>NC_135307.1:9727852-10040125 GCF_048772815.1 Callospermophilus lateralis
GAGAAACGTAGCCAGGCTCCCACACAGAGCTGGAAATGGCGTTGTTGTTTTGGTTTGGTTTGGTTTGTTTTTTTTTATTAAACCAAGTACAGTGGGATCTGTAAATCAAAGTCTCTGGCACAGAGAAGATCAAATACAAAGGGGGTTGTGGGGTGGGGGGGACCTCAACAAAGAATTCAGCGGTTACTTCAGAGAGATGGCAATGGAAATAAATGTGAAGAAATATTAGAGATGCATATTTAATATTGTTGTGTTTATTGCTTCATTTATAAAAGTCAACCAGCTAGAAACTGTGAATGAATAAACTCCTCGATGGATGTAAGTTAGGCAGAGTCAGGTGCACTTTAACTCTTACGGTGCCCAAGTCAATTCATTTAGGAAATCTCTGCTTCATTATAGCAAACGTGATTCTTCTGGCTGGAAGGGAAGAAATGCAAACACCAGGGATGCTTTTGTCTTGGCCAGTGTGTCTCCCGCCTTGCCAATCACCAGCTCCCTAAAATGTGTCTCTCCCCAGCCCAGCTCTACAGCACCTCCTCCAGGAAGGGCTTAAGTGTGCTTGGAATCTCAAGCCAGTCTGGAGCTCTCCCTCTCATCTTTGCAGCCGGTCCTGTCCCTGGGAGTCCCTTGCAGGGAGGGACTGTCCTTATCAAGTTCAATGGCATCCACTCTAGTTTCTCCCTCATGCCAGATGCTTAAAATCTCTGCAGGCTGCAGAGAACGGATCGAGCCCAATACCATGTCCCTCCCGTGATGCTTGGGGGCCACTAGGCTTTGCAACCTCACTCCACAAAAAAAAATAGTCTTTGCTCTTAAGACCAAGTATCTGCCCCGAAGCCTCTACCCTAAAGAAATTTGAAATTCTATTGATCCAATAATGTGTGAAACAAAAAAGAAACGTGGAAGCTGGCAAGACGCAGGTTTGGGGTGGCAGACTTTTCATAGTTGCCAGAGGAGAAGTTCCAAAGGATCTGACCCACTGTAGAGGGAAGAATTCCCAGATGAAAAAATAATCCTATTACTCCATAGGCCTGGCCCAACATAGAGCCCTGAAGAGAGCTGTAGTTTCTTGTATAAAGTCCCCTGGTGCCAGGTGCAGAAGCACACACCTACAACCCCCGCTGCTCCGGAGGCTGGGGCAGGAGGAATGCAAGTTCAAAGCCAGCCTGGGCCACTTAGTGAGGCTCTGTCTCAAAATAAAATAACAAGGGCTGGGGGTGTGGCTTCATGGCAGAGTGCCAGCCTGGCATGTGTGAGGCCCTGGGCTCCATCCCCAGCTCTGCAGGGAAAACCACCATGTTTCTCCTAAGACCATATTTTGCATGGAAGAAAAAGAAGGAAAGGAGGGAGGGAAAGAGAGAGAGAGAGAGAGGGGAAAAGAAAGGCAAAGAAGCACAAAGACTCTGGACCCCTGTCTTCTCCACAAGAATCTTGCCATGATTTTCCAATTACCAGCTCAAGTCCGTTTCCAGATGCTGGTTCTGTTTAACCTGCAATTCCACATCCCCCTTTACCCAGATCAACTCTCCAAACCACGGCAGCCCCAGCAATGCTGGTCCTCCCCAGGCTGTCCTGCCCAGCACCTGGTTTCCATCCCTGCTCCTGGGAACCAGGCCCACTGAAGGTTCCAGCATCGGGTTCCCCGCCTTGTGCTCACACCAGCTCTGGGGCCCGTGCCTCCCCTCAGCCCACCTTCACTCTCTCCTTGTTTTGTGAACATGTCCCCTCTGTTCCCAGACTTACAGAGCCTCTGGAGGACAAACTTCACCACTTTCGTCTGGACGTCTTTCCGATGTTCAGAATGGAGATCAAGAGGTACCAAAATAGCTTTTGTTGATTTACGAGACCTCGCTGTTTTCAATTCCCCATCAGCACCGGCAGGCACGGCCCAGCCAAGGAATGAAGCATCTGCTTCCCCACGTTTCATTTGTGAACTTTAGCACCAGATGTAAATCATTCATGAAACCCCAAAGTGTTGGAAGGTGCTCTTCCAGGGTTCTCACAAACAGGCTCTCCGCAGACCGTACCTGGGGCTTCCTGACATTTGTTGCAAGTGGTAGGAGCAGAATTTTAATGACTACCAGGAATATATTTTCAGCAGCAGGAAAAAGAAAAGAAAGGAAAAGAAGAGAGAGAGACAGAGAGATTCGGGGGGGGGGGGGGGGGACTCCTAGCTTTGGTAGTTCTGGGAACCCTACCCCCCCCCATGGCTTCCCACGGTTCTAGATACCAAAAGGTGTCACACTGGAATGTCACAGTCCAACGTCTCTGCCTCAGAGGAGTTTAGGGGAAGAGATCTGTTGGGCTGGTACCAGTCTTCCCATTCTTTGGGGGCATCACATCTGTTTCCTGAGGAATCTGTCACAGACAACTAGAAAGGGCATCTGCTTCTGCTGGGTGAGGACCTCCGTCCTCTTGGTCACGCTCTTCGGCTGCCTTGACTCCACGTCTGAGGAAGGCACAGCATCTCCCAAGACGTCCACAGCCCCTTGCGTGTCAGCAATTACGCTATGGAGCAGCGCGGGCCCCCTCTCTGCCTGTCCCCCTCTTCTGCAAACGGAAAATGGGTTCCCCATGGGGGGTTTGGATGAGAAGTCAGGCCTGAGAGGGACTCTGCTGTCTCTGCCAAGACAAGGGCAGGTGACTCAAGCAGGTGCAGACAATCTGTGCGGTGACACAAGGAGAAAGCAGTCCAAGCTCACACATGCCAATAGCAGAGGTTCCTCCGCCGAGGCCCCCAGAGTTGCCCCGGTTCCTGACCTTTCAAAACTCTATGGTTCAGCTCGTGGAGCCCTACCTTGGTCTTCTGATAAACTCTCTTCTACAAAAATCATGCAGAGTCAGTTTCAGTTGCCAAGGTATCTGTATGGATACTTCGGAAAACACTGCAATTATCTAAAAATGCACAGGGTTCAAGTGCAGTGTAGGCTGTGACCAATTTGGTCTGAACAAGGGTGGAGACGGGCAAAGACCTCAGAGAAAGCTTCATGGAAGAGGGGATGGTCAAAAATTATTAAGCACAGGAGCATGCAAGTGGAATTTCAAACCCTCTCCAACACCAAAACTGTGAGATGAGAGGTCAATTCCCCAGGTCACACCTACTAACACGTTCTTTGCAGAGGATGTCACATAAAATACATGCCACTTTCTTAAATCCTCCCAACTCTGCCTCCAATCACACCCATGGGGACCTCCAATCCTAGTTGTTGGTGCCACACCAGGTGCCAGCCTTGTTTCCTTGTGAGAAGAAAAGTTCCTGTGGTCTCTTTCCAACAAAGAGATTCCATAATTCTACAAATGTCCTGTATAATTATCATAAGAGGCGAGGGGAGATTGCTGGGTGGCTCAGCCTTGATGTTCTCTCCTAAAGCCACCAGATAAGTGAGAGTGGAGAATGTGGATACAACTTGGCATTTCTACAGTGGCATGTCCTCATTGCTTTGTAGGTCAGCTGGAAGGACAAGACTCCAGAGATCCCGCATTTAATAAGTCATTGAAATTTTAATGAGAAATATCTATTTTATCTCTTTTTATCCATTCATTCACTTATGCATCCATTTGCTCATTTATCAATCAACTCATTCACTCTTGATATACCCTTTAAAGATTCATTCACTCCGAAGAGAGTAATGGTATATAAACATAACGAAAGTGTGTGGAATTTTCCCCCTGGAATGGCCAACGGGGTGTCTACTCTAAGTAGGGAATGTGTGGGTCTGGGTGTCCTGGGGCCTGGATTCGAGTCAACACTGCAGCTTGCCAGCTATGAGAACCAGCCCTAGAAATGCTGAATATTTAGTTAACGCCCTTCTCCTTCCACGGTAGATCCTGGGTGTGGCTTTCCCGGGTGACATTGCCCTTGTCTTACTCTCTAACCAAGACCATCACGTCCAACCCTGCTCTCCCTCAATCCCCACCACCTCCATTCTTAACATCAGTGATGGAAGGTACACCCTTGGAGTGCTCAGTCTTCTCCTGGCACTCTACTGGGGGCTGTGCACGTGTCATCTCAAGGAACTCTCCGGAGAAGGCTATAAAGAAGCCCTGATCCCATGAGTCTGTATTTTACTGTTTCATGCATGAGAGAACTGGATCTCAAGAGGCGGCTGGTATGCTCAGGGTCGCCTGGCTGGCTGATGGAGCCAACACAATGCGTGCTGGACCTGGAGTCTTGATTCCCAACCCTGGGCCTGCTGCACCCTGGAATCATTGTCTCCCGCGGAGTCTTTTCCTCTAGGTCTGTTTGCATCTCCCATTCTCTTCACACACCACATGCACGTGTGTGTGTACCACCCCCCCACACACACACACCACAGACAGGTAAGAAAATGGAAGAGAATACCACTCAACCTCCTAGCTTCCACCTTTGACCAAGTCACTTTTCTTTCTTGATCTTGATTCTCAATATCAATGTGTTTAAAACAAGGTCACCAAATCACACAAATTCTTAGTTTTCTTTTCCAGTTTAACAAAATTTTTAGGCAGGTAGTGTAGCTCAGTGGTAGATGTTTGCCCAGTATGCATGAGGCCCTGGGTCCCATCCCCAGCACCACAAAAGTGAGAAAGAGAGAGAGAAAGAAAGAGAGAGGGAGGAGAGGGAGGGAGGGAGGGGAAGAAAGAAAAGAAGAAGGGTCAAAAAAATTTCTCTAAACATCCTTATTATAACTTCCATTTCTATCAATTCAGTTTCTTCCATAAAAGGTATAATAATTGATCTTTTTTCTCTATAATCTTGTGATTATAACTAAAACTCATCTATGCAAGAATGTTCAGAGGTGAGGTGATTAGATTAGGACAGTTGTGACCTAGAGTGGATTAATCCACTGATACAGGTTGACTGGGTGGTACCTGTAGGCAGGTAGGTGTGTGGGAGAAATAGGTCACTGGGGCTGTGCCCGTGGGGTCTGTAGTTTGTCCCTGGTGAGCAGAGCTCTCTCTGCTTCCTGTCTTGTCCTGTCCTGAGCGGCTTCCCTCTGACACACCTTCCGCCAGGATGCTCTGCCTCATCCCAGGCCCAGAGCGATGGACTTGGCCGACCACAGACTGAACCTCTGAAATCGTGAGCCAAAGTAAATATTTCTTCCCAGGAAATCTTCTCATCAGGTCTTTTGGTCACAGCGACACAAGCTGACTAAACACCCTCCCATGGCTTTTTACCTTTTTCTTTGAATCTTCATTCTCAGATGATGGTCTTGTGTGTTTCCACATCACTGATATATTCATGTGTGCATATATTCAAATTTCTTTAATGTCAGTTTTGTGGTTTTCTACCCTAAAAACCACATAGGTGCATCATCCTACTCCGTTTGATTTCCTCCCTTTGTTGTCTCACTCTAGCTCTCTGTTTTTACCTCTTTTCCATCATGTCAGCCTGCTTTTGATTTTTCTTGAGGCTTTTTGCTCTTTTTCCAGAGACCTTGCCTTTCCCATGCTATAAAAATTTTAAACTCAAAAAAAAAAAAAAAAAGGAAACAAGAAAGTTGTCTTGAATGCTCTAAAGTAGCAAAAAGGATCATGTGCTGTGTCTTCTGTCCAGATGCATGTGTGTGTGTGTGTGTGCATGTGTGTTGTGTGTGTAGACATGTGTGTACCAGTATGGACATGTGTATGTGTAAGCATGTGCATGCATATGCAGATGTGTGTATATATATTGTATATGTATGTGTGTGAACAGGTGTGTGGTTTGTGGACATGTGTGTGCACTTGTGTGCACATGTATAGATGTGAGTGTGCATGTGTGTTCATGAGTGAGCACATGCATGTTTAGATAAGTATCTGCGTGTGTGTGAATGTGTGTGCACATATGGATTGTAGAGCTGTGCATATATTTATGTGTGAACATATGCATTCATGTGTGGGTATGTATATGTGGAGCTGTGTATACGTGTGAGGCATGTTTGTGCATGACATGTGAGGCGTGTATTGTGCATACATGTGTGCACATGCACATGTGTGCATGTGTGTGTCATGGAACCAGGAGACATGGCGATGATAGGACTTTCCAAAGAGGAGGCCTGGTGTCCACGTCCCACCTGCTGGAGGCGGCTCTGAGGTGGTGGCCTTCCTTCGTCCTCGTCCTCCCTGGCGTGCCACGCTCTGGTCTTCCAGCGGATCTGCTGCAGGATGACTTGCTCTTGGAGGAAGACTGAGGAAGCTGAGCAGCGGCGGCTTCACAGGAAGCTTGGCAGGCTGCTGCCCAAGCCAGCGCAGGGAGTCTACATGTCAAAGTTTGGGGACTAAAAATACAAAGCAAATATGCAACAGGCAGATGCACAGGCCTCGGCTCCCTGCGCCACTCACTCTGCAGCCCACAGACACCTGCAGGGGACAGGGTGCCAGAGGCCAATCACCTGCCATGGTGGAGGGGCAGCGTGGTATGTGGCCCATGCTCTGGCCCCCACTGTGTTCCCTCTGGACCCTGGAGGAACACTCCTGTCCCATCAGTGAAGGTCCCCGAGGGCTCGCACTGGAGGGTCCATGACACACTCACCTGCTCCAGGGAGACCAGGGATAATGGCCCTGGAGGAGCCGGGTGACCACCATGTCCGCTCAAGTGCACCCCCAGCCAGGCCAGAGGATGCGCCTTCAGAGAAGCAGCACCTGGGAGCAGATGTGGGGGTTCAGGGGCCACCGGGCCACTCATCAGCAGCGACTGGCTTACGACTTCCAAGGCCCCCCTGCAGGGTCAGTGCCGGTCACTGGAGGATGCGCTCCTGGTTCCTGGGCCACGCCTCTCTCAGGGCAGGAAGAGAAGAGCAGCGGGTCCTGAAGGGGAGCCAGCGGGGAGTCCCAACATCAGCCAGAGCAGGGACCCGTCTCCTGCAGGGTCAGGATAGCAGACCAAAGGGCACCACTGGACTTGCCACAGGGACTCCCGACAGGTGGCAGATGACAGTGGTGATGATCAAAATAATCGCTGGGATGAAGTGACACAGGCCCTCAGAACCTGCCAGCGGAGTTTTATCAGTTTGCCAAGTTACAGAGGTGTGCTTCTGGCAGTCACCATAGCACCGTTCTCAAGGTGAGGAGACAGGGGTTGGGAGGTGAGTCAGCTTCCGGGGCCTCACAGAGCTGGGTTCAGATCCTGGCAGTGGCTCCCAGCCAGTGTCTAGCTGGAGCACCGGCTGCCTCTCAGGGAGCGGTTGAGCGCGGGTCAGTTGCTGCTGCCTGAGGCGAGGCGAGGCGAGCCAGCCAGGTGGTCTCGATGCTCAGGCCAGCGCTGGATTCTGGAACAGAGGCCAGAGACCCGGAAGGTTCTTCCAGCGCTGAGGGTCCCGGTCCCAGGCTGAGCGGTCCTCAGTCGGTCTCCGAGGCAAGCCGAGGGTGGAGGCAGCCCCTC
Source organism: Callospermophilus lateralis (assembly GCF_048772815.1). Classification (NCBI taxonomy): domain Eukaryota; kingdom Metazoa; phylum Chordata; class Mammalia; order Rodentia; family Sciuridae; genus Callospermophilus; species Callospermophilus lateralis. Next base: position 9,735,192 of record NC_135307.1, read on the forward strand.
TGGGCTCTGCGTAAAGCCTCGCCCATTCGTTTTATTCAGAGCCTCTATGTGTGTGAAAATATTCCTCTTCATTATTCATATTGTGCCACAAGAATGATATATTTGAAGAAATCATCATGAATAAAGTGGCCAATTTAGCAGTGAGATTTACTGGGAAAATACTCAGTAAAAAATAGTCAGCCACCACATTTTCTGAGAGAGGAAATGAGAATGCTGTTTGGGCCTTAATAGTCCTAGAACAATGCGTGGAGCCGTGGGATCCCATTCAACCATGTTTCCTATAACCATTCGTGGACAAAGAAGGGAAATTTTATTTTTAATAATGACAAAGAGGAAATAAAGTGGCTTCGGTTCTAATCAAATTGAGTTACGGAGGGAAAAAATCACCCTCTTTTCTCCTACGTTCTGAAGGAGCGTGGGGGAGGGTAGGCACGTGTGTACATTAAAACAGAATTGTAACCATCCTGCAAGTCCCTGTCCTGGCTTCGGAGGCAGCTGGCCGGCCCCGCTAGCTGGGGTCAGGAGCCCTGAAGCCCTTCCCAGCTCCACTCTTGCCAGCTCTGTGTCCAGGGAAGGGCAGGTGGTCAGCAGGCCTGAGCCTCCGCTCCTCTTCCTACAGCAGGGTCCTGACTGGACATTTCAGCAGCTGCCCTTCCACCTTCACGTCCCCCTCCCAGCACTAGAAAGAGGCCAGAGGGGGCTGCTCCCCCAGCTCACTGAAAACCAAACCAAAGCTTTGATCTGTGCATTCCGAATGCTGTCACCATGGCCGTGACCACCACGATGTCACTGGACATGGAGGTAGGCAGAGATGTCCAGGGGTGGTTCTTGATCCCCATCGGAGCCAGCACCAGCAGGGCCCTAGAAGGGGCTACTCAGCCCCCCACCACCTTGTGTTCCAATGTAGCTTCGATTTTTCTCATTGTCTCTGAAGCTTTAGAGAAGACTGTACCCTGTGCACCCCGTCCACCTTCCCCACAGGCCACAAGACAAAATGAACCTGAGTCCCTGAGTCACTGCATGGAGGAAGCGGCCCTGGACACAAGCACCACCTTGAACTGCCAGGGGACTTGGAAACCTTCTTTTGGGATCCTTGGCAGCATCACTGTAGCTCATGAAGGAGCAGTTGAGGATGCAAACAATAGTGCTTAGGTCAAGTCCAGCACACAGGGACTCCGAATGTCCTCCCTATCCTAAGTTGGACCAGAAAGAGCACCAGAGCCATGCATACATATACAGAGAGAAGCGACTCGCTTTCCTTGGGTTCCTGTGGGCTGCTGTTAGCAGACAATCTATTTATTGACTAAGCTCATTCACTCAACATTTTACTATGTGCAAGGAGAAGAAAGTCTTCTTTTCCTCGCACGAGCCGCTAAATCCGGTGGGAAAATGAACCGTGTCCATGAATGGCCGCCTGTGAGATAGAAGGGGGCGTCACGGGGCAATGTACAGTCAGCACTTTAGAGCTTCCCAGCACAGGGGAAGCTCGGGCACCTCACAGGGACACCTACCTACCCTAAGGACAGATGCCACTTTGCCCCCCCCCCCCATTTTACAGGTGAAGAAACTGATTTTTACCAATGTCAGACCTGGGACTCGCCCCCGGGTGGTCTGACCCGCAGAGTCATCGCTCCTTGTCACCTCCTGGTACTACCCCCTCCAGTAGTTCCCAGGTAGCATAGGCTACCTGGGAACCGGGAGACGGTGGCTTTCAAGATGGGCCATGCCGGAGATGTGGGCCAAGGGCAGGGATGGTCCAGGCTCTGGGAACACAGAAAGGAAGTGGGTCCCTGAATGTGGAGGGCCCCGCATGCCTGGTGAGAGAGTTTGGGCTTCACTCCAAAAATCAAAGAACTTGAAAATAAATTCAAAAGCCAGACAGGGCTTGGATAATTCCGCTTCTTCTCTGCAAACGACGACCGGGCTTCAACTCCAAGTCGGAGCTATTTCGCTGATTAGCTCAGATTCGCTTCACGAGCAGTTTCTCTCTCCAGGACTCAGATTTATTTAAGTTCACCATTAAAATGCAAGCTGGAATCTGCTCTCCCATCTCCATAGCAATGAATGTCCTCAAAACCAGAGCCAATTTTAATGATTAAATTATCTTTATTTTCGGTTCTTATATCTCGACATTTCCCCACACTTTATTACACTTTAACTAATTCAATTGTAGTTTTCCAAACACCAGCGAGGATCGAGAGCCTTCCCAAAGAGATCTGTTCCAGCTGTGGAAAACGCACAGGCAGGACATCTCTTCAAACACCGGGGCTCTGACGGTGGCTGGGGGACTCCTTGTTCTAACAGTTTTAAGTGATGATCTGTGATCCTGCAGCATAAAGGAGAAACTCTCTGCCACCCCAGAAGTTCCGTGTTGGGGACGCTGGTGCAGAAAGCCGTCAGGGAGCTCACTTCAAGGAAAATCTTTCTAGATTTTTTTAACATTGTGCAAGACAGGTAAGAGGAACAGATGCTATTTTGATTGTGATCATGACTGGGGGGCATTTTAGGGGCTGTGAATCACTGGATGAGCCTAATATTGCAATGCACATCATCTAGTAGATTCTGAAGTGCAAGAGCTACAGCTGGGTTCCTTTGCAAGGGCTTTTCTGAGCCTCAATTGGACCCACTCCCACCCTGGGCAAGGCCAGAAGCCACCCACTTGGAGGACATTTAGAAAAACTTGGGAAGTGTTTACAAATGTGGTTGATTTACTCCTTCAGAAATTTCTGACAGCGAGGCCGACTCCCACTCTCCACCTTCTCCAGGAGGCCCCCTGTGCTCCCCGCCACAGGGTCAAGCCCGTCCCTGTCCCAGCACCTCCCTCCACAGAGGCGCCTTTGATGGGAAATTCCGGCCTGCACATTTCACACGGTGGGTTGCGGCTGCCCACGGAGCCACCCCTCTCTCCCTTTACACCCCTGGATGGGCCCATAGGGACAGGGGTGAGGCTGACACCAGCTGAGTCCATGCTGGACAGGCGTCCTGGTCCTCAGGGTCCCAGGTCCAGCCACACTCCCTGTGGGGAGAGACTGGACGGGAGGGTGCTGGAAGCCGGCCGTCACCCCTGCAGCTTAAACTCACGTGGATTCTAGTCCGCCTCCTCCCTCCAGGCCTCAAGGGAGCCGCCAGCTTCTCCTCTCTGGCCCTGCTCCCTGGAGATCTCTGCACTGGCTACGTGGGGGACATTTCCCTGGCCGGGGCACATGCAGCAGGACCTGGGAGGGGCTGTCACCGGGGCTCTCCCTGCAGGTGGGAAGGGACCTGAAGGTAGGGCAGAGGGCACTCAGCAGGCTCCTGCTGCTCCGTCCTGTCCTGGGCCCAGTGGGGACGAGCCTGGGCTTCCTTACTGGAAGGAAAGACCTCTCCCTCCAGGGAACACGGCTCATCATCCAGCCGCCACTTGGTGATGCACTTGGTGGCCATTTGCTGGAACTTCACTAAGCCACCTTTGGGAAGGGTGACAGAAACCAAGGCACACGGGACAGCGACCCCACCCTGAGGGTCCAGGAGAAGCAGGTGACCACGACAGCCAGCAGGACCGAGGGATCGCACGCCAGGGGCTACGCGGGCCTCTCCATGCTTGGATCTTCAGATGTGGACACCCAGCACAGAGACGTCAAACACCTTGCCCAGTCACTAAGCGGCAGGGCTGAGATTCCAGTCTGGGTGGCTCTGAAACCCGTCCTCCCTCACACACAGAGGCTGATGGCTCCATCCAAACCCCGGAAATGTTGATTCTTCAGGCACCATATTAATAATAATAAAGAGTAAATTACTCTGTGCGCGTGTGGGGAGGTCAAAAAAGTTTTCTTGTTGGCCACAGTGGTGCATGCCTGTAATCCTAGTGACTCGGGAGGCTGAGGCTGGAGGACTGAAAATTCAAGGCCAGCCTCAGCAACTTAGTGAAACCCTAAGCAACTTAGTGAGACTCTGTCTCAAAATTTAAAAAGTAAAAGAAAAACATCTGGGGATGCGGTTCAGTGGTAGTGTTGCCTAGTAGGCAGGAGGGCCTTGTTTCAATACCCAGTAACACGGGAGGCGGGGAGAGGGAGGAGGGAAAAGGGGAGGGGAGGGAGGAGTGGACAGGAAGGGAGGGGAGAAGAGGCGAGAAGGGAGGAGAAGGAGAGCAGCAGGGTTTCCTGGGGAAGAGATGCCATGTCATTGGGGTTTTAAAGGATGAACAGGAGCTGGACCGAGTCAGAAATGGAGGAAAGGGAATTCCGCATTTGAAGCAGAGGGAGTTTTACATGATTGATGAACAGGGCTGGGAGCAGCCGGGAAGGGAAAGAGAGGAGAAGAGAAGAGAGAGGGCCTTGGGCTCAGGTTAAGACCCCAGCGTTGCCACCCAGCTTCCTGAGGGGCAAGGGCAACCTGTGCTCCCACTCCCCACCCCCCCACCCCGGCCTCTCCTTCCACGTAGTTCTGGGTGTCGAGGAGAGAGCTCTGGAGAGCCGTGGCCCTGGGCAGACGCCCTCTGCAGCCTGGCCCGTGGCCCGTGCAGGGGTGAAGGGACGGAAGGCAGGTCAGGACAGCCTGCATGGACACGGGACCTACCACCCAGTGGGACCCGAGGTAGGAGCACAATGGCTTCAGATATGAAGGCTCCGATCCCCGTTGTTGATAGTCAGGAAACCCCAGATGCTCAGATAATCTGTAACCTAGAACACGGATCCTGAAATAGCACAGAGTTATTCTTCCATGAGGTTATTTTTAAAATGTACTCATCAGATGTATTTATACTCTGCGTCTTTCAATTACACAAGGCTTTGAGGCAGCTCAAATGGCCAACATGAAAAAAGATTAATAAGAGAGGACTTGAAATAAGAAAATGTGATTTTAACAAACAAGCCTCATCACGGTTGCCATGACCGAGTTTAGCACCGGGTTCTGAGTTTCCTGGTGGCCAAGGAAAAAAAGGAAACAAAAACAAGTAAATAACTAGTATTGTCTGAAAGCCACAAACTCTGCCAGTTCCCTGGGGAGACAGCCTTTTTCCTCATTCTGAACCCTGAATGAAATATTTCAAGTTAGACATTGAGCAGGAAACAGTGAAGTGGCATCATATGGCTTGTGGGAACCTTAAATAAAAGTTAGACATGACATTTAAAGCAACGTGCAGATTGAAAGGGGTGTGGCCCACATATGGAGTCCCCTGGGGACCCGTGTTTGTCCCGCGTTTGTCCCTTTTTCCGTCCCTTGCTGGTAGTTATTAATGGGTGTTAAATGCCGCTTGTCTTCTGGACCTTGGGACAGTGGAGGAACTGGTCACAGGAGAAAGAGGAAACCCTGAGAGGCCAGTTGTGTGCCGTGCTTGAGAATCAGTAGAAGACGTGAGCACAAGCCCCAGAGGTGTGCAAGAGCTTTGCACCCTCACGGGCAGGGGCAGAGGCACTGGCAGATGTATGGGTTTCTCTCGTGGAAACCCCTGCAGACTGGGTGGAAGGCTGACCACAGGCCTGGCCCTGACCCTCACCCCTGACCACCTGCGGACCCTCCTCCACCTTGTTCTGCAAGAAAACTCTGATTCCTGTGTGCGCTCAAAGGGCAGGAGGTTTCCCATCAGCAATCAATATGCACCTTCTGTGTTCAGCAGGGACGAAGGCCTTGGGGGTCGCTCACGAGCCGCCGCCTCCTCAACCACAGGACGCCCTCACGTGGTTTTTGTTACACTCGATGGCCACAGCCCTAAAGAGAAATAGTTCAGGAGCCAAAATGTGAATTCCACCTGATCCTGGGCGACTGGATGTGGAATCAACCCCACAAATAATGACCTCGTCCAACCCCGGGGCTGCCCTCCCAGTCACCATGACATCCGTCTTCCTCACAGCATCATCGGGCCAGTTGCACAAAGGTCAGTCTTCTCCCCTGTGCATTTAGGAAGGAGGTGGCCTGCAGGGTAATCGGGTGGATGCAGCCAGGTCCCCTGCTCCTGGTGACCTGGGGACCCTCTACCCCCGGCGGTTTCCTAGGGCTCTGTGGCGCTGTGGAGGACTCAGTGCACTTTCTGAGTGGAAGAACCACACGTTCCAGCAAGACGGCGGGTGACGGCGCGCTTGGCCCTGTTTTGAGGATGAGGTGGGGCCAGGTGCACAAAGCTCCTGGTATGCAGTAGGTGCTCCTTAAACAGCACTCTGTCCCCATCACAGGTGGGGCTTGTATTCAAAGTCTCAGGTGCATCTTCTGGCCTGAATTTCTTTAAGTTTTTTTTTTTTTTTTTTTTAAAGCAGGGAAGAAAGAAAACTGGAGAATGTCAAGGTCGCCCAGCCCCAGAACCTGGACGGAGATGGGAACTCGCTGTGGTCAGCTGACCCCGCAGCTCTGGGGACGCCGCTGGCCTTCTGTGGCCTGACGGCAGGAACGCAGGGGGCCGGGTCTCCTGCCTGCAGCCGCTGGCGTCCAGGCCACATTGCCCGGTCCCTGGTATTTTTGAAGAGATACCAAAAAGGTGACTCCAAAGGGCAAAGTGGTCCCTGAGGGGTCTAAGCCCCCGCCTCCGCCCCTAGGCGCTGTGGCCTCCGCCGTGGGTCGCAGGTGGCTGTTCTGGGTGTTGGCTTCACCTTCCTTACCAGGCTCTGCAGAGGACACAGAGGCCACTGTTTCTGGCAGAGCAGGGGGTGGGGTGGGGTGGCTTCACGAGAGCCCACCGAGGGGAACTGCAGACCCCAGGACATCAGATCTGTCAGGGACACCAGCATCTTGGAAAACGGAACAGGAATTGACCGGCTCAGAGTGAAAAGCACGAGGTGGGCCACAGAGGAGCAGGCGTCCAGGGGGAGGCACGGGCAGCAGGCCTGGGACGGTGACGGGCAGCGCAGGTCCACGGCCCCGGGTAGGGTCCTGTCACTGGCCTACAGGCCAAGGCAAGTTCTTGAAAGACGGTGAGGCAGAGCGTGAGGACACGGGAAAAGGCTGGGAAAGCCTGGGGCAGTGGACGCCATGATGGAAAGAGACGCGGAGTTACCGAACCTGGGGCAAGGTCGCGGCCGTGGGCCACAGGCTGAGAAACACACCAGCTGCAGCTGGCCCACACCTGGCGAAGGTCAGAGAAAGACAGGGTGGAGGGACGTGGTAACAGGCCACGTCTCCAGGCATGGTGCTGGGCACGTGGGAGGTTCTAGAAGGATCGAGGGAGTAGCTGCCTGCTTACCCAATTAATCCACATGTGCATCTGAGTTCTCATTAAATTAGCAGAAACTTACCTGCCTACCTTCTATAACAAAGGGACAGAGTGTCCAGTGGAGCACAGTGGGGCCCAGCAGGTTTGAGGGGAAACAAGGAGCAGGTTGGATGAGACCTCGGAAGAGACACACCAGCCCCCAGGCAAAGCCCACCCAGCAGCCACCTCTGCCACAGGTTGGCCTCCAGGGCTGTCCCAATCAGCGGGCCAGTGACCACCAGGCTAGGGAAAAGGGATCAGGGCCTGCTGGTCTCCAGCGAGGAGGGGAGACATCCGGGGAGGGGACCCAGGCTAGTTCTCTTGCTAAGTAAACAAAGAAGCCAGAATTTCCCTGTGGAAAGAGAGGCGAGGAGTGGCAGTGGTCAGGAAAGGGAAAATGACCTGCCATCTGACCCTCTGACCTTCCTACGGTCATTCTGGGTATGAGAACTTGGCATTCACCCTGAACCAAGGAGGTAAAGAATCCTGGGCACCTCTGAGAACGTCCAGGGCCTTCACTTGTGACTTGAGCCTGCAGGCGTGAGCAGTGGGCCTGGCCAGACCGAGTCCTGCACAGGGCAGCTGCCGCTGGGGCACTGGACCGCTCGTCTTTGGCCCTGCAGGAGTGGGTTCGGCATAGCTGCCCTTGCCTTGGCACGTGAGTTTGGTCCCTTAGTGACTTTTAAGGCCTGCCTGCATGGACTTTTTGCAAAAAAAAAAAAAAGTCTGTGTGTACAATTTGGGGTCTAGAACTTTTCACGGAAGATTCTATCAAAAATGTTATATTTTATGGTATCATTAAAAGCCTCTTGGATGCCCCCATTTGCAGAGCCGACCTTCTCCGGTGTTCTTCACTCCACTGGTCACTGGCAAGTGTCCCCTGAGCACCTGCTCCGGTCCAGCCTCTGCCAGGCGCTGGGACACAGTGCTGGACAGGAGGGTTCCCTGCCCTCGAGGCCCAGAGTCCAGGGAGACAGGCAGAGGCCAGCTGTAAGATAATCACATGGGGAAACCAAAGCTCCGGTGGGAAGTCGCCCAGCCTGCCGAGGGCCCCGGGAGGGCTTCCACGTCCTGGCTGCAGGGCGGAGCCCAGAGATGGGAGGGCCAGAGGAGCCTCCTAGAAGGAGCACCTCAGCTGGCACCCGCGGGGCAAGCATGAGCAAGCGGTCCTCTGGCAGGGTCTGTGACGGGGGGAAGGTGCTCATGCAGCCTTCCATGACGGTGACTGGCTGTGTCCACCATGGGCAGCCATGGGCCATGGCCTGGTGCACCCATGGGGATGAACTGGTCTGAGCGAGACCTACTCCTATTAGAATTTTCATGCTTGAGACTCCAAAATTTCTGGAGGGATTTGGAATGGACTTCTGCTTGGAAGCGGGGTTGGGGGGTCTGGTTTTAAAGCTATAGAACCTATCCAAAGCAAAGTGTGATCTTACATGTTTTTCTGGAGTGAATTGTGGGCTGGAGTGCTGAAAAATTGGGGGGGGGGGGGTAGTAAAGCCCCCTAAGCCACCCTTCCAGTTAAAATAGTCTCTGACAGCTCGTACGTGCGGGTGGTGCATGCCTGTAATCCCAGCGACTGGGGAGGCTGAGGTAGAAGGATCACAAGTTCAAGGCCAGCCTCAGCAACTTATGGAGGCCCTAAGCAATTTAGTAAGACCCTGTCTCAAAATGAAAAACAAAAAGGACTGGGGACATAGCTCAGTGGTAAAGCACCCCTGGGTTAAATCCCCAGAAACAAAAAATAAAAAATAATAATAATCTCTGCCAGCCAGGTGTGGTGGCACATGCCTGCAATCCCAGCTACTGAAGAGGATGAATAAGGGGGATCGCAAGTTCAAGGCCGGCCTGGGCAATGTAAGGAGACCCTATCTCAAAATAAAATTTAAAAAGCTGGGGATGTAGTTCATTGCTTTCCTAGCATTTGCAAGGGCCTGGTTTCAATCCTCAGTGCTGAAAAACAAAAAAATCAGTTGATCAATAAACACCCCCATCACCACCAAAACAATAAATCAATAAAGGGCCGATCTATCTAGTCCTTTGCATCAGAGTAGAGCCCCATTAGGACACCGGCCGCAGCAGCAAAGTAGAACTGTTCCTTTGACAGGGGAACCAGGTTTAACGAAGGTAGCCCAGTTAAGGTTGGATTTCAGCTGCACAAAACAAATCCTTCAGTCTGCAGTTCAGTTGAACATCTGCAACTCAACGGAACTGGATGTCCTGCGCTTTCATTGCCAAGAGTGGCCATCCTGCCTTCAGCACGTCTCCAGGTGGAATGGTTCTGCTTCAGGCTGTGGCTAGGTGACAAGAAGCCCCGATGTCTCTCTGTCTGCAGCTCCACAGCCACCTGGGACCTGCCCTGGCTAAAGTGTCCTGGGGCAGCTCTTCAGAGTGTCCCTGCTGCAGGAGGCTTGGGTGTCCTTGGGGCCCCCCAGCTCTGTCACAGCATTGGGAACCTGGGTGGTGGGGCCTCTCCTGGCTTTCGAGACCATTTGGTTATTGACAGTGCCAAGGAAAATCAGGGAAAGGGTTTGCAAAGGAAGTTTTGGAAGAGTTAAAATGACTGTAGGGGCAATCTAGAGTGACCCAGAAGCAGAGTCAGCACATTCTGCAGCCCGGTCACCAGCAGCAAGCTGGAGGGGAGCTCAGGAGGAAACAGGAAGCACGGGACACACTGCTCACCCACTCCCCAGGCTCCAGGGCCCCCAGTTTTTTCCTTATCACACCTGATGGGACTTCTCCTTCCCAAACCCGCTCACCGCTGCCTCCTGGGCAAGGAAGAACTGGGTTCAGAGGACCAGAGGTCCAACCCCAACTACTGCCCTGTGCAGGGGCCAGGTCACCTTTCCTACTGCAGGCAACAAGCCCCATTAAATGAGCTCAGAGAGGCGAGCTGTGAAAGACAGCAATGTGTACCTTTTCTCTCCAACAGGGTACCCAACACGTAGTAGGTGCTCAATAAATCTTCACCGCATCTGAACCCGAAATGAGCTCCATTGTCTGCGCTGTTCTGATTATAGGGAAAAACAAATGGGCTTTTCTGAGCCAGTCGACACCATTCACTACTAAATTCACTTTAAAGCGCAGGGGAAAAAAGCCCTCTGCGTCCCGCATCACCACGGAGAAAAGAGATAAGGCTTATACCCGGAATGAATTCAGGCTAGTATTTATGTAGAGAAGTAATCAGACCATCAAAGCAGAAGCAGAAAGTGAAAGGGTGTTAAGACAAATGAATTTAAAAGCACACAATACCAGATCCTGATTTGCTTTCCCAGGCAATGAAATATTTCAGAAGATTAAAAATGGTTATGCAACGCCCAGGATTCCACATTGTCAAAAAGATTTGTAACTCAATGTTTTCCTACCCAGGTACCAAATGAAAGAGTTCCATCTAGGTTTTGATCCTGGCAATTTTTTTTAAAGATATAAAATATATTGAAATATTTAAATTGCTTGTCAAATGTAAACTTGCCCGTGTCCTGACACTTTTAAAATATAACGTGGCTTCAAACATCACTTCTCCTGATAGGATTTTTAAAGTTGTTTTATAATGCATTAATAGTGAAGATCAGAATCCGAAAGACTACTGTATTTGTAATATCCACTTTTTTTTTTTTCCCTCATCCCCTGTAATTTCCAGAATGTAATTCTGCCCCCAGCTGGTTAAAACATCCCTGACATCAGAGAGAAATGGGAAACTTCGGACGGGCTCTGCTTGTCAGGGGAGGGCAAGGGTGCTGGGTTTGCAGAGCTGGCCACGCCCTGGGGGACGAGACCCCCAGCTCTGCAGGGTTTTGCCTGCCTGGAAGGAACAAGCAGGCGATATTTCTCCTCCTGCAATCAGGAGGCCCCAGAAAGAGAGGGATGCACTTCAGAAGGGCCTGGTTGCGAGTCCTCCCCGGAGCTTCGCCATTAATGAGGTATCGATCGCCTGGCCATGATAATTGTGCAGGCGCTGGAGATCTGAGCGGGAGGGAAAGTTCATAAAGATGACCACACTGTCACGCGGGCATCCCAGGCGCGCCGAGGTGCTTGGCTTTGTTTTCTTAATGGGAGCGTTTTCTCCTTTCCCATTAGGTCGATTCTGGCTTGGCCGTGTCGTCCACGGGGGAAACTGCAGGTCCAGCAGCTCGGGTGCTGTTGGGGGCTGTTTCCCAGCCAGGGGGCGTCTTCCACCCCAGGCCAAGGTCACCAACGTCCCGATGGACACCCTAGTGACACTGAGGGCTCAACCTTGGACCCTCCCCCACCCTCAGCCGTGTCTACAGTGGGCAGGGGGATTTCAGGACTGTTCTGACCAGGGTCTCTAAAGGGAGCACAGGAAGTGGTGCTGAGAGCTAAGCTGGCAGCATCTGAGCTCCAAGGCAGAAACAGGAGACCCAAGAAGCACCCGGGGACTTGGCCCAGAATAGCTGCTTGAAGATCCCCACAGCAGCCGATGAGAGGAGTGTGGCCTTCCTCATCCACATGTCTTAGAGTGGCCTCGCTGGTTCAAATCCCTCCTCGGCCGTCTCCCGCCCTGTGACTTTAGGAGGGCTCTTTAACTTCTCAGCCCTTCCTTTCAGCATTTGTGAGATTTGCAAAGTCAAAGAAGAGAGTAAAAACATATGGGTACGTCTGCACATGCTGGCCCAGTCCTCGGCACCCACAGTAGGCATTCCCCGAACAGTAGGCATTCCCCGAACAGAACGGAAATGCTTTCTTCTCCCAGGGCTTCAGTTGGCAGACAGCCAACTTTTTCTGTAAAGGCCAGATATAGTAAGTAGTTTGGCTTTTGCGAGGTCAACGAGCAAAAATCAAAGATATCACACCAATAAGACACTTAAAAAGCAGGAGAGAAGCCCAGCACGGTGGCACAGGCCTATAATGCCAGCAGCTCGGGAGGCAGAGACGGAAGTATCCCAAGTTTGAGGCTAGCCTCAGCAACTTGTGGAGGCCCTACCAACTTAGTGAAACCTTACCTTGAGATTAAAAATAAAACAGGGCTGGGGATGTGGCTCAGTGGTTAAGTGCCCCTGAGTTCAATCCTCAGTACCAAAAAAAAAAAAAAAAAAAAAATGAACAAAAATAAAACAAGGAAAGGAAATTTTCTCTTGAATTTTTATTAGTGAAATCAAAGATATCATAGTTATGATTTTATCATCACACAGGCCTAGACATGGGGAGAGTGGAATTCTATGTTTTTCGAAATATTATGTTTAATATTTGGTGGCGTTTCCTATCAGCAAATCAATTGCAAATGTTCCTGGTAGAAACTAGTCTTCGCTCAAAAGTTGAGCAAAGCCAGGTGTAGCCTGGACTTGCCCGTCGGCTGCAAGTCACAGGAGAAGGGAGGGTGGGAGGCCACTCCAGCCTTATTTCTGACAGGCCCTCCCTGACTCCCTAGGGTCCTGAGTCAAACTGTTCACCTTCCCCTCTGCTGTGACCCGGGTGTCCCCCCCACACACCAAATTAACAGGTTAAAACCTGCTCCCCAGCACAATGGTACTAAGAGGCAGGGACTTGGGGGGGGTGAACACGTCATGGGATGGAGCCCTCATAAGTGGGATTAGTATCTGTTATAAACAGACCAGAAGAGCTTGTTGGGCCCTTTAGTCCTGTGAGGACACATCAAAAATTACCATCTATAAACCAGACCAGTCCTCACCCAGACACTGAATCTGTTCATACCGTGGCCTTGGACTTCCCAGCCCTCAGAACTGGGAGCAATAGAGTCCCATTGTTTGTAAACTACCAGGTCTATGGTATTTTTGTTATAGCAGCCTGAGCAGGCTTAGACCCCTTATCTCACTGCCAGACCTGGTGCCTCTGGCACCTCTTCTGGGAAGCCTTCCATGGTTTTACCTTGCTCAGGCTCTTAACAGACTCCCCTAGACACTGCAGAGACACAGGGAGCCCATGAAGGGAAGGCCTGGGTTCTCTCACTCGGAGTACGCAGCTGGTTCAGTCCCAGGACCTGCAGAGCTAAGCCATGTCTTTGTGGGAGGAAGGGTGTGGATTAAAGGTAGGCCAAGCCAGAGGCCAGGCTGCCTCCCCTCAGCTACGGAGCAGGAGTCATGAGGGTCAGCAGCACTAGTGCCGGCGCAGACCCAGTGACCACACGAATGTCCACTTCTCACCAGACATGATGCACTCTCTCCATTCCACAGATGAGAAATTGCTTGGCAAGGTGCCGTGGCTAGTGTGCGGTGGGGACAGGATGCACGCCCACCCCCATCGCGCTCCGAAGCCCCTGCAGCCAGTCGCAGGCGGCTCCTGCTCCCCAGCCAGGGCCTGTGTGGGCGGCCCCCCATCGCGTGCTCTGCTTCCTGGAAGCCTCCTCTCCACCACCTCTCCTCAATCCTCCAGCGTTGAGAGCCCAAAGCCAGACGGTAAGAGTGACGCTCAAGTGTGGGGGATTCTGGGTCTGCAGGCTGCTGGCCTCCCCTTTGCCTGAGGCCCCGCCAGGAGAGGTAAAAGCAGAGACAGGGAGACTGAGTGGAGAAACAGGCCCAGAGGGTCCTGTCCAGCCCTCGGCATGCTTGAAATGGCATGGGAAAGCCAGACTGTACCTCAGCCAGGCCCTCCCTCTATTGTTTGTTGATGTACTCATGGATTCAACAGCTGGTGTCTCCCGCGGGCCTAGCTCTGTGCTAGGCATTACTACGTAGGAAGACTACAGAGAGAGATAGCAAACAGTGCTGTTTTTAATAGGGGTCACAGTCAATGGTGCAAATCTGAAAATTGGAATCCAGGGGTGAAAAATGCCACTGTGAACTGTCCCCAGTCACAGGACACTGTAACTACATGGAATGGTCCGACGAGCCAGCTCCTCCCTAATTTTTGCTCTTTCCCACGTGATCTCCTCCCATCCCCTGGCCTTTGGTGCTATGACTTTAGAGAAGATTCTAAATTACTTCCTCCCAGGGCTTTGCTCCTTCGACACCATCGCCTGATACACGAGGAAGCTCCAACTTAATATGCAGAAAGCAGAATCCTGATCCCCAAACAATGCAAACACATAAACAGAACAAAGGCTCACTCTGCGGGTCTTGTCCCAGTGACTGGCTGCTCTGTAGGTGGAAGCCTTGGAGGCAGCCTCGGCACCTCTCCCGTGTGAGCCTCACACCGCAGCCTCTGCCACGGCCCTGCTTCCAGCCCCCATCCCTGCGGTCACCACTGCAGCCCAGCCCGCCTGCTCCTCCACGCTGCCTCCATCCTGACCCCACAGATCGCTCCCCTCTGGCAGCCAAGGGTGTCATTTCTCTCCCTGTGAGCCCAGCAAACTCTCAGACCAGATGCATCTGGCCCCCAACCTCACCGCCATTGTCCCCTGCTGCTCCGCCTGCTCTGGCCTCTTGGCTCTTCTCGAATGAGTCAGGCAAGCACCTGCTCAGGTCTGGGCACTGCTGTTCCCTCTGTCCAGAATGCCCTTCCCCAAAGGTCCGTGTGGTCTGGCCCCTTCTTTTCTTCTGAGCTCTATTCAAAAGAAAACAGAACTCTCCTTGCCCTGCCTCTTTCCTCCGCGGCTATCAGGACGTCTGTCTGCATTTCAGATATGTCAGTCTGTCCATTGCCACCCAGCAAGGGGACCGCCAGGAGGGCGGGAAATTGTCTACTTGCCTCTGTTCATGCTGTGCCTGGAATAGAGCCAGGCACAGCGGAGAAGCTCTGGGAATGTACGTTGGGAGAGAGACAGAGAGACAGAGAGGGAGGGAGGGAGGGAGAGGATGGGGGAGAGGGAGATGGAAAGGGAGACAAGGAGTGAGGAAGGGAGGGAGACAGGCAGAGAGGAAAAGAGAGGTGCTCTAAGCTCTTTGCAGTTTCTCTCTTTGCAACTTAACCTCAAACTTGAGGCTAACTTCTGAGGCTCGTTAACTTTTCTTTGCCTGATGCTCTTCGTAATCCCTTCGCTTTGTTCAGCTCTTTTCTAAGTCCCTCAAACTTTGTGCGTCCCACATTTCGAGTTAGAGCCAAGTACGCTCACTGCAAAAACTTCAACTTGCAATCTTGTTGTCTCAAACATCCTGAGGTTGTATAATAACCAAATGTCTTTGTTCTCACAATGAGAGTATGCATCAAGAATCAAAGAAGCAGGGGGAAAAGGAACGTTCCAGGCTATTACTGTAACAATCCAATTACAATGCCTATCAAACTTAACTTCACAGGTTATAGCTCCTAATTGCCTGACAAAAATTGACACTTCAGTCGCAACAGCATAATATAATCAGAGTCCAAATTAAATTTGATCGTGGGCAGAAAACGATGCTATCATTCGAAGGCATGGAAACAGGAGACCAGCTAGCATGATACCAGGGATCAGAAATGAAAATTATTCATTAATGGCAGTGCGTTTCTGATAATGGAAATGACACCGTTCAGACGGCTTCGTAAAAACACTATTAATTAAAAAGATGATAGACCTAACAAGCCGTAGAAACCAGAGGGCTTATTTTTGGGTGTGCTTGTTAAGGTGAAGGATAACAACGTGTGAGAACGTGCGTCGATGCACTTTTGTGAGGAGTGTTCCGCCAATGCCTGAGCCAGGTTCACCGGCCGTTGCTCTGTTCAACAGCATCCTCGAGGGGCCTGTGTTTCAGGACTGTAAAAAAGGAAAAAAGAGAGAGAGAGAGAGAGAGAGTCTTTGGCCATAATATGGCTGTGCAGTAAGTGCCATAGTACTGGCTATAAAACAGAAGGGCCCAATTCATAAAAGAAAGGCACAGGGGAATTCTGCTCACATAAAAGAAAAGCCATGTGTGGAAAGCGCTCAGGAGCGCGTGTGAGCACAGGCAGGTGTGTGTTTCCACGGAGCGAGGTCTGGGTGGTTTCTGGGCTGGGGAGTCGAGTTTTGGAGGGTGTCCAGGTGGAGGACACACAGTGGAAGTATCTGTTTTTGGTTTAAAACATTTTTTTTTTTTTTTTTTTTTGCAGGAAAGTTACATTCTGTGATGAAGAATGATGTCTTGGCGACTCGTTCATTCAGTCCTTATTGACTGGGTGTGTTCAACAGGTTGAACTTCATTCTTGGATCAAGGGAAGTACCACGGACCAGGGCAGACACTCTCCCCTTCTTAGGGAATATGTGGTCTAGAGATGGGCAGTGGCCGCTGCGAAGGCCGGGAGGAACCACAGGGAATTTGGCTGCTCTGTGACAGGAGGTCTGGAGGGTTTCTCGGAGATGCAAATGAGGAAGGAAGGAGAAGGAGGGACAGGCTGCAGCCCAGGAGATGACATGATGGAGCACCGAGGGACAGGTGAGGGTCAGCTAAGTGGGGAGGCTTCGGAATAGAGACAGACAAGGGCACTCAGAGCAGGACAGGCACCCTGCAACCCGACTCCGCGTCCTAACTTCTTCTGAACCGCAGGTGGTTCTCAACCCTGGGGCTCTGCCCCTGAAGGAAGGGCATGTGGGAATCCGGAGGGCCGGCTCCCTGCCCTGGCCCTGCTGGATACCGTGTGGCCATGTGGCACTGCAGGGATGGACCCAGTGAGAGCAGGACCAACGTCCACCACCCTTGGACACAAGTTTATGAGCCTCTGCACGATGGCACGGGGCTCTTCTCCCTCTGTCCCAAGGGCCAGGACCTTCCAGGTGGAGTCCCCCCCTCAGCCTGAATCCAGAGTGAAAGGGGCACAGCTCGACCCAGAGTCCACCCACTGGGTGTGCAGCGAGAGGAGGAGTTGGTGTCTCGGCATGTCACTGGGCCTTTTGGTCGCCTGTACATGGCGCCCAGCCTAGCCCGTCCTGTGGCCGCAGCCAGGTGGGTGTGCACACAGAGAAGAGCCCGCTGGGAATTCTCGGCACCTTTTCACAACCCAAGTGGGTAAAGGAGCGGGTGAGCTGGGTCCTGGAGGGGAAAAGATCCAAATGGTCACTCAGGGAGAGATTCTGGTGCCCTGTAAAGAACCTTCCAACAAGATTGACGAGTGGCCCTTGTCGAGTACTTGTGAGGACTCCTCAAACCTGAGATTCAACTTTTTGATTCTATTTAGGAAACCAGGTGTCCCCCATCCCCAAGAACCACCAGTCAACAAGAAATGGAGTCCAGGACCAGGATGCTCAATCCAGTTAAATTTCATCAGGGCCAACATGGTTCAATGAAGACGCTGTTTCACCCCAAACTATATCACCTAAGGCCTGCGAGCTACTTCAGAAGCTTCCACCTGCCATCTGTCTCCTCGGACTCTCAGTGCTGCCCTTTCTATTTCCTCTCCCTCTCTCAGTCTTTCAAAGGACAGGAATCCGGGATGAGGCTGTGTCTCCGTCCTCTCTGGGCTGCTGTAACAGAATACCCGAGCCTGGGCCATCTCAGGGCCATCAGCAATCCCAAATGCCTAGAGATGCCCAAGGAAATGAAGTCATCTGGTACCCAGTCAGCTGCCCAAGCCCTCTCCTGGGGTAGGCCCCATGGTTGAGAGTAGAATCTTCTAGAAGCAATCCATACGGCCTCCAATAACATATCCAAGGACTGGGGCTCATGGCTCCAAACCCTCTGGGTGCTTTTGACTCATTTTGCTTCTTCAGTGACACCAATTGTGCATCTGTCCAATCAATATTTGCTGAGCACGCACCACATGCCAGGGGCCACACTTGTTGGCAGAGATACCGTGGCGAGAGGAGCTTAGTGCCTGCCCACGTGGACCTTCTGTTCCTAGGGAGCAGACAGACCATGTCCATAAAGAAGGGACTGTGAGAGACAACGGTGGGGCCACATGTCCTCCAGATGAAATGGGGTTGCGGGACGTGGGTGGGAGAGACCAGGGTGCCTCCTGCAGAGGCTCCGGCGGGCTTCACCTCTAGCACTGAGACCTGAGGAGCCAGGCCAGCAGGCTAGAGGGACGGAAGGCCTGGCTGTTTGAGAAGCTGTCCCCAGGCAGACGGGTTCGGGAGGGCAACACACCTTCCCAGACCTGCCACCCCAAGGTGGCTCTCCAAGCCCAGGGTTCTCTGTCTTAGCAACACGCTGGAGTCCCCCGCCTGGATTCCTCCCGGTGTCTCCCACCGCAAGTCCCATGACACAGGGGATCTTTGCCTTCCTTCTCTCTGTCTATAAAAATGCACAGAATGAACAAGGACAGGAATGAGGGACGTCTGCGCTGCTGGAAAGGCTCTTGCCCAGGGCTGGGCTGGGCCACCAGGTGTCCCGGCCCTGGTGAGGGACGCGGTCCTCTCTGCTCAGGTGCAGGGTGTGAGGGCACACCTGGGCCACAGGGGTCCCTTGCCCTCCTCCTGTCATTGTCCACTATGGAGAACTAAAGCGGTGCTGATGTGGGGACCGTGGACAGTAGCAATCGTGGGAAACCGCACCAAGCTATTGGGCCTGAGAACCATCTGTCCAGTAGGCGCACTTGTCCAAGACCACACTGGGCACACGCTCCTGGAGAAGAGGCTCTCCCCGCTGTCCCCACTGGGGAAAAAACTGGAAATAAACAACGAGCAGCGTCCCAAAAAGCTTTACGGCCCCACAGCGGCCCCGCGGTGCCACAGAGCTGGAATCAGGACATCTCTTCCCCTCCTGCCCCCAGCGGTTTCTGGAAGGCTCTGCCCCACTTTCCAGGGCACGGGTTGCACTTGTTGGCCCCGAAAGCTGGTAGAATAGCTTCACCTGTGACAAAAAGAAAACAAGATCTTGGCAGCAAAGCCATGCCTTTGTGCAAAAAAGAAAAAAAAAAAAAAAAAGAAAGAAAAGAAAGAAAAATTTGTGAAGCTCTGCACCCAACGCACGTGCTCCAGAGAGGGAAATACCAAGGGGCCCTGCGCACCTCCACAACAAGAGGAGGAAGGACACGTGGGGCCCTTGACTTCAATCCCTAATAAAATTAATTCCAAGGTGGGTTAAAGAGCCAAATACGCAACTGGAAACTAGAAAACATTGGCAAATATTTATGTAAGGACCATGGTGGTAACTATAATTAGCCACAAAATCAATGAAGAAACCATAAGAAAAAAAATACTGATTTTTGAGAAAAGTTTTGAAATTCTGAATCTCAAATATAAGAAAAAAAAAGTCAGATTCAAGCCAGGATAAAATATATTGGCCATAGATCTAAATAAAGAGTTGGTCATTTTAACATTAAAAAAAAAGAAAAAGAAAAAAACTCCTTTATAAATTGAAATGAAAAAGACGATCATCCATCCCCCATAGAAAAATGAGCAAATGATGTGAACAAGCAATTCACCGTGGGGAAATCCCAGCAATCAGTACTCTTTGGGGGAAAAACATCTACATATCACTTCATCAAGAAGTAAAAAATTAACAAACAACAAGGTGCCTGCTTCAGACATTCAAAGAGGCAGTGGTTTGGGGGAATGGTGGCATTCAATGCAGGCATCAGGAGGAGGGAATAGATGGTCACACATACTGCGAGGAGAAACTGTAGATGGTCACACCATTTGGGGAGGCTGATCTTTTCCTTTTCATGCCCAGGCCTGTGGCAGAGAGAAACAGAAGATGCCCCCATCCTGGTCTCCAGTCCTGTGAATGTGACATGTGACTCTGCAGAGGGAGCTTGAAGTGGCAGATGGAATCAAAGCTGCTCATCAACTAACCTTAACATGACATGATCCTGGAAGATCCCGGAGGAGAGTCAGTTTCAGATGCCGTGATGGGAGGACTGGACTGGCCATGGCTGGCTAGTGAAGGAAGGAGCCTTGAGCCAAGGAGCGCAGGCGGCCTCCGGAACCTGGAAAACACAAGGAAAAGATGCTCCCCTAGAACCTCCCAGAGGAACAGGGCCCGGCCACAGCTCGATCGCAGCCCATGTGGACATCTGAACCCCTGGACTATAACAACGTGAGATGGTGTTGTTTGAAGCCCCTAACTTCATAGTGACTTGTTAAGGTCGCCATGGGAAAGTGAAACAACACCCCAAAATAGTTTTCTAGTAATTTATCCTATTAGAAATATTCAGAAACGTAACCAAAGATATATTCAATAATGCTTATCACAGTAAGCTACATAAAAGCAAAATTTGGGGACCAATTTCATTGCATGCAGTGAGCTATGACTGAGAAGTTGTGTTCATCTATGATGTGGAAGATATGCAGCCATCAAAAGCATTTTGTAGAAGACAAATTTTTTCATAGGAAAATATCTGCAGTATATTAGTTTGAATACAGGCTATAAAACAGTATGTAAAATAGCACACAGTCTTGGAAAATCTACATGTCTTCAACACATTTATTTATACCAAAATATTAGCCATGATCCTTGGGTTGGTAGGGGTATGAATGACCCCATTTTTATTTCTGTTTCTATGTCTTCCAAGTGTTCATCACAAAGCCTCTTTTACCTAAGTAATTTTTTTGAAAATATATTATTACAAGTGTATCATTTGTATAGTGAGATAACATGCTACTATTTTAAAAAATCAAACTGTGGGAGGATATTTAAGGGTATTGAAAAACAGTAATGCTATACCACTAATTGAGTGTTTCTTGATGATTTGTCTGGGGTTTAAAAGGTTAACTGGAAGCACACTGAACAGTCCGTGGTCAGGGAGGGGTTCTAGGAGATGGTTATTGTCTTATCCGTTTTCTGCAATAGGAAGCAAATGGATGATTTTGTTGTTGCCGATGCTTAGAAAAGCACTCAGGGTGGGTCTCTCGAGTTGGACCAGCAGGTGGCCCCAGCTGTGGACTCAGGGGAGCCCTTACGGTGCCCACTGCCCCGGCCCAGCAGGGGCTAGGGGACAGGGACAGAGAGCATGAGCCCCGGGGAGACAGGCCTGTAGGTACTGTAGGTACTCTCTCTGCTAGCTGTGTCCCTCCCTCTGGTGGCCTGTGGCTGTGGCTACATGGCAGAGGGGGCACTCGCTCTGAGTGGTCTGTGTGGGCGCTTGCTTCCTGGAATCCCTATGTCCTTACCTGGGGCCGCTCTGGGGCTGGTCAGCTGCCCTGCAGGAGCTCCCCAGCTCCGCCTGCAGGCAGTCCTGGCCCTGGGGGCAGGCTCCCCTGAGCCCCAGGTGAAGCAGCCTTACTTCCTCTTCTCCAGACAGGGCGCTCTCTGCCCTTCTGCCTGAGGACACGGTGTCCCCGTCTTTCTCAGAAGTGACATGGTGGGGCCACCTGCCTCTGGGGCTGTGCTTCCACCTGTAACCACACCTGCGTGTTCAGCCTCCCGGTCACCACCCCTCAGGGGCGCTGCCTCTGATCCCAAGGCCCAGGCTGCTCGGCCCCCTTCCTGGGCCCCCACCCTGGCAGTGTGACTTTACGCCTCCCCAAGCTGCAGAAAGGACTGCCACCCCCGCTGCTGTCCCCTCCCCTGCCTGCCTGCCTCGCGGGGTCCCCCGTTCAGGTCTCCACCGGTTGCTCTGCAGCAGACCCAGGAGGCTGGGAAGGCGATTGTGTGCGCCCACCCGGGCTCTTGGACCAGCAGTCCGAGTTCTGTGCTCTTTGAGGATGTCACCTTTATTAACGTCACAGCCAGGACATGCAGTATGGGAATCCCAGTTGTCCCCACGGACTGGTGAGAGCCGTGTCACAGCAGGTCCCTGCTTTACTGAAGTTGTGGCCTTAAAGGCTCACAGGATTATAGGAGAAAGGTCTTAGGTGACAGGTGGATGTGCAGAGAGGACAGAAGGCAGAGAAAGTGTCACAACAGAGACCCTGTGCCAGGGTCGAGAGCCACAGTGAGACCACAGGGAGTGGATTTAGAGAAGGGCGGCCGTGCCTGTCTGCACCAGGGATCTGGCTTACGGGACACATAGGATGCCTCTACTGTTTACTGTCCCCCTGGCCACCCCACCTCTGCTGGTATCGAAGGCTTGAGCCTGGGGAGTTATTTGCGGGGAGTGGGGTCTAATGGCCCAGTCCTGGCTCCAGGCCAACTGGGCTCCAGGACATCTCTGTTGGCCAAGGGCACAGATGGGAAACTAACCTGTGGCTGAACCACGGAAGAAACTGCCTGAGGGACACAAGGGGTCCTAAGGCTCCAACAGCCCTGTCCCCTGGACAGTCACACAGAAACCCCAAGCCCCAAGGGCCCTGTAATGGGTGCCCGAGGAAGCAGGCTGCGTCTTCCTAATTGGGCAGCAAGTCCACGAGCCGGGCCAGGCTGAGATGGGCCTCTGGTGCTCACCTCTGTCTTCCAGAGAAACCAAGGCCATCTGATGCCCAGGGGTTGACGTGATAATCGAGCACCAAAGGGATCTGGCAGTCCTGATGCAAACACTGAGGGTGCCAAGATCATTGGCGTGAGCTTCCTTTCGGGCCAGCCTGGACGCGGGCCAAGTAACCAGTGACAACTAGAGTTCCAACCTCTGGATTTGAACATGTCCACAGGTCCATGTGGGAGGCTGAACGGGGCTGGGCCTCTCTCCCACCCCGGCCCTGTTGGTCATCACCTGGGCAGGAGGCCACAGATCTTCCAGCAAGGGCAGAGGGCAGTGCTGGGGAAGCCCGGGGCTGGAGGTTGTGGACCAGCCAGGGCAGGAAACACCACATGCAGATGCCAGCAGCACAAACAGGCTTTTCACCTGGGCCTGAGGAATGTTCTGGAATTTCCTGTGGTGACCTCAAACACCTAGTCCTGGTAGCGCCAGGCTTAGAGGCCAGGTGCTTGCCCACCTCCTCCCAGCACCTTCTGGGGACTTCTGCAGACGCAAGATGCCGACGCTGGTGCTCTCAGGAAAGGGCAGTGTGAGGCAGCCCCACAGGTCTGCCCCCTGCACCGGGCACGCTTGATGCGGAGATGCCTTGCCCACGTGTGAGGTGGCCTGTCTTGGGGTGGACCCTCACAGGCTGCACCTTTGAGGAAATGAAGGAGCCCAGATACCTCACATTCAGCTTCCACACTTGCATCTCCCATCGCGATCTGCAGTTGAGGAATTCTAAATCAATTAGAATTGGCTCCTTTCTGTTTCTAAAAAGAGATTCTGACTCAAGGACCAAGCAGGGAACTTAAGGAGAGGAATATTTTGGATTTTCAGAGCACTCATCTAGACTTCCAGAGGCTGCTTGATGAAAGCACTTGATTAAAGAGAATGAAAAGAGAATGAAATAGTGCACTCTTACGACTTTAGAAAATGCACGCAGATCCACCCAGGACGTTCTGTCAGACTGGAGCAGATCCCTGCTGCAGTCTCTGCTCAGCAAACTCCTGTTCACCCCTTCAAACCCCCACTCAAATGCCCCTCCACCGTGGGGTGCTTCCTGACCACGCTGTTCCTTCCCGCCTCTGGACTCAGGGAAGCACTTTTTATCTCATCGCTGTCCTATCACCTGTATTTATAACCTTAATCTGTATTTTCATCTGCCATGGACATCTGATTTGATAGAGACCAGACTTTCACACTCACAAAGCGAGGACTGAGCCTCACACGGTTCACTCCGGCTGCAACAATGTGCTCTGAATCCAAATGCAGCCGGGGCTTCCAGGCTCCGTGGGTGATGTGGATTCTCCCCATATCACCCCAGCTCCTGTCCCGCACAGTGGGGACGGCTCCCACGCATTGATTATGCAAAACTCAAAAAGGAAACAAAACCACAGTCCTTTGTAGTCTCCTTCCCAGGATGGATGAAGGCCTCCTGGCAAATGGGCGTTTCTAGAGAAGCCGTTGTACCTCATGCAGACTGCAGAGTGGCAGAGGCCCCGGTGGCCAGGGCCATTCAGACCTGACCCCTGCAGAGAGTCCCAACCTCAGGGAGCCAGAAAGCGGGGTTTCAAATCCCAGTTCAAGCTGTGTGGCCTCGGGTAAGGCCCTTGACGTCTGGAAGCCTGGATTCCCTCGGGTGTGAAACGGACACAATAGCAGCACAGAATTTAGAGGATGAGTGTAAGGAAGACCTGAGACACAGGCGAGGTGCTCAGGGCCAGCTACAGTGGGAGCTTGATGAAGCTGGTATGTTTATTTTTGTCCCACGTACTGTGATAAGTGGTGGTGGGAACCTGTCTGCTCTCTTCCCCCAAGGCTTAGGGCAGGGTGAGAAAGGCTTGTGGGGCCGGAGAAGGCTGGTTCTCTACTGTCTCCCAGGCTCCCTGCTGTGCTCTTCCTGTCTCCCTGTCCTGAGAGATGGTCAGCCAGTGGGCCCTGAGCAGGGCAGAAAGGGAGCAAGCCCATACCCACCCCTGCCTGCCCCCAAACTCACTTCCTGTTACTCTCCTTCCCAGGGACTAGAGGACTTTGTGGGAAGGATAGCCAGAGTGAGAAAGTACCCCAGAAGGGGCCAGCCATGTGCTCTTGAACACACCAGGCCTGGGTCCAATACAACAGAACTGAGGACAAGAGGAAGCGGGCCTCCCTCAGGAAGGCTGAGCGTGGTTCCCACCTGGCATCCCGGGGGCCACGGACCCACCTGGCTCCAGCCCACCGCTTGCTGCAGGGGTTTCTCCTGTGTCCCTGCACCCCCAGGCCTGGCCCTGAGCCTGGCCCACACGGGAGGGAGTTGCAGAATAACTGAGAGTGACTAGGGACCTCGTGAGCCGGTCTTCATGGGGCCGGCTTCACCTAAGGCAAGACTGAAGACAGCCAGCTTAGCCACTGATCGTCAGCCGCATCCAGGTTTGAAAGTCAGATGAAGGGACCCAGACCTTGAATCACCCTAAACAGGAGAGAGAAGGAACATAGAATGAAATTCTCACACATTTCCCATTTTAAAATAGAAGACTGGGGATATCACACTTTGAATAGCAGCAGCAATAATAATAGTAACTTTCACTGAGTGCCTATTCAAAAGTCAAGTGGCGGACTTCAGTTGGTATGATGATGGACGGGGCGTGTCGTCACATCCTTACCGCAGCCCTGCAGAGCAGACTTATGGTCCCCACTTCACAGATGGCCTCCTTTCTAGGACCCGGACAGATGAAGAAACCTGGGCTCCAGCCACAGAGCATTTATGACCTTGTTCTGAGGCTCAAACACACGCAGCGAGCTATTTCACAGTCACATCAGGGGTAACGTTGAAATGAAGGAGGAGGAGGAGAAGGAAGGAGAAGGCGGGGTGTGGGGCGTGATCTGCTGCAGACAGCGCACCCTCTTGGCCATTCACTCTGCGCGGGCACCTGATGGTCCCACCCAAGGGCTGGCATGGCCCTGGCCCAGCCACCCCACCTCTCTGACCTCAGGCTTCTTTCCTATGGGATCAGGAGCTGCTTCAAGGGGAATGCGTCCCAGACCCAGCGGGTGTGGCCTGCTGCCCCAGACTGTCTGGCCTGCATGCACACAGCGTGCTGCCCGCTGCTCCCCCGGCCAGGGAGGGCCAAACATCACGCGGGTCAGTTAAGCACAAGAGAAAATGATGCCATCAAGATGTGCGAAAACCAGGACCTGCGGGTGGCAACTGGCCATCACTGCTTTACAGTAGACATCCTTATCTAAGTGGGAGCACCCTGCAGAAGAACAATGGAAATCACAGCACAGTGAGCACACAGGCTGGCCACAGGGTGTCCCTTAAGCAGTGTCGGCACTGCCCAGAGTTGCATGTGCTGGACTTGCTGTGACCAGCCAGGCCCCAGGACCTCCACGGCACTCGAGGAACAGGCTGCCCACTCATGTCACTAGGTGACATGAATTTCCCAGCTTCACTTGGTCTTATGGGACCTTCGCTGTGTATAGGGTCTGCCACTGACAAGGAGGTCACCATGCAGCCAGGGACCGCCATTCCAGGCCCAGCGCAGCCTACTTGGGTCAATGCCAGGTATAGCCGCCCTTCCATTAAGGGCCGAGAGTCTGCAAAGCCCTTTGGCAGGACACCATGAGGATACTCCAACCCAGGGGAGCAGGTTGGACAGGTCCCTGCCCCGAGGTATCCCAGTTTGTAAGCTGAGAGGTCAACCAGAGACCGACAGGGTTCGTTTCTGTGATGGTCAGTGTCCAAGAGGAAGAAAGCCTGAGAGCCCCAGAGTTCCCAAGGAAGGCCCCGGGTGCTGATGGCCACGAGACTGAAGGTGCGATGTGCGTCTTGGTCCCAAAGGTGTCACAGGGCTGAAGAAGTCAACTCCCAGACTAAAGGCTGCTCCTGCCAGATCATCGCCTCTGACTTCATTCCCCACCCCAAACTTGGAAGGGGACAATGGGCAGGAAGAGCACCCAGGCTGAAAACAAGGTGGGAGGCTATGGTTGGCCACCTGGCAGGAGGGGCCAGAATGACGTCCTGACCCATCCAGAAAGGCCTGAAACCCTTGACTGTGATTCTCACACCCCCCACTTCAACCACCTTCTTCTGAGGTCTTTCTCCAGAGAAGGAGCCCTGATCTCTCCTTGGCAGTCACCACCCATCCATCAAATGCAATCCTCCTCAGCAAAAATGCAACCCTCATCCTAACACCTGTAGGCACTTCCCTGCTGTGTGACTTGGGGTGGGTCCCCTTGCCTCTCTGAGGCAAAGGAAATATCACTGTCCTTAGAGGGTCTGTTATGAGAATAAAATTAGGAAACAGCTTAAAAACTAGTTGTTGGGCAGTAGTGGCTAGGAGAGGAGAGTTATTGATGTCATTGTGCCATGGGCTACCCGGCTTCTTACAGTACTTGCAACCCAAATAAAATCAGTCTCTGCACAGAGTGGCCTGTGAATAAACAGCCATTTAGCGGCCAGAAATAATTTAAAATGAATCTAAATCTTTTTGGAAATCTTTTAAAGACCACGGAAGGCGATTCCGCTCATTCTGCGGCACGTTCCCTCCGCCTCCGCTCTCAGCCTCCGCCTCCACCTGCTGCCTTGCGGGACCCCCTCACCAACCCCACTCTCTCCTCCATGGCAGGTAAGTCCCACTCAGCGTTGGTCTTTCTTCTGCTTCTGCCCTGACTCCCTGGCCCTGCCTTTCCCGTTGTGGTCACCCACACCCACTCTAGAATAAGGCCGCTTTCCTGGCCTCAGGGTCCTTCCTGTCACTCACTGCTAACCCTCCGAGGGCCTGAACCCCCCCCCCCCAGGGAGACCCCAGGGCTTGCTGGGAAGGTGGGTCTGCAGAACACCCTGCGTTCCTCAGATCTGTTCCACGCATGTTAGGATGCCAATCGCCTTTACAGAGGGACGGTCACTCGGGCCAGGGCTTCCAGCTCCAGTGCTGTCCTGGCCACACGTGTGCCTGCGGACCCTTCCGGACTACTTGGCACAGGCTGCTGGGACTTGAAGACCCCGTGGGACAGAGAAACAACTGCTGCACTGTCCACGTCTCTCTCCTGGCCCTGTTCAGCTGGTTTCCCACTGAGGGAGGCCCTCGCAAATGGAACCGTCCTTCCAGAGTCACAGGAGGAAAAAACAGAGAGAGACACGCATCTGCTCAGAGGGGGCTCACTGTGCTTCCAAAGTGTTTCCCCTGACATCAGAGAGCAGTGAAGGGAAAACTGGAACCCCCCCTAGAAGGCTCTAGAAGGCTCTAGACGAAAGAGCACGTAGAGCCAAGTCCCAGGCAGCCTCCTGCCGATATTTGCTGGGAAGAGCCCTTTGTACTCGGAATCAGTGGAGAATCCCCTGGAACCTCTGAGCCTCAAGTCAAGAGCCGGGAGCGTCACCTCATTGGAATGGGGGCAGAAGCTATCACCAGCTCCTCCGAGGAAGGCCCATCGCTCAGCAAGCCCGCGAGGTCCGCGGTGCCCATTAGCCTTTAATGCGATTCCTTATGGTAAGTGGTGGCTGAGCTCGGCTCATTTGGAATGGGCCGGGGTTTGGCTTGCCTGTGGAAAAGGACGCATTAGTGAGATTAAATGGGGCTCGACGTGCCAGCACATGTCGCTGGAGCCGCGCACACAATGACAACAGCAGGAAACGTCTTTCACCAGTGATGGATTCGTGTCGGGGTCCATCGGGAAGCTTTGGGAAGGCGTGTGGGAGCCACGGCTTTGCACAGTCCAAACCGGTTCCTGACAGACAGCGCCCTGGAGCCCAGGTACCAGGGGCCGAGCACCTGGCTAAAGGCTGGCTTCAGTCTATGCCAGATGGAGGGGCAGACACCCCCGGGAAGCCACGCAGAGAGGAAAAGTGACAACAGGACACAGAACGGGGAGGCTGCCGGTCATGTTCCAGGCCCCGATGACCCTGGTCAACTAGCTTATCCTGTTGCCCCTCTTTACCATGAGGTCCTCGACGGCGAGAACCACACCTCACCCAACCCTGCTGTTCCAGTCCCGGGGCGGCACCTGGCACACGGTGGACACTCCAAGATTTCAGGAAGGCGTTGAAAGGCCAGACCTTGCTTGAGGAATGAAAACCAGACAGAGACAGAGCTGTAAGTGGAAAGAAGAATAAATGAATGAAATGGTCTAGACACATTAATGCAACAGTAAGATGCAACTATGTCATTAAAATAATGGTGGATCCATCCACAGATGAATGGCTAAACAAAATGTGGACCATAAACATAATAGAAATATTATTCAGCCTTAAAAGGGAAGGAGATTCTGACACATGCTACCACACAGCTCAACCTCAAGGATGCTCTGCCGAGTGAAATGAGCTGGCCCCAACAGGGTGCTGCACGACCCACTCACAGAGAGCAGCCTGATTCATAGAGACAGAGAGCAAACAGTGGTCGCCAGAAGCCAGGGAGAGGGGGAGGGGGGAGCTCAGATACCCAGGTTCAGTTTTGTATAATGGAGGTGGTGATGGGAGCCCAGTGTTACTGTATCTAATGCCACTGAAAGGTACATTTCAATATGATTAAATTTTATGTGTGTCCCACCACAATTAAAAACAAATATTGAAAATGTTATCCAAATGGGGAAAGCAGACCCTGTCAGATATTCATGGTGTATACATTACATGCTAAAGACAGAATAAAAGATGGCATTGGCAGAAGAAAGCACGCAGCACATGGGGAAGAATCAACCTGTGTCCTGTGTGCAGCATTGAATTGCTTTTTACATTTACTTACACTTTCACATTGCCTTTTTAAAATTCTAAACTAGAAAAGAAAATAAGATGGCAAATAGATACTTAGCAAGAGAAAAAAACAAAGATACAATTTATTAATTCAAAAGAGAATGACAAAGTGGTTCTAATCATGGATTTCTGGAGGTTTCATAATTAGAAAGATGCAGAGCTTTTTAGGTGACAAAGTTCCTCCATAACTCCTTTGATGGTAATGATGGTGGTGATGTTGATAATGATGATGGTGGTGATGATTGGAGGTAATGATGGTGGCGGAGATGGTGGTAATGATGACGGTGGTGATGATGGTGGTAAGGATGGTAGTAATGATGATGGTGGTATAGTGATAGTGGTAATCATGATGGTGATGGTGATGGTAGTCAGGATGATGGTGATGGTGGTAATGATAATGGTGATGATGGTGGTAATGATGGTGGTTATGAAGATAGTGATGGTGGTGATGATGGTGATGGTGGTAATGATGGTGATGGTGGTCAGGATGGTGGTGATGGTGGTGATGATAATGGTGGTAATGATGGTAATGTTGGTGGTGGTGATGGTAGTAATGATGATGGTGGTAGTAGTGATGGTGGTAATGATGGTGGTGATGGTGATGGTAGTCAGGATGATGGTGATGGTGGTGATGGTAATAGTGATGGTGGTGATGATGATAGTGATGGTGGTAATGATGATGATGGTGGTCAGGATGGTGGTGATGGTGGTAATGATGATGGTGATGGTGGTAATGATGGTAATGGTGATGGTAGTGATGGTGGTGATGGAGATGATGATGATGGTAGTGATTGTGGTGTTGATGGTAGTAATGAAGATGCGGTGGTGGTGGTAATGAAGAGGGTGGTGATGGTGGTCAGGTTGGTGGTAGTGGTGGTGATGATGATGATGGTGATGATGGTGGTGGTGATGGTAGTAATGAAGATGTGGTGGTGATGGTAATAAAGATGGTGGTGAGGGTGATGATGGTGGTGTTGATGGTGATGATGGTGAACATGATGATAATACAAATGAGCTGTGCTATAATAGACTAAATAAATTGCAAAGAATTCAATAACACAAAGTTGATGCTGAAACACAAAGATAAAAACTGAGATTTTGAACACAGCCTTTGGTCATGAATTTCAGGGATGGAGGTGTATGTGTGTGTATCTAGGCTGAACTAGAGACCATGAGAACTGAATCCCAACACACCAGGAGCAGATTACTTCTCTTCTTGAAGCCTCACTTTCCCTGTCTGTGAAATAAAAAGACTGCACCAATAAATCCTTCAGCGACCTCTGCTCTGAGAGTTTCCAAACGGACTGAGCTTTACCATCCCCTCAGAAGTTATTAAAAAAAAAAAAGAGAGAGCTAGGCGCACTCCAATGTTGAATATCTAACAGGGTCGCCCGGTGCAAAAGGATTTCCATGAATGTTATTTTTAAATTAATCGGATGCATGTTGCAGTGCTCACAATAAATATATGAATACAGACAAGAGAAATTCATGTAAATATGTAATTATATTATGCACATTATATAAATGTCATATAAACTCTGAGAGGATAGAAACAAACCATGACTACAGCTAATCCTGAATAAATAACTTGTTATGCTTAGCTGTTTCTTGAACCACAAGGTTTGCGTTATGGGAAATGACTTCTATCATCCCCTCTTCTCCGTTCGTCTTTGTGCAAGTCTTATCCATCATGGAAACTCAATTGTGGCAAAGCAGCAGTGATTTCAATTGAATATTTCAGAAAATGCCAAAGCACCAGGTCTTTTGGATTTATGGACATGTGTCCAAGTAAGCCTGCCACTGTCACAGGGTTACACCAGAGAATGAACCGAGATGGCAGAGGAGCCTTAGAGGACTCCATGGGTAAAGCAGAGAGGGCTCAGAGAGCAAACCAAGATGGCGACCCTCGACCACACCACGGAGGTCTGCTTTCTCTGGTTCCCTTATATAGGGTCCAGTGACCCAGAGAAGGAGTCAGATAAAGGACAGCCCTAAGGTTCGCTGAGGCTCCCTGATATGAGGGAAGGTAGAGCCATCACAGCCTGTGTGGAAAAGTAGGAACTGGTGCTGAGACAAGAATTCCCAGAGAACTCTCCCAGCTCTTGCAAGACTAAACAGATGCCAAGAAAATTGGGGGGAAGTGGGGAAGCCAAACCTCTAGGTCTCGCGAGAATCCTCAGAGAAAGAAATTGAACACCAGTGGCTGAGAATCAGGGGAAGGGTGTGCATATGGAGGTCATCCACAGACAAAGGCTGCACACTGTGTGTCTGTCTGCTCTGGGAGGAGGCATCGTGGGGCACTTTGTGTCCATACCACTCCTCAACATGATGCTGTGCAAAGTGACGGTTCCATTCTTCAGAACTGCTCACCTATTTGGGGAAGGCCAAATGCCAGCCAGGGGCTCTGTGCTGAATTTTTGGTGGAAACTGGTCAACTGGAAAGAACAGTAACTAGTTTCCTGGACACACCTTGTCAAACCATTATCTTGTTCCACAGGCAGAGGTAAGTCTGAGGAGACGGTTCAGAGCTGTGTGTTTGTGTCCTCCCCAAATCCAGCTGTGAAGCCTTCACCCACAGTGGGATGATATTTGGAGGGGAGGCCCTGGAGAGACAATGAGGCCCCACCATGGGGAACCAGTGTTCTTTTGAGAAGAAGGAGAGCAAGCTCTGCCCTTGGAGGTCACAGTGAGAAAGTGACCATCCACAAGCCAGGAAGAGAGTCTTTATATAAGCTGAATCGACTGGCAGCCAGCCTCTACAACTGTGAGAAATCAATGTGTGTTGTTGGGCCTCAGCAGACTAGGATGGACCCAGGACTTACCAGATGAGCGTCCCATCAACTAAGTGGCAGTGGTGATGAAGATGAGGACTGTTAGGAGCTGAATCGTGTCTTCCTAATCCTCAGTCCCTCGGCATGTCACCTTATTTGGGGTACGGTTTTTGCAGATCCAGATCCTACAGTTAAGATGAGGTCCTTAGCGTGGGTCTTCATCCAATATGACTGATGTCCTTATAAAGAGGGGAAATTTGACACAGAGGCAGAGGGAGAACCCTGTGCAGACACAAAGGTGGAGATGGGTGATGCGTCTACAGGTCAAGGAGTGCCAGAGACTGCTAACAACCACCAGAAGCCGGGCCAGAGGTGGGGACGAGTTCTCCCTCACAGCTCTTAGAGGGGCTGGGCCCTGCCGACACAGTGACTTCAGACATCCGTCCTCCAGCAAGTGAGACAATACATTCCTGTTGCTTAGGCCACCCCGGGTGATGTGCCCTGTTACAGTCGCATTAGCAGACTCACACAAGGCTGATGACCATGACAGCCAAGGGACAGTTATACTCACAAAACTTCCAAGTGGAAAAGGACGAGACCCAGGGCTTCCAGGAGAGACCAGACTTGGCCATTACTCTCTTGCCGCTCCCTAGTCAAACTTTCTAACCCAGATTTCCTC
The DNA here is from genome assembly GCF_048772815.1 of Callospermophilus lateralis. Taxonomy (NCBI): domain Eukaryota; kingdom Metazoa; phylum Chordata; class Mammalia; order Rodentia; family Sciuridae; genus Callospermophilus; species Callospermophilus lateralis. The sequence continues at coordinate 9,767,600 of NC_135307.1, forward strand.
TTTGCTAGAAAAGGGATAACAACTCAGAGGTATGCCACCAGCTATGACAATTAACACGAGACCCTGTAGATAAATGGCTGGTTCCAAGTAAACGCTTAATTCCCGTTAAGGTTTTATTCTGATTTCCCAATTTACCAAGCCTTTGCAGAGGTGCTATCTAATCTTCCTCACTACCTTGTCCCCAGCTAAGTACTACCACTCTCATACCCTCCTGCAAAAACAAGGAAGCAGAAAGCTGCCGCTTCTAGAACCTTGACTGATGCCCCCCAAATTGCTCACTCAAAACCAGCCCCCCACTCCTGCCACCCATTTTCCCAGTTTGCTGAGCTGGGAGGACACGTGCACCCCACATTAGCCTTTGGTGTGGAGATTTTGTACCCTAAACAAAGATAACACTAATGAATTCACAGTCAACCTTTTCAGCCCCGCGATAGAAAAAGATTTTCAGTCACTTTAGCCCAAGCTACACTTGCACCCAGGGTCACCCAAAGAAAAGGACAACACATTAATCTTTGTCCTCCTTGTGTTGAACAACCTCTCAAATAATCCATAGCACGGCTCGCAGCGAAACTCAAAACCTTAAAACGCCATCTATCTGGTCCCCAATTAAAACATAATCTTTTTAAGCTGCCAATACCCACTGAGCAGAATCGATAGAGGGGAAGATTAGGAATGGCGTTTCCTAGTGATCTGGTCCGACGGGGAATGGATTGTTGCTGTCAGGTCCGGAGGGAGGGGAAAGCGGACCTGCTAGAAAACCACAGGTTGGAGAAGGGTTGCAAAGATCCAGGCTCACCTCTGCTGGACTGCTGTGGAAATCGTATCTGATGATTACAGCCATGAGGTGTCTAGAAATTACCATGGAACACGGTATAGTTTTCTGGAAATGAATCAAGTGTCTATCTGAGCATCAGATGGGCATCTTGTGAGTGTGTCCTTGCTGCTGGGCACTCTGCTGAGAGCAGAAGATTGTGAGATTTAGGCTCTCTGGGATGTGGCAGGAGCCACTGGTCTTTCTCCCTCACCCCCTTTAACACATGAGAAAAAATGAGGTTTAGAGGCGCTAAGGGATTGCCCACAGGTGACAGAGGCTGCACCCAGAGCCAGGGCTCCTGTCCCTTCTAGCTCACCTTGCATCAGGATGGAGGCCGTTCATCAGCTCTGAGTTCACACCTGCCAAGAGCTCACCTGCCAGACACAGCGGCCCCTGGATGCAGCAGCATCCATGCCCCACAGTAGCCAGGGACTTCCTTCCCAAACCTTTGCCTGGTAAAAGGCAGATAGACTGGAACGGAAGTGCAGGTGACAGGAGCCAGTGGGGGTACTCTCCTATGGTCACGCTGACCTCCATTTTCAAGTCCTCTCCCAGGAGGGCAGGGTAGACCGTCAGCTGTGTTCTGACTCCCGGCCTAAAACATCAGCTTCTCTGTAGATGGGAACCTCCTTCACCATCTCTTTCACGCCTCTCCTTTTCCCACTTGGACACCCTCCAGAATCAGGAGGGGCTGTGGGATTGATGCTCACAGGCATGGGGACATCCGCTGCTCACCAGGCTCTGGGCTCCTGCATGGAAACATACGTGGGAAGTGGATGGCGGGGAGAGGGACCTGGAAAGGGAGGCTGCTCTTCCCAGTCGCTGAAGCACCAGCTCTTGGTAGATGGGCTCTGGACTTGAGTGACCAAGAATCATGAAATGGACGGAGAAAGGCCAGAGGACGACCTGAGGTGGCCCTGGAGGGAGCTAGGCCAGTAGAGAACCCAGCACGCCCTCGTGCCCCTGGGCAAGAACTCTTCAACAAGAAGGGGGTCGGCTCAGAGGGGGAGGCAGGGCCCAGGTGAGCCTGGGGGCCAGAAAGCTGGTGGCCCTCGTCGGGGATTCAAAGTCGGGCACCTTCTGTCTCTGGGGAGCTTCTGGCTGGCACCATGGACCTCAGGGTGGTGCTCAGGACACAGGGATGAGCGCGTGCTCAGAGGAGGAGAGAGGGTGGTGTGCAGGCATCCCAGCAGAGGTCTGTGACAGCACTGGCCTAGGCTCACCTGGGCCAGCAGTGGCCAGGCCAGCATCCACTCTCAAGGTGCATTGGACCTGAGACCTCTACTATGTCTTAGTTAGTTGGATGGCTAGTTAGTTGGTTACCTAGTTAGTTTACTGTGGTGCTGGGATGAACCCGGGCCTCTTGTCTGCAGGCAAGTGCTGTACCACTGAGCCACATCCGCAGCCCGAGACCTGGCCTATCACCTTTGACTAAGCCTCCTGTCCTATCTGACACCACACCTTGTGCAGGTGCTGAAGGGGATAAAAGATCATCCAGTGAACTAAAAAACAGACCATGGCGTGAGGGATGCCTCTCTATAGATGGGCACCTTTTTAACACCTGGAATTAGGGACACTGAGAGAACTGAGCTGGTGGAGCTGGATTCGGCCAGGGGTGAGGTGACACCATCCTGATTTGGGGAAAGGGATCTTGTGGCGAGCAAAGGTGAGGGACAGAGCTGGAGAGTCAGCAAGACTCGGGTGGGCAGGGCCTTGAGTGTCCAGGGAAGACAAATGCCCAGAGGACTCGGCCTGGGCAGGAAGCCCATCCAGCCACCACGGGCATGTTCCTGATGCTTGAGAAGAAGTGAGGGGAGAAGGGGAGACACCCGTGTCCACCTGTCGGATTCTTGCCCTGACTGTCTCCAGGCAGAAGCAGCCAGATAAAGGTCTGCTTCCAACCCAAATAAAACCAGGAATCTTTAAAATCAGATTTGAGGACTTAACATAAGAGCGACCTGCTGATGCTTTCAAAAGTAGAACCTGCCGATAAAGCGCTTCTTAATTCTGTGAGTGGGACTGTCCTGGAAATGTTTAGGTAGACCCGAATTTAGCACCCTTCTTCAGATTGCGAAGGTGGGAGGGAGATGGGCTGCTCGCTGGCACCCCTGGATTCTCCCCACTCCCGCTCGTGCAAGAATGACTTTTGAAACATACAAACACTCACACAAACACAGGATCAAGGTCAATAAGTGCCAGGGATACTTTTTTTTTTAATATCATGGTTTAAAATCACTGAATCAGATTAGAAAACTTTGCATGGCTTTCATTTTATGGAATTTAAGTTAAGTTCATTGGTGATCCAAAAAATCTGAAAACTATAATTTTAACTGTACCATTAGATAGGAAATCATGTTTGATCTCTATGAAAAAATATAGAAATAGGTTGAACAGTACACAGGAACTACTGGGCCTCCACCCCTTATTCGTGGCTTTGCTTTCCACAGTTTCAGTTATCCATGGTTAACCGTGGTCTAAAATATCAAATGGAAAATTCCAGAAATAAACAACTCAAAGGTTTTAAATCATATACCTTTCTTAGTATCATGATGAAGTGCAATGACATCCTGCTTCATCCTCCCTGGGACATGAATCATCTCTTTATCCAATGTATCCACAGTGTGTACGCTACCTGCCAGGGAGTTACTTAGTAGCTACCTTGTTGCAGTATGATAGTGCTTATGTTCAAATAGCCCACATTTTGATGTATATATGGCCCTAAAGTGCAAGGGTAGTGAAGCTAGCAATTTTATTACAGAATATTGTTATAACTTCTATTTTATTATTCGTTATTGTTAAGTGCTCACTATACCTTATCCATAAACGTTACCATAGGTATGTACGGATAGGAAAAACAGTATACATAGGGCCAGTCCAGTCTAAGGCTTCAGGCAGCCACTGGGAATGTATCCTTGGTGGATAAGAGGGAGCTACTATTTACAATCGAATCTTATGGGGCACCCTGGCACCCTTCTATAGATTGCTCTATAGTGAGTTCTCCACCTATTAAAAACCAAGGTCAGTTGTTCCCTGCACTATGAAGAGGTCAAAGAAAAGGTCATTTAGGCAAGACACTTCCAAGCACACCACGCAAACTTGGGCTTTGTGCAGTCGCAGCATTTAGTTCTCACCCCCCACCTGGGAAGTGTTTTCCAGGTGACTTATCCAGGATGGATCCGTGAGGTGTTTGGGGCTATGGGGAAAAGAAGAAGGCCTGTACCTGGCTTGGCCGATCAGGGACATTGTTGGTGGCTGGATTTTGTGTCCTTCTCTCTTCTGCCCTCTTGGATCTGTCCCCAGGGGTTTTGTGTCCCTTGATGCAGACACTGCCCACAGTAATGGGGACAGCTCGCTTTCTCAGTCACAGTCCGAGCAAACGACAGGAGCCAGCGTCCCACGGCGCTGGAGGAAGTTTACTTCCCAAAGACCTTGGCAAGTCCCTCTGACTTCCATGGCCCAAATTGACTTGTGCCTGGGCCAATTCTGAGCCACCACCACGGCACCAGGGCCTCCTCCTTGAGCTGGGACAGTGGCTGGGATGGCAGGACCCAGTGGCTGCTGCTGCAGGCTCTCAGCTGAAGGCAGGTAATGAGCTACCAGGAATTAATGACCAAACGCACCACCGAAGCAGCAACTGCCGTGCGCCGCTGAGGTGCCTGGAAGCACCGGCCAGTTCATTAACAGGATCTTAAGGGCCGTTTCCCAGCCTCGCAAACCGACATAAAAGAAGTTCTTAGATCTTAAGGTAAATACACCACACACTCACACACACACACACACACACACACACACACACACACGCACGCACACAAGGTAAAGCTCAGAAATAGATGAGATGAAAACCAACACGTGTTATAGAATTTTAAAATGTAATCTGAGGCTCTGGAGACATTATTAATTTGAAAAATCATACTCGACTTCATTTATTAAAAAGAAATTCTGAAGGGTGACTCCAAGAACCCAGAACCATGGCAATGCGGAAATGTGAAGCCTACTGTAAACAATTACACGACGAGGCCATGGAGAAATTATCGTGCTCAGCCGAATCCTCTAAGTTTCAAGGGGGCAGATTCTCCTATATTAACGCACTGATTCAAGTCACACTCTGGGGACTCCTGAGCCCAGGGTGGGCCAGGAACCTCACCTGCGACACCCACTTGACCCTCACGTCACCTGGGAAGGAGTCGCCATCCCCCTTGGTCAAAGGACTTAAAAACTGGTTTCTGAAGCATCTTGAATTTCCCAAGGTACCAGGGAATGAGTCAGCTCTGAGGTTGGACCGTCTGGCCATCAAGCCGCTGTGGTGGAATTCTCCCCGGCCTGTTCACCTGACCCGGCTCATGGATTTACTTATTTCCTCACTGGTGCTATGATTTGAAGGCTTGTGCCCCAGAATTCAGGTGTTAGAAGCTTAATCCCCAAAATGGGATGTTACTGGTTTGGGGAGGTGGGGCCTGAGGAGGTGATTGGCCATGGGAGCCTTATGGGCACGCGGGATGGACGGGTGACCGAGGCAGAGACTTTGTTATAAAAGTGAGCTCCCTGGGCCTGCTTGTTCCGTCTCACCTGTGACTGACGCTCTGTGCCACCTCAGGACTCCTACAGCAAAACCCAGCCCTTGACCTTAGACTTCCCAGCCTCCAGAACTGTAAGAAACACATTTCTTTTCTTTATAAAATATCCGGGTTTGGGCATTCTGTTACAGAAACAGGAAACCATCTAGAACAGCCTGCTTAAAAATCACTACGTGCCTTCTGGGTTCCAACCAGGCACTGTGTTAGGCACCTCCAGGGGCCACTTCAAAACAAATCATCACCAGCACCCAGAAAGGTGTCTTTCATGGCTTTTATTTTTCCACATGGCTGGCAACTCCAAACCTAGTCACAATCTCACCTGTCACAGAAAGCCACTGCAAATGTGGTCACAGGTCTCCTTCTGTCTTTTCTGCATCTATTGTTGGGCCAATTCAATATGTCTAGGGTCCTTATTTTATAAGTAATATTTCTTTAAAAATCCCTCCTGTTAAAAAAAAGTCTGTAGGTCCTAAAATATGGGCATATTATAATTTGCCATACTCGTCTGTGATTGGAAATGTAGGTGGATTTCAGAATCTTCACTTTATAAATATTGCTACCTCGTATGTTTTAGGCAGAGCTTTTGACTACAGTTCTCTAGTTGGAAGAGACACCTAGACATTTAATTACAGTCAAAAGAGAAACATTTCAAGGTCTCTTAACGAGCTGCGTGTGGAATTGTCCCCAAGTGATGGATGAGCTTTCCCACTACGGCCCCATGGGCCCCCATGGAGAGTTAGCATGACCTGGAGCAGGACATGGGGTGAAATGGGACATCCCGGGTGGTATTTCAGGGTCCGGCTCTAGACACGGTCTCGTCTCAGTGTGGTGGTTACTGGTACACACAGGCACTGACCCTTTTTTTTTTTTTTTGTGGTGCCAGGGATTGAACCCCAGGGCCTTGTGCATGCAAGGCAAGCACTCTACCCACTACATCTACATATATCAGAGCTATCTCCCCAGCCCTCATTTGCTGACTTTTTAGAGGGTCGTTCGAATGAATTTAAGTGAATAAAGGTCCACTTCAATTAATATACATTGCCAGGCCAACTGAGTTATTTTTCAAGACTGAGCTTGCAGGTCTTTATCATGGGTGACTTGGAGATGGCCGGCCTGCGCCCACGTCCAGAAGTGACAGAGTCCTGATCTTTGCAGGAACAGTGTTCCCCTCCCCTCTACTAGCCACAGTAGATTTTCTTGCCTCCCTTTAACATCTGTTACAAAGGGTCTTCACAGCCACAGAAATGATTCTGCAAGCCCCTTCCTGCTTTTGAGAGTTACAACTTCAAGTAATCCAGCAATGCCCTTGTGCTCTCCATGGACAGTAAATAACCTCAGTAAATATGTAATGGATTCAATGTGTATCCGAGTCAGAATACTTCCCTACTGTCCAGTCTTGACTTGCCAGATTTCTCCTGTTTTTACTCTGAAGCAGAACTACCTGAAAGCCCCATTATCGACCTTAAATATTTTATAGAAAAGTCGTGTTTCTAGCTACTTAGACAGCAGGGGTACCAGACGACTGCCAGGGCTGGGTGTGTCCACAGCCTGTTTCCATGCAGGCTGAGTTAAGAATGACCTCTTTAGCAATGACACTCTATGATACCTGAAAATGATAAGGAATTCAGATTTCAGGATGCATAAATAAAGGTGACTGGAACGCAGTCACACCCTTCTGTGGACATATTTTCTCAGCTGTTTCACACTGAGAGGGCTGATGTGAGCATTTGGGATGGAGACCTTGTAGCCCACAGGGCCTACAATATGTGGCACCTGACCCTAGGGAGGAGTCTATTGGCACTGGGGTAGAGAACTATTTTAAGTGTTGAATAACTAAAACAAAGCAAAGCAGATCACCAATGAAGAATTCAGTGGTGCACCCACACTCCCAAATAAATAAATAAGCACCCTGTATCAATAAGAAGCCGTCAGATTTCCTTTTCTTTTTTTTTAATTTTTTTTTAGTTGTAAGTGGACACACTACCTTTGTTTTATTTATTTGTTTTTTATGTGGTGCTGAGGGTCTGACCCAGTGCCTCACATGCGTGAGGCTAGCACTCTGCCACTGAGCTACAGCCCAGGCCCCAGACTTCCTCATCTTACTGTTTATGTGTGTGTGGTGCTGGGGACTGACCTCTGGGTGCTCTACCACTGAACCACATTCCCAGCCCTTTTTATTTTTTGACACAGGATCTTGCTAAGTTGCTGAGGTTGGCCTCCACCTTGAGATATTCCTGCCTCAGCCTCCCAAGTCACTGGGATTATGGACACACACCACCACGCTTTTTAAAAATATGTATCTGCTAGATGTAGTGGAACATGCCTATAATCCCAGCAACCCCCGGGGCGGGGTGGAGGGTGGGGAGGCTGAGGCAGAAAGATCACAAGTTGGAGGCTAGCCTCATCGCATTAGCGAAGACCTAAGCAATTTAGCAAGACCCTATCTCAAAATAAAAACTAAAAAGGGCCGGGGATGTGGTTCCATGGTTAAACGCCCCTGAGTTCAATCCCCAGGAACAAAAAAGAAGCAAATATAAAAAATAGTTACGTGTCTGAGATGCAAGCGAAGTAGTTCAAAGAGAGAGAGAGGGGGAGGATGCAGATTCAATTCTTTTAACCAAACAAAAATATGATAAAGCGTGTATCCTAAAAATGGCCAGAGTGACCAGGGAGCCACCGGCTACAGTTGGTGGGGACACAGCTTGCCTTCCTCGCTGGGTGCACATTTCCTAATGAGAAGATGGAACTGACCTTCAGCAGAGGTTTGAATGGCCTGGAGAATGCCCGAGCAGTCACCTGCAAACACAGATGTGGCCCCTCCCGCCGCCCCCGAGGTAGCGAGTGCCCCTCAAAGTCAGTCAGTGACTTACAGTAATGGATTTCAAAGTCAAGCATCTAATGCAAATCTAAGTATTTGCTTATACGCTCTCTGAAGTCTCGACAGATTAGGTTTGGAAGTATTTTCATAGATCCTATCTACATAATCTAATAGAGATGATTTCAGGAATACAGGAGATGCTTCCTGTGACGCGCTCGCGCAGCGCCGCTCCCCGCCCATCACATTAATAAAGCATGCGGGTGTGTTTGAATTTTTTAAAAAATTTCATCCAATTTATAGAACCATGTTGAAGCGTTTTAAATAATCTTCCACTTCTATAGGGAAGTCCCCACCTTGACAAAGGTGTTGGAGAGAAAGGGACAGAGCCAGGGAGCCAGGTCCTGGGCTCTGTTATGTTTAGGTAGCATAATTGACTCTGTTAGAGGGCGTGAGGAGCGAGTGATCTGCGTCTCCCGAGAGCTTGGGACCTCACCCCTACGAGGTTCCACTTATCTAAATATTTCACTTTAAAACGTGCAGCCGGCCGGCACCTTCTGCACCCACCCTCCCCTGGCTGAAGTGGGCTCTGTAACACTATCCTCACACCCAGACACGGAGCAAGGGAAGTCTCTACGCCTCCTCTTGACAAGAGAACTGGGGCTGTCACATGTCCTATGTCCATCAAGTTACATGAGGCCCAGATGAGATTTTCCCAAGCTAATGTCTTTGAGAGGAATCGCAAAAGATGAGGCTCTTGAAACTTCCATTTTCTTAATGTAAGTGATTTTGTTCTGATGTAAAGCATGTCAGTGCGTGCAGGGTCCACATGGGGTGGAGAAGACGGTACTGGACTCAAGTATCTGCTGTGAACATACGGGAACGCTCTCCTAGCTCCCAGGGTGACTGTCAGTGTGGGCTTGGGTTTGTTGCTTGACCTCTCTGGGCTTCCCTTCCCTCTGGTGTAAACTCAGACCCATTCTGTTAGAGTCTTGCACGGTGACTGCATGTACCCGACGAGGAGCACCAGGCTCTGCTAGCCCCAGTATGACGAGGACAGCCAGCCTGGGTCCTCGGGGGGCTCCAGGGAGTCCACTTCCTCCTCCATGCCCCCTCCCCGTCTGCGCTCATGTTCCTAGAGGATGCAGACACCCAAACCTGATGCCACCACGCAGGGAGGACAGCCACGAAGAGAGCCGATCGGAAGACCCCAAAGGCAGTGACCTGGGGGTGGCCACTCCCCACAGAAGGCAGAGCAGGTGCCAGGGCAACAGGGCAGGCTGAGCAGGCAGAACCAAGGCAGAAAGCTCTGCAGGCGGCACACTGGGGACAGAGAGGGGAGGCGGGACAGGAGTGGGCAGTCCCGTGCTGTTGGCTCTACCCCAGGGGCAGTGGGAAGCCACTCAGGGCTAAGAAGGGCAACGGCAAGACTGAGTGCAGGAATGAGTGGGAGTGGACGGATGAGCACAGGGACGGAGAACTTTCTAGAAGGGTTCTTCCAACACACACGTGCATACACACAGAGGCTGTGTGCTTCCTGCCCTGGGCAAGCCCAAGCACAGGGTAAGTCCATGGCCTGAAATGACCTCCGCCAAAGCCACTTTAGGCGGCTTAGCAAGGTCCCCTGTGAAGGAGGCAAACAAGGTGACAGGGACCTAGTTGCCGTTCCGTGGCCGCGAGCTCACATTCCAGGTCCCAACTACCCTCCCAACCACCACGGAAGCAACCGCTGGAAGGCAGGCACTCAGGGGCCGCTGGGACGGCTTCCAGGGACCTGAGTGGACGCCGTGACCTGGGACACAGCCTGCGGACAGACGCCCAGTGAAGGGACGCGGATCTCAAACACCTTGGGCCAGCCTGTTTCCTGGTGTCCAAGCAGCATGTGAGCTCCGGGAAACGTGCAGATAGCAGGCAAACTTCCCCAAGCACAAGAGAACAGAAAGAAACTTTTTAAAAAATCACTGTTTGTGACCTTTAATATGTGTTAGGGAATCAGAAATGGATTACTCCATGTTTATTTGTCAAGTAATCAAAAAACTTCAGGGGAATCATTTCATTGAGAAAATAAAGGGCAACATAATATTTGGATTGATCTCCTATTTAGGTCTGTTCAGGGTATTTAAGGCACTAGCATTGCTTCTTTCTCTCTCTCTCTCTCTCTCTCTCTCTCTCTCTCTCTCTTTCTCCCCCTTCCTTCCTTCCTTCCTTCTTGGGATTGAATCCCCAGCTCTTTTTCTGTTTTTATTTTGAGACAGGCTCTTGCCAGGTTGCTGAGGCTGGCCTGGGATATACAATCCTCCTGCCTCAGCCTCCCAAGTCACTGGGATTACATACATGTGCCACCATGCCCAGTGACCAGGGCCACTATTTCTAACTGGTAGGTCACATTCCACAATTCCTGTGTGGACAATGACAGGAAGTATGTCACCTGGTGTCCAGAGTGGCCCTGCAGCCTTCTCCTAGGTCATCTCTAATGCAGAGGCTGGTCACGGAGACTGAGGACTCTCTGGGACAAGTGGGTTGATGTGGTGGGTTCTCGTAAGTACCACTGGCTTCCCTGAGACTTACAGACCCAGGGGTCTCCGTCCTTTTGAAAGCCTCTGATGCCTGTGGTAGGTCTCCTCCTGCCCCAGGTATTTAAGGTCACTTGAGTTTGCCTGTGGAAAATCCCTGATACAGAAGGTCAGTAGATCTCTCTGCTCCTGACTTCAACAAATGACCCTGACCTTGGCTTTGGCCCCTGTGACCCTCCGGCACCCTGCTCCCCTATGCTAAGATGTTGCAGCTGTGTACGATGCAGGGAAGAGAGCACCCTGTCACTAGGGGTATGCAAGAAGATGCCCGAGAGTCACTAACCCCATACCCAGCGGAGAAGAAGGGGGGCCCCAGGAAGGGGATCCTGCGGTCCATGAGTTAAAGAGAGGACCCCACAGAGACTCTGGAACCAGGAACCCAGCTCCTGAAGAGACACGGTGCCCAGCTGGGGACCCTCCAGTGCTTTCCCTCTGGGGATACATTTCATTCCAACCCTGAAAATTAACCCGTGTCTGCCAGCCTGAGGCGAGTTCCGGTTCCGTGCCAAATCAATCCTGCCTGTGGGCACAGAGACAGCAGGTGGATGGCAAAGCAGAGCCGACCACCTGGCAGGCAGCCCAGCTCTTGAGCCCGGGACTCGGACCCTGGTCTCTCCTCCTTCCCCCCAACACATGGGCCAAGGCTGTTGGAATGTCCGCCCTGGGAAACCCCTGCCCCTCCTGTCCCTGGTGAGCCCGGCTGGGCCTCTCGGGACTCCTCCCCAGGCTATTGTCCCCCGCGGAGCCCATCACTCATGACACAGCGGCCTTCGGATCAGGCCTCATTTTGCAAAGCCCAGAGACACTCAAGAGAGCAAGAAATGATACATTTCTTAAGTTTACTTAACTCCTCTGAACCTCCACGTGGGGCCAATTTTACTAAAAGTGTGGGTCCAGTGCCACGACATAGAGTCCCCAAAATACCGCCTTCAGGGGAGAGATGTTTCTTTCTCTCTCTTCAATAACCCAGAGCAATAAAGAGCTCCGGGCCTCCCCAGGGGCGGCTCCACCAGCCCCCACGTGTGGCTTCCATCTCTGAGTCTAAGCTGAGGGCCCCAACTGTTCTCATGCCCAAGGTCAAGTGGGGTTTTTCAGCCTTGGGTCTGAAGTTGTCGACCTTGGGGCGAGAGAGGCGGACAGGGCGGCAGCTTCCTTTCTAGAGCAAGGAGCTGCACAGGGAGCTCGTCCCATGTTCTGGGGGTACAGTGTGCAGGACAGTGGCCCCAAAGACGGCTATGTCCCCCTCTCTGAACCCTGTGGTTCTGTGGCCTTGGGTTAAGACCTTGAGCTGGGGAGACCACCTGCTCACCCGGGAGGGCTCCATGCAATGGTGCGGATCCTTCAGAGGGGACGTTTTCCTGGCTGCAGTCAGTCCAAGGGAAATGTCACACAGAAAAGGGTCAGGGAGGTGCTGGCTGTGAAGACGGAGCCCAGGGACGCAGGTGTCCTCGAGGACGGGTAAGAAGATGGGTTTGACCCCGAAGTGCCAAAAAGGAACACAGCCCTGCTGACCCGCGACTTTAGCCCAGAGCTCTGACCTAGAGACCTGCTCGAAGACACAACTGTGTTGCTTTAAGCCGCTAAGGCTGTGGCGATGGATCACAGGAAACTGACACGCCTGGTCTCACCGCCCTGCCTGGCTGCAGGGGAAGGTGGTGAGGCTCTCCGCTTAGAGGGCAAGAGCTTGCCTCCTGCACCCCTCTGGAGCCACAGGAAACCAGAGTATGGCCGCAGGCTGCTGATCAACGTCCTGTCGGCTCTCACCCACCCCACCACAGCCTGGGAGAAAGCAAGATCAGCCGTCCACACCTGGGGGAGATATGAAGAATTAAGTGAGAGCACAGACACCCCCGGGGCCCCTGGCTAACTCTAACGTCATTATTATTTACAGGCCCGTTCACTCATCCATGTCTTCAGTGACAGCCTGGCAAAAACAAGCCTTCCAGGTCACACACTGCTCCCATTTCACAGGTGTGGGAACCCAGGCCCAGACACACGGGCAAACCCGGAGGTCACGCTGCTGCCGTGTTGGGCTGTGAACTCAGCCCCCAGGCTTAGTGTTCCCATCGCTCATTACCGACACCCCTAACCGAACTCCCTGAGCACCCCCCAGGACTGTCTGCCAGGCGGCCTCAGCAGGCTCACAGATGAACTTGCCAGAGTGAGGACCAGGTCATGTCCGGACTTAGCTCCTGAGACACGTCATTTGTCACCAGCCCCAGGTGTGAATGACTGACCGTTCCATCGCACTCAGGGCCTCTCGTTCTCTGCAGGCCCCGGGTGTCGAGGCAACAGCTTTCACCGGTCCCCGTGAACCAGGAGATGGGCAGCAGGACTCTGCAGCTGGCCTCTGCGTTGACTGAGATGAGAAAAGTCAGGGAAGTGGGATGATGACGTACCAGGTCCCTTGAGGTCCCCATTACAGCTAAAGTCCTGGAAAACACCCTGTGCTGGCTCCCTTCGTCTCCACCCCCCTGACGCCACCTCCCTTGGGAAGCCCTCGCGGGCTCCTTGTTGGTCCTCCCTTCCTGGGCACCTCGCACCCGCGACGTCGGGACAAGCAGTTCCTTCTCCAGATGGTACTTCCCTGTGACGCTTCCTGAGAACAGGGGCAGAGCGGCTGCCTGGGGACCCTGCACTCTCCAAACAGGGCACGTGGGGGGGAGTGGCAGGTGCACCCAAAGGTACGTGCCGACTAGTTGAGGGACAGGTCATACGCAGCCTCCAATGCCTACACGCCACGTGAAAGGAAGGGCAGACTGGTTTCTGGGTTGTCGAGTTTCAGCCCAGGGCCTGGCATGGAGCAGATTTCAGTGTCAGAGCTGCATGGTTCTGAGTCCTTCCTGTCCTTCCCCTAAATGTGTGGTGGACACAGGGCAGCGAGTCCTTTGTGGACAGGGCCCGTGTGTCTGTTTCAGACACCTCTGTTCCCTAGCACACAGTAGGTGCTCAGTAAATTCTGATCACAGAAGGACTCCTCAGCCCCTGGTGACCCTTTCGACTAAACTCTGTGGGTCCCCAGCGTTGAACTTCCCTGGGGACAAGGGTGGCTGCTCACAGAACCTGTGCCCTGTTGGGGGTGGGGAGAAGCCCACGGAGAGTGTGTCTGGTTTCTCCTTTAATCCTCAGAAGAGCTTTCCAGGTCAGGTAATCTCATTCTGTCTTTCCAGTGAGAAAAAAGGATTAGCCAGGCAAAGTCAACTGTCCAAGGTCAAAAACCAAGGGACTGGGCTTCTGTTTGAATCAAGGACTGTCTGATTCCAAAAGCCCCTCTGCTGGGCTTCTGCTGCAAAGGAAGAGCTAGGAAACCATTTTTTAAAGAAAAACAAACAAAACAGTAAGGAGCGGACCGGGGGCAGCTGCAAGGTGGACACTCAGATTGCTATCTTGGTCGGGGCTGACACCTCCCAGCCCAGGGCTTCCTCACCTGACCCTCAGGACAGACGGCAACCTCAGCCAGGCACCGACCACAGCACCAGCCTGCCATGTGGAGGGGGAGGAGAGACGTGCCACCCTCTCCCGCGGAGATCCCACAGTCAGGAGCCCCAATGCCCAGGCCACCAGGACAGATTTCCGACTCTGTCAAACACCCCTAACTTTACCTGGAAACTTGGCTTTCGGTTGCTCTCTCCCCCCACACCCCCAAAGCCGTCTTCATCTTTTCCTGTTCTCTTTCTTCTCCTTTCTGTATTTGTCTGATGGGACTCTGCTCCTTCGTCACCGTGACCTTGGAAGGTCATCCCAGGCAGCATGCCCCTCTCCACGTGGGGGCCCTCCGGTGGCTCCCCAGCCTCTTGCACATGCTGCTGTTACGCCCTCAGCCTCTCTGGCCTTCCCCGCCTTGCCACGGGCTGCTGCGGGGCACGGCCTGAGTGTCCCTTCCATACCCCCTGTGCTAGTGGTACAGGACCACCAAGCAGCGACTAGCTGTGACCATGGCTGAAACACAGCGGCTGTTTCTCCTCCCCCTGGCATTCTGTCAATCCTTGTCCATCTCCATCACACTTACCACCGAGTGGTTCTCATATTCCATCCACTCCCCACTCCATACGCATTTATGGTACACCTGCTGTATGCTAGCCCCCTGCTAGGCACACAGAGGTCCCAGAGCCCATGGGCGCCCTGCTCACTGGCAGATAGAGCCACGCACCAAGCATTCACCAATCCAGGGACAGTGAAAGGAACCCAGAGCGCCCACTCTCCCGGCCCTCCCACATCTGAGCCAACAGGAGGCCAGCGGAGCTCATGCACAGCCGGTTCCTCAGAGGCCCCGGGACAAACCGAGTCCAGACCCAAGGCCCAAACCTCTTCCCAACACATCCCTCTCCATGGAACAACAAAGAAATGTGCTTCTTCATTAGTTAGACTTCCTCAGAGTTCTAAATCAAACCAAAGCGTTCAAATTTTTAAAGTTTGATCAGCTGAGAAATAAGGATATTAAATATGATTAAATGTGATTGCATTTGAGGGTACAGACTGTTCTTCCATTACCTGCTTTGATTAAAAAAAGCTATCTGGGCTGTGAGGTAGAAAAGTTAAATGCGACAAGGAGAAAAAAAAAAGCCCATGAGTTTGCTGTCGTTTCCACTTTTTGTAAGAAAATAGTATTGTTTAAGATGTGTTCGTCACCACGTCACCAGCGCGTGAGCAGGCATCTGCAGTTAATATTCTCCTCTCCCCCCTAATTGCTAAAACTAAGAGCGATGGAGATGAATAAAAAAGTTATTTCTATGATTCTTTAGGGAACATAAGAAAGGCTACATTTTTTAATGGAACATAGACCAGAAGCTCTGATTTCTAAGCTGAAATTTAATTGGTGCAATATTGAAGTTTAAATAGTAATAAAGTTTCTTGTCCTCGGGTTACGAAGGGAAAATTACCCATAACATTGTTTGGATTATAATATCTTAGCTACTACCCCGGTCTATCTTCTTCCTGAGATTATTATTATTATTATTGCATTCTGATCATTTCCCATGTTTCATTTCTTCTCCTCTGAGTTTTGCTAATGATTCTGAACTTCAGGGAACTTTTCAAAAAAGCCGGGACATTATAAGGATCAAAATGGATTTAGACAAAGAAATGGTTCAGTGAGGTATCAGGAAGGCCCTTTTCAGCAATGCCAAATGTCCTCCTGAGAGATGAATGAAAACCAAAGAAATAAAAAGGACACAGAGAGAGAGAGAGAGAAGTCCTAGGTAACGGCTAGCTTATCTCCGCCTCTAATTGAAGAATTGGCTGGGGCTCAAAACATGGGCTTGATCAACTGCAGTCTGGGATGTCCACGTCTCTGTCAGAGTTAAAAACGGTCAGTCACAGCCCAGCCTTCCATTGGCACAGGTTGAGATTGTGGCAAAGAGAAAGAAAGCTACGAAAAACAGTTTCCATCAGAATCATTCAAGAACCCACAGGCTGCAGGGACCTACCCAGACCAGAGTGCAGCAGATGTCCTGTGGAGGTGGGAACTGAACTCAGCTCCGACTGCACTTGGATGGGGCCACGGCTTCCTGGCCAACAGTGATTCTGGAACAACCCTGTTTTCCCAGGGTCTATGACAGTGGAGACTAAAATCTGGGACTTTTTCAGGCTCACCCCATTGAAGAAGTGATGGACCGCCACACTGAGCACCAATACAGGGTGCGGCTCCACACGGATTCAGGATAAACAACGAGTCCTCTTTTTGGTGTGTGTCCCGCCCGATATCTGGGACATACAGATACCCGAATATTTTTCATTGTGGATCTGAAATTCAAGTTTTCCTGGGTGTCCTGTGTTCTGTCTAGCAGCCCGAGGGAGGCAGGAGGCAGGTCATGTGTCACCAGGCACCACGTCCTCCCTGCATTCATTCCTGGGTCCCCATAACTGGGCCCCTGAAGACCCACAGAGACTCAGGCTCCCAGAGTCTCAGGCAGGAGGAGGAACAGGCGGGAAGAGACGGGACCTGTTTCCAAGGACACAGCCTGCAGTCCCAAGGTCTGCATCCAGGTGTGGAGCAGGGTCAGAGTCCGCGGAGTCGCCTGTTAGGAGTCCCGTGATGGATGCTGCAAACCAGGCTGGGGCCCCGGCAGATCAAGACAGAGGATGAGACTTTTTATTCCTCTCATTATCAAGCACCTGCCACCAGGTGAACAGCAGTGCTCACAAAGGGAGCCCATGAGAGATGCACAAACTTAAATGTGCACAGCAGCGGCCCCAAGACTTGTCAGAATCCAGAGGCCTGGGCCCCACCCTGGGGTCCCAGGTGCACCCAGTACCCGTGCACCCCCTCCCCACACACCAGGTGCCCAGACATAGTACTTCCTTTAAGAAACACTGACCTTGGCTTCAGGCTTCCCACAGAAATCAGACGGAGAAAAGCATTGTTTTTAAAATACAATATTAAAAGCATTTTCTTCAAAGATCATATTATTCATGAATTTGGCATTTCACAATCTGATTATGGACAATTTCTGTTTTAACAATGTGATGTAAAAAATCAAAGTAAAGAGCAATACTTCTCCAAATGGATCATCCCAGAGAAATCAATCTTCTTGTCTCAGACTGTATATTTTGTTTCTTAAATTTAATATGATTTTCTTCATGATGAGGGCCAAGGTAAATTCTTTACAGTAGTTTACTGCCGGGCATACGTGATACTTCTGCCTTTATGAATGTAGTTATAGAATTTGGGGATTATAATGGAAAATTATAAGATGGAAATAATTACAGAATTTTAGAATTATAATGGAAAAAATGATGATTTATAAAAACGTCAGACTCACTCAAAAGGACATTTTCTTTCCTACATGTTCTCCTAATTAAGCACATAAAAAATAGTATTCTAAGCCAAGTGCAGTGGCATATGCCTGTAATCCCAGCAGCTTGGGAGGCTGAGGCAGGAGGATTGCAAGTTCAAAGCCAGCCTCAGCAATGGCAGGTGCTAAGCAACTCAGTGAGACCCTGTCTCTAAATAAAATACAAAATAGGGCTGGGGATGTGGCTCAGTGGTCAAGTTCCCCTGAGTTCAATCCCTGGTACCAAAAAAAAAAAAAGAGAGAGAGAGAGAGAGAGAGAGAGAAAGAAAGAAAGAAAGAAAGAGCATTCTTATACACAGTAATATATAATAATACATGAATTGTGGAAATGTATTATTAAATTAATATGTGATGTCATCAGATAGTAATCAATATAGGAGGAGGACTATTGCTTTTGCTACTTGGGAAGTTCCATGTGACCGAGCCTTTTGGTGTCAAGACAATGGTGTTTGAACAGCAGCATTTGCCCACAGGTTTTTTAAAATGGCCTAGGTAGAAAGTCCACACTTATATTTTCGAGGTATCCAGAAAAATCTTGGGCTATGTTAAATATAGCACTTAAATAAGACACAAAGCCTCACGTGAGGATAACACACTTGTCACACACAGTGTCATGAAGGGTTAGAGCCTGGCACCAACACTCTGGGCACCTGGAAACAGGGGCTTTGCAGCGATGGTCAAGGCACAAAAAGGTCCTTGGGGTGGACCCTAAGCCGGTGTGCCTGGTGCCTACTGAGAGGGATTTGGAGAGGTGCACAGGCACAGAGGGGACAAGCAGAAGGAGGGCCATCTGGAGAGACAGAGCCAGGCCCTACCGGAAGCTGGAGAGGCAAAGAAGGGGCGCCCCAGGGCCTTTGTAGGAAGTCTGGCAAGACGCAGGACTTGGGGCCTCCGGAGTGTGAGACAGCACACTTTTGGTGTGTCGGTGTGTCGAGCCCCTGGTTTGCAGCGCGGTGTGGTAACAGCCCTGAGAACTGAGAGGTGAGGCTTTATGACACTCCCACTGCAAAGTTTTGTATTTCTTTTTTCAAAACAGTAACGTGAAAGGTTTAAAGGTCTGCATAAAACAAGGAAAGGCCTTGTCACAGACCAGGCAGGGAGGCTGCTCCCAACTGATGGGCCAGTAGCCCCCGCTCCCCCTGGGGTCGGACCCTCCACACCTCGCTCCCTCCTTAGGGGGCTTCCACTTCTAAAGCTGCAGAGGGTGCACTAGGCTGCCCTTCAGAGGCAGCACCTCAACACAGTCCCTGTGTTCAGCGGGTGCACTGTGCAAGCTCCCAAGTCGCCTGAGTCCAGCAAAACAGGACATCCCCACATGGCACAAGTGACAGGAAGTGGGTATATTGCCTGCAGATAGACACAAGGGTCAGCAGAAGCCTAGGACTCAGGGCAAGCTGGTCCTTGAAGGCTCAGCAAAGCTGCCCAGGGAGGATAGAGTCTTATCTGAAAGCATCCCCATGTTCAGAGGTCCTCTGGGAAGCAGCCTGTGCAGGGGTCACTGGACTCTCGGGGCTGAAGTGTTGAAGGGCATCCTGCTGTGGGGGACCAGAATCCATCCAGGGCTGTTCCGTCCAGTTCCCCTTTATCTCAAGATACAGTTGCATCCCAGAATATTCTGGAGTTATTCCTGAGAAGCAAAAAATGGGGGAGAACTGGATAGATCTGAGGCCACCAGAGAGCTTTCCTGTGCCTGGCTCTCTCCAAAGACACTGGATTGTGTTTTTCTTGCTCAAAACTTTCAGCTGCATTTCAAACCCAGTTCCATGCTAACCCGGCTCTTGCCAAACATTTCTCAAAGCAGACTTTTATTTTAGGCGCGTCTCAGCCTGCTGTTAGGAGGAGGTGGAGACAGGCAGACAGCTGTCGATCGATGGTGCTGGCCCAGGGCAGTCAGGGGCTTGGCCATGTCACCTGAGGTCCAGGACTGAGGGCCAGAGGGAAAAGGATGGAGCCCCTTCAGCAACAATGGAAGAGCGAGCAGGGAAGGTCCAGGTTTCTCAGCCGCCTTTTCTTTGGGATCTGGTCCCTCTCGCACAGGACCAAATGGCCAACCCTCTCTGAAAGCCGAGTCCCTGTTTCAGAGCCTCTCAAAACCATTCAGCAAAAACTCATTGCAAGGCTGACTTGTGTGGCCAGGCCCTAGGCACCTGGGAGAGAGGTGAGGGCACTGCACCTGCCCTGAAGGACACTGGGACCCATGGCCGACGTGTGAAATACCTTCTGAGATGACCCTGTGAGATGGTTCATTTGGACAGTGTCCACAGGGTCAGTCACAGGCTTCCTGGAGGAGGCGTCTGGGATAGGTCTCAGGGCCGAGAGCTCATGGTCAGTGACAGGACTGAGCTCCCAGATCTTCCCTGCGTTTACGGACAGAGGTCACGTGAATACAGAAGGGAAATTCCTAGTGAGCCCTCGGATGGGAGAGGGGAGTTTAGTAACAGAGTTTTGACCTTCACCATCTCCTCCTACTGAAGAGCCTTTTGTGATGCCAACCCCACCCCACCACCCCCAATTAGCCAAGTGCTCTGAAGGTATATTCTGCGGCCCCCACCTTCTCCTGGTGGAGCTCCCCAGGTGTGGTCAGTCCACCATGGCCACTATGGGGTGACATTCCTGACTCCCGTCCCTGCCCGGCACAGGGCAGGACTGTGATGATATTTGCTGAATTAAATAAAATTCTCCAAGACATTTTCACTCCAGATGTGGCCCTTGACCAGCAGCCTCAGCAGCATCTGGAGCTGGCGAGCAGCAGACCGGGTCCCACCCACAGGTCCCACCCTGCCGTGGGGAAGGCTTCCTGCTGAGGGCTGGTCCCTGCGGCAGCTGCAGAAGAAACACCAGGGACCCGGCATCCCCCCGGACACAGGGCAGGGGCACTGCTAAGGTCCTGCCCAACATGGCCATCTGGGGGTCTGCAATCCTTCCTGTAGGGACGAGGAAAGGAACATGTTGGGCTTGTGGGCCACACCATCTGGGATCTGCCCCTGTGATACAAGATGTGGCTGTGTCCCAAGAAAATGCCAACCATGAAAGTAGCAGGCGACCATGGCCCCTAGTGTGCTGACCATGATGTAGAGCAAAACCAAGACGAGGCCCGTAAGAACGGATGGCCACTGTGATGCCAGCAGGCTCTGGGTGACGCGGTGGCCTTCCAGTGGGGTTTGCCCTACCTCCGGCTCATCTGTGCTCAGAGTGTTCCCAGGTTGAGGCTCTGGGAACTCCCGAGGCCGCAGGAGCAGCCATGGAAGCAGAAATATTTTAATTAAAGAGGATAAACCAAATATGCTGAGGGAGGATACGGAGAGGTTTGTGACGTCGGCTTCCCTGGGTGGCCATCAGTGGATTCCATCTGCAGAGGACCAACATTTCTCCACTGCCCATGCACACAGGTGCGCCAGCCCAGCGGGAGGGGGAAAGGGGACGCCACGTGAGCTGTCCAGCGCTCACTTACAACGTTACCATCAGCATTGCCCTCCAGGTAAAGGGCTGCTCCATAAATGTACAAATGATGTTTGGACAATAAACCGAATGGGTTTACAGAGCCGAGTTGTCACCCTGCCCGGGCCCCCATTAAGATGCTCTATAATTTTGATGCAGATCTATGGCCCCCACCTCTATTGTATTCTCCCCTCCCCTGCCTCAATCCATAACCACGCTTCATCTCCACATTATAACGCAGCGGACGCTTGGCTGGTAGGTCTCCTGGATGATGAGAGCATTCATTTTTTTTTTTTTTTTATTTAAAGCCCGGCCTGCCAACTGGTCTCCAGAGATAAAGCATCTCATATTCATGGAGGTCCAGGTATCGCTGGAAGAGCATCCATTCCAATAGTGCAGCCTTGGAGCCAAGCTAAAAGCACTTTCTCAGACATGAGGGATCAAGTCATCCAGAATGAGAGCATAATGTTAAATATCACTGTTAAAATAATACCCAATGACTCTTTCAAATGAGTACATCAAATTGGTGTGTCTCCCAGCCATGAGTCAACTGGCTCCATTCATCAGTAGCCGGATGGGGACGAGGAGAGGCCTCATCCTGCCTCAATCTCTGCTCCCATGGGCTCTTGGCAATGAGGAGACCAGGCAAAACCAGGCATCCACTTTCCCTCAAGTTCTGTTGCTTAAGCAATTCATGCGGTCGTGCAAAGGCAGCCCCAATCACCAAGAGGACAATGAAACCCTGTGTTGGGTGCTTTGATCAGAACGTCCTTCAGCAAACACCATTGCCTAGGAACTCTGTGCTGGGAACGGTCTAGGCTTGAGCAGACGAGAGAACCAAAATAAAGCTTCCTCCAGCCTTCCTACAGCACAGGGAAGTAAACAAGGAACTCTAATATGGGAAGAGCTAAAATTAAAAGTAGCACCATGGCGGCGGCGCCTAGGAAAGCGGTCCCGTGACGAAGGTGAGGGCGTGAGAGCTGGCAGCCCTGGGCAAGTGGGGTCTGAGTTGATTTGGAAGCTGGAATGGGAGGCTGCAAGGCAAAGAAGGAGGGAGAGGAAGGAGGGATGGAGCACATCTGAGAATGAAGGGGCTTCACGGGGGTCTGACGCAGGAGGAGGAGGCACGGGAAAGGGAGTCAGAGGGCGAACCTGAGAGACGCTGTGACGGCTCTGTGGCACACCGGGAGAATCTGCCTTCACCGGGTGAGCCAGAACTCGCCCAAGTAGGTTCTGTGCCGACAGGTTCAGAAGATGCTAACAGACATGCAAAAATAAGATCAGGAGGCACAGAAGAAAGTATCAGAGGGTTTCTAATATTCACACTGGAATTTCCAAAATGGAGTGCAACACCTTTCTTTAAACAGGGAGAGCTGATGGGATTGGTGGTCTCAAGAACAGACACCGGAAAGGCTGCTGAAGCCACCCAGAGCTGTGCTGTGCCTCTGAGTGCAGCAGTGGACTGGGGATCGGGGGGTTAGAAGCCTAATCCCAGCAGCAACAAAAGATTGAAATGGAGGTCGGGGAGGACGAGACCAGAACCACCCTCACAGGGGGAATCAGAGCCAGTTTTGGGTTCTTCTCTGTCCCTATCTCTGTCCATTTATGCTACTGTAATGGAATACCTGAGGCCAGGTAACTTATGGACAGAAACGTCCTGCCCAATAGTTCAGGAGGCCTGAGGGTCTGGTCCTTTGCCTCCAGGGTGGTGCCTTGAACACTGTGCTCTCCCAAGGGGGAGACCCAGGGTCCTCGCATGACAGATGGTGCCAAGGCACAAAAGGACCCAGCTTGCTCCATGGAGCCTATTACTGACACATCCATCATTCAAGAGGGCAGCGCCCCCGGGACCCAATCACCTCTCCCAAAAGCCCCACCTCCAGACACTGTCACATCCTGGGTTCAGTTTCCAACACAGGAGTATAGGAGGGGACATGTCCAACCCAGCGCCCTTACAGAGGAAATGCTGCTGTGACCTGTGACCTGGAAAGATCCAGGACGGGGAACACGGGGACATTGAGCAGCGTGGGACACATGAACTGGGCCACTCCACATCCACCCATGGCTCCAGAGATGAGCTACTGATTTTCCGGAGAATTCCTTGAAGCTCCTTTCTCTCTGAAAAATTGAGGGGAGGGCTAAGTCCTTAATGGAATGCTATGAAATGCATATTAACTATTGCCAGGGCTCGAGTCTTTTAGTGAAATACATATTTATAGACCTTTGTGGAGCATAGATCATTTACCTAATAGAGCAAAGCTGCTCGGAAGTGGCCACCCTAATCTATCAGGTAAATATCCATTTATAATTGGTTATTTAATCCTTGCTCTTTTCCCAATAGGTCGGAATGGCCGTGTGCAAGGGCTGGATTCCGCAGAGGACGCCTGCTGTCATCCATCATAATGTCAATACACATATGTGCATTAAAGGAATTACGGAACTTACTGCCCGGGACAAGAGCGAACGTTTAGCCAGAGAGAAATGCAGAGAGGAAAGGAACGGCCTCTGGCTGGGGACGGGGCTTCTCATTTAATGACCAGCCTCCTCCAGGGCAGATGGACCAACATGGAAGGAAGTCAGGCTGAGCTGCAGTCTGTGTTGAAAGTTTCAGGGGGTCCTGAACTAGTCCCTGGATAGGACCCCACCGCTCCCCAGAGGAGGGAAAGGCATGGATCGGGCACCACCGAGCCCTCGTATGGACCACCCCCAGACACACACACTCTGCATCCGGTCTTAGAAGTCCCAAAATCAGGCCGTTTGCTGAGCACCTGATATACACTGGGAGCATCGTGCATCAGACCTTGTGCACTGTCCCCCCACAGCCCCACCAATGACGAGGAAACGGCAGCTCCAGCACTGACAGATGCCAAGGTCCTCAGCCAGTGCCTGGCCGAGCTGGGGTCTGTCCCACCCTCCCCTCCTCTGCTTCTCCTGCGAACGCCAGCGGGGTCCAGCGGGGTCCAGCAGTGCCCTGGGTGTGTCGGCTCACAGGAGACCCTGGGGCCAGGAGCGTTGCCCGAGCCACCAGAGACCTGGGAGCAGAATGCCCGACAAAGCAGGGACAAGGCTTTCTGTGACCTGGAGGGGAAGCCACCACCCTCCCATGGCAGGCAGCTCGGGGACTCATCCAGGGGACTCAGAGGCCCCGTGGGAGCACTGTTATCGACCTGTCTCCTGTCCATCTCACTGGCCCTGAACAGAGCCTTGCCGACCCCTGTATCACTGCCGACCTTCATTTGTTTGTGGACTTACTTCATCGATTAAACTCTCATGGGCACCCCAATAATGAAAGTGCTTTTCCACAGTCTGTGCTGAAGCAGGGGGCTAGGACCCTGAAGGCCTGCCTCCCCGCTACCCTGCAAGACCACCCACCCACCCCATCCTCCTGGTGGCCCCTGAGACACTTCCAAGAGATTCTGTCTGCGAGGCCAGGAGTAGCCATGACTGGAGGCCACAGAGGAAGGCTGCCTGTAAGTGTCCATCTGGGCATGAAGGTCACCCGGAGGAAGGGCAGGGATTCCAAAGCTATATAAGTCCAGTGGATAGTCACTACCTTTTAGCATAAATATTAGCAAAATCAGAATCCCCAGTTGTCAGCCACGGGAGACATACAGACAATCACAGTCAAGGATGCTCTGGATCAAAGACCAGGCATTCAGAGGTGCCTGGGACCCTCCCCCTGCACGCTGTCAATCAGACCCCCGTGGAGCCAACTCCTTCCATGGCACCATGCAGGAAACTGGAACAAGTCAAAGGAAAGAAAATGATGTTCACTGAACCCTGACAATCTCTGGATCTGGATCTCATTTAAGCTCTGTGGTGGGAATTACTCTTCCCTTATTATAGATGGAGAAATTGGGGCACCAGGAGCCCCGATCCTGCACCCAAGGCCATAGAACTGCTAGGACTGAGCCCCACTCTCCCCTGCAGTGCTTTGTCCCTGAAGTCCCTCCGTGTAGAGGAAATACGGTAACTTTGTCTTCCTCTGGGACCATCAGGAAATGAACTCTTGCACCAGGCAGATTTTCCAAGTAACTGAAATGTATACCTTTGAGCCCCAAAACGTTTTAAGATTTTAATTATTTTAATGGAAACATTTCGTCTGTTCTTAAACAGCCTATTCAATGTGATTAACCTTGTCTTGCTGGCTCGGGGCCATTAGCAGGAAGGTGGTTTTGTACTGTGATGTAACCCAGCGATAGCTCGTCCCCAAGATGTGCCAGCTGCTGGCCAGGCTTGCTGGGACCTCTGCAGTCCAGCCTCCCACCGTCCTTCCCCACGCCCTCCGTCCCAGCCATTAAGGGTGCTTCCGCATGCTGCATGCCGGCTGCCCAGTGCTCTCCCTGCCCAAAATTCTGCTACCTCCCGTCATTTTGCAGGCTGAGGCATGGAGCCCCAGATGTCCAGATCCTCGCCACCCACCTCTTCAGTGACCCTGGCCACTGCCATTTGGGGCCCTTTCCCAGCAGGCCCTGCTGATGCTGAGCTGTGTGTAATTAGCTCCCCACTCGGAGTGTGCTGGGCCCTGCTCCTGGCCTTGGCTCAGGCTGGTGCCTCTGCTCAGGGTCACCATACTCAGGGTGTGTGCCGAGGCCCCCTAAGACCTGCCGAGCCTCCCCGGGTGCTCAGGTACTCCCTTCTCCTGCTTCCTTTTTGTGTGGCCCTGGGTTTCCTCCACACACGTCAGCCTAGATGACCCATCACAACGGACTACGTGGGTGAAAAGTCAGCCTCTGCTGAGAAGCCAGAAATGCAGATATGCCAAACGAGGCCATTTTAGTACGCTAAAGCTTTGGGGGAAAGAAGTGATTTTTTTTTATAAACATTATATTTTTTTCTCATGTAATGGTTTTATTATTTTTTAACAAATTTGTAAATGTTTTTATGATTTCTGTTTTTATTTCTAATGTAGTAAATATTGATAGTTTCCACGCATGTGACAAGAACTCCATGAGATCCACAGCAGTTTTGAAGAGTGGGGGTCCAGGTGGGGACAGGTGTCTCCAACGCTGGGTCCCTCCCCTGCACCTTGCACTCACCCCCTGCATGGAGCTGGCCTGACCTGTCTGTGGCCCTCGGTCATCCTCTCCGGGAACCCGGGAGGAGCTGGCGAGGGCTTTCTCATTTTGGTACTCACAGAACCTACTCTTGGTATGCAGGTGGCTCTTAATGTGTGCATGTTGGGCTTACCCAATTGGTGTTATGAATTTCTGTCCTCGCTCCCACCTTAGGGAAACCTCTTAAACTTCTCAATCCTTTTATTCTTGGAGAATAAAAATAAGACTAATATCAGTAGGATTCGATGGCCCCCGGATCTGAGAGGCTGCATGTGAACTTGAAGGCACGCTCGCTCCGTGGGTGATTGCTGTTCATCCTGCAGGTCTTCCAGGATCCCTCCAGCTCCCAGGACGTCTCCCTGCAGATGGACCCCTGGATCTCTGGCCTGTCTCATGCCTGCATCCAGCCAGTCCTGCAGTCCCGTGGCCACCAGCACTCTTCCCAGCCCGGGGAGCCTGCTCCAGCATCACGGCCGGCCACCTCCCTCGGCAGCTGCCTGCTTACTGATCCAGGCGGGGAGGCCAGGGAGCCAGGTCTCGAGAGTCACACTGCACGGGTTTCCTAGGCCACCATGACAAATGACCACATGCCAGATGCTTCCACAGAAAGGTTGACCTCGTCGTTCTGGAAGCTGCAGCCTGGCCCAAGGTGCTGGCAAGGCCACGCCTGCTGGTCACTCCAGGGGGGGCCTCTGCTTCTCCCTAGCTGCCTGTGGCTCCGGCAGTGGCTCCAGGCTTTGCCCTGTGGCAGCATCACCATCATCTCTGCTGCCGTCCTTGCACGGCCTTCCTCCCTGTGTCACAGGTCGTCCCTCTCCTGACAAGGACACCAACCACTGGGTTGGAGACCCATGCCGCTCCCGTGTGGCCTCATGTCATTGTCCTCACAAAGACATATTTCCAAATAAGTTCCCACGCTGAGGTGCTGGGGTCAGGCTGGAACATGTCTTTGGGGGAGACGCAGTTGAACCCACAAAACATGGGTAGTGGAGAGGAGTGTGGGGCCTTCAATGTCACCTTCCTGCTCTGGAAAGGCCTGGGCTCATGCTTGGGTTCACAGTGAGACTTGGAGACGGAGACTGGCAGGAGTCTGTTTGCAGTCAGGAGAGTGTGGTTGTGCTGGAAAAGAGAAGGGGACCCCAGTGCAGATGGGGACCCATTACTCAGGAGTTGTGGGATGCGACAGAAGCTGCACCTCAGCTTCTTCATGCAGAATAGGGTCAGCTGCACTCGCCTCTGAGATTTTTCCAAAAAGTAAGTAAATCCTGCAGAATGTTTATCAAAGCAGTATACAGTAAGCACTTCCTAAGTAAATGGACACAGATATGATTGCTATCATGCCCATTATCTTGTGAATTTCCTGATCCAATCAGTAAAATGCATTTAGCATGATAAGACAGGAAAGCTCCTTTGGAAGTGTCACGTGGAGAAGCCATGCCCGACAGGGGATTTTATGAGCAGCTCAAGGAATACAAAAGTCAGTACCTCTTGAACACCACCAAATGGTCTCCCCCGCTCCCTAGGTACTAATTTTGAAAACCAGCAAGCCCGTGGAGCAGGACATTAATGTACTCCCTTCGCCCTGTTTTACAAGAGTCCTAGAGTCTCGATAGCTACTTGGCCCCAGGTCCAGAGGAAGAAGAGAGCTAAGCTCTCAGTTCGACCTCCACGCCATTCATTCAGCCAGCTAGCAGGTGCTGAAGGCCGGCTCTGCACCGGGGAACGTGCTGAGCCTTGGGGTTCAGCAGGTACTAGAAAACCATAGACCATGTGGAGCTCATTCTAGTGGAAAAACAGACAAAATCGAGTAAAAACATGAGTAAAGAAATACAAATTGCAATAACTATTAGGCATAAATAATAATTTATCTAACATTACAATCCTATGAGATCATACAAACCATTATTCCTGTTACAGATGACAAAACCAAGGCTCAGAGAAGTGAAGTTGGTCATCCAAAGCGGCACTGTGACCTGCCTCCTGACCATAGCTGCCCCCTTTCCACCTTCGGGGTCCCTTCACCAGGAGATGCTCCAGGGGGCTCAGAGGCTGCTCCTCAATGGCCGCATGACCTTGAACAAGTTTCTTAACCTCTGTGATTCCTCATGTGCTCAGTTTTTAAGAGGGAAAAAGTAAATGAATGTAAACTCTTAGCACCGAGACTGTCATTTAGGAAATGTGAGGGGAAAGGGGGAAAAATATAAGGGGGAGAAATGAATTACAGTAAAGGGGGTAGAGAGAGAAGAGGGGAGGGGAGGGGGGAGGGGGGATAGTAGAGGATAGGAAAGGCAGCAGAATTCAACAGACACTAGTATGGCAATATGTAAATCAATGGTTGTGCAACTGATGTGATTCTGCAATCTGTATACGGGGTAAAAATGGGAGTTCATATCCCACTTGAATCAAAGTGTGAAATATGATATATCAAGAACTATGTAATGTTTTGAACAACCAACAATAAAAATTAATTTAAAAAAAAAAGAAGTAATGACTACCAAAATGGTCATTGGAGTAGCTTCTCTGTGACCACAACAGTGTTGGTATCTGGGAGAATTTGTATCCAAAGACAAATGATTCAAGTGCCAATTAAAAACAATTGAATTGTGGCTGGCTGAAGTGAAAAGCCCTGAGCAGAGGCCTCAGAACATTCCAGAATGTGAGGCCAAAGACTGTCCATTGCTGTCACTGGAATCCAGGGCACATCACAGCCCCAGGGAGGGTGCAATGGGTGTCTGTTACGAAGGAATAACATGAGGGTTACCTGTGTGAGCGGGTCTCAGGACCTGCATTGGCTGAAAGCCAGTTCAGACTTAGCAACAAGCGCAGCGTGGCTCCAGAGAAGCCTGCAGGCTGACCTCTAAAAGAACCCAGTCCAGAGCAGGAGCAGGGCCATTGGAGCTCCTCCAGCAAGCACAGGCCATGGAAGCCCTTAGACACGTGGTGCAGCCCAGTGGGTGGGCAGATGGAAAGGTGTCCTGTTACAAAGCCCCAACGGAGGGTGAGCTGTCCTCAAGGCATCTCAGTGGCCGTGGGGCATGGCCGGGGGACAGACGAGAATGGAGGGGCCGAATCAGAATGACCTCATAGAGGCAAGGTGACCATGGCCTGCGCCCACGACCTTGGTGTATTCATCTGCTTTTCCCCTGCTTAACAGAAAAGCCACCAGACAGTAAGTGACGAGCAGGAGTTTATTAGCTGATGTTCTTAAGACTGCGAAGTCCCCTATGGAAGGGACAATCTGACGAGGGCCTTCGTGCTGGGTCCCTCCACGCTGGAAGGCAGCAGAAGAGAGCAGAGTGGGGTGGAGACCGGGCCAAACTCCTCCCTGTGTCAGAAACCTGCTTCCCACTCCCTGATCCACTCCCACAGCAACAGCATTAACCCACTCATGAGCACAGAGCCCGGGTGTGTGTGCTAGTCCTTGTTTGGTTTTTGGGGATTGGCTAACTTCACTTAGCATTATCTTCTCCAACTCCATCCATTTACCTGCAAACGCCATGATTTTATTCTCTTTGATTGCTGAGTAATATTCCATTGTGTGTATATGCCACATTTTTTTATCTATTCATCCACTGAAGGGCATCTAGGTTGGTTCCACAGTTTAGCTATTGTGAATTGTGCTGCTGTAAACATTGATGTGGCTGTGTCCCTGTAGTGTGCTGTTTTTAAGTCCTTTGGGTATAGACCAAGGAGAGGGATGTGGCTGTGTCCCTGTAGTGTGCTGTTTTTATGTCCTTTGGGTATAGACCTAGGAGAGGATAGCTCGGTTAATGGTGGTTCCATTCCCATTTTCCAAGGAATCTCCACACTGCTTTCCATATTGGATGCACCAATTTGCAGTCCCACCAGCAGTGTATGAGTGTGCCTTTCCCCCACATCCTCGCCAACACTTATCGTTGTTTGTCTTCATAATAGCTGCCATTCTGACTGGTGTGAGATGAAATCTTAGAGTGGTTTTGATTTGCATTTCTCTAATTGCTAGCGATGATGAACATTTTTTCATATGTTTGTTGATTGATTGTATATCATCTTCTGAGAAGTGTCTGTTCAGGTCCTTGGCCCATTTATTGATTATGGATCAATAATCCATATGAGTTATTTGGGTTTTTTGGTGTTTAACTTTTTGAGTTCTTTATATACCCCAGAGATTAGCGCTCTATCTGATATATGAGGGGTGAAAATTTGCTCCCAAGATGTAGGCTCTCTATTCACCTCACAGATTGTTCCTTTTGCTGAGAAGAAACTTTTTAGTTTCAGTCCATCCCATTTATTGATTCTTGATTTTAATTCTTGTACCAAAGGAGTCTTATTTAGGAAGTTGGGGCCTAACCCACATGATGGAGATTAGGACCTACTTTTTCTTCTACTAGACACAGGGTCTCTGGTTGTATTCCTAAGTCCTTGATCCATTTTGAGTTGAGTTTTGTGCATGGTGAGAGATAGGGGTTTAATTTCATTTTGTTGCATATGGATTTCCAGTTTTCCCAGCACCATTTGTTGAAGAGGCTATCTTTATTATCTCCAATGCATGTTCTTGGCAACTTTGTGTAATGTAAGATAATTAGAGTTTTGTGGGTTAGTCTCTGTGTCCTCTATTCTGTACCATTGGTCTATCGGTCCATTTTGGTGCCAATACCATGCTGTTTTTGTTACTATTGCTCTGTAGTATAGTTTAAGGTCTGGTATAGTGATGCTACCTGCTTTACTCTTCCTGCTAAGGATTGTTTTAGCTATTCTGGGTCTCTTATTTTTCCAAATGAATTTCATGATTGCTTTTTCTATTTCTATGAGGAATGTCATTGGGATTTTGATCAGAATTGCATTAAATCTGTGTAGTGCTTTTGGTAGTATAGTCATTTTGATAATATTAATTCTGTCTATCCTAAAGCAAGGTAGATCTTTCCAAAAGTCTTCCTAAAGTCTTCTTTGATTTCTTTCTCTAGGGTTCTGTAGTTTTCATTATATAGACCTTTCACCTCTTTCATTAAGTTGATTTCCAAGTATTTTTTTTCTTTGAGGCTATTGTAAATGCATGAATTTTCCTCATTTCCCTTTCTGAGGATTTATCGCTGATATACAGAAATGCCTTTGATATATGGATGTTGATTTTATATCCTGCTACTTTGCTGAATTCATTTACTAGTTCTAGAAGTTTTCTGGTGGAGCTTTTAGGGTCTTCTAGGTATAGAAAAATAAATAAATATATAAAGTTTCCTCCACTTAATATGTAGTTAATGGCAATTCAATTTCAACCTCAGTTTGCAAGGAACATTCAAACCACAGCAGGGGTGGTAGTGAGCTTGCCAGCCCTGGAAGAATTCAAGCAGAGGCTAGACATGCACCTGCAGCCAGTCCACAGGCCCGACGCACCTTCACACTGCTCTGTCGTCACGTTTCCCCAGAGTCCTCTCTGCTTAGGTTGCTTTTTAAGGATCATCGTGATTACATCAAGTCACCAGATAATCCAGGATAATCTCCCTAACTCAAGGTCAGCTGATTAGCAGCCTAAATTCTGTTTGTACCTCAATTCCCTTTAGCCGTGTGAGGCATATTTGGCTCCTGTCACTCCAGGACCCCCTACAAGACTGTGGAAGGAGCACGGCACAGCCAGGCCTGGGGAGCCGCACCGGGAAGCAGTGCTGTCGACCCACCTGTGGTGAGGCCGAGCCGGGCCGCCCTCGAGGGCGAGGCAGGAGGATCTCAAGACCTTGTCTCAAAAAAATTTAAAATGGCTGGGGTTTTAGCTATAAATGAGAGTGCCAGGCGTTTAATCCCCAGTACCAAAAAGAAAAGAAAGAAAAAGGAAAGAACGTCCCATGTTAACTTCTGTTCAATGGAGAAAATTTGAAGACTATACATCTGAAAAAAATGTGCATCACTCACAATTCAACATGAATATCATTTGAAGTACATCTTCCCAATTTCCTACATGTGTATGTATTGCTTTATGATGGAGTGAAATTTTTCTGTCCATAGTAAGTTTCGTTTCATGGCTTACATTTCACTTCAAAGACCAGAGACATTTTCTGGTGTCATTATCTATTGTTCAACCACCTCATTTTGCAGCATTTATTTGGATGTAACACAATTTGTTGAGGCATTCCTTATTGTTGGACACTTGATTTTTTGTGTGTTTTTTATTCACACTATAACTTTGCAATAAAACCCCTGTGGATAAAACTGTGCACATAGTTCAAAGTTTCTAGAAATGGAGTGAACTGGTCAGAACACGTGGACATTGCTGAAGCCCAGGTTGCATACTGGTGAAGCCCTTCCCAAAATGACTGCACCCTCCTCAACACTCCTGATGACCCGGGACCATGTGAGAAAGCAGGCTTCCCCTGCAGCCAAGGAAAGCTGTGCTTTATCTTTCTGGTTTTTGGTTTTTTGTTTTTTAAATCTTTACTTCTGTGGGTTTCTTGATTTTTCAAGGACTCCCATTTCCCATCTCATGGGTTAAAAAGAAGCTTATTTCCAGTGGTCCTCTTCTCATATGATTTAAGGATCATACAGCATTTTCTGTGAAGGCTGGAGTGCCAATATCACAGGTTTTGCAGGCTATGCAATCCCTGTTCAGCTCCTAAGTTCTGCCCCTGGGACACAGAAGCAGCCAGGATCATGCACAAGTACCTGAGCCCACAGCAAGCCAGGGAACTATATGTGACAGTAAAATCTGAACGTCGTGTAACTTCCACATGTCATGAGATATTATTCCTCTTTTTAACTTCACTTCAACCACTCAAAAAAGCAAAAACTATTCTTAGGTCATGAATCGAACAAAAACAGGGGGGTGGGTCATGGCCATTTGACCCAAGGGTCTTTGTTGGCTGGCCCTCTAATTTAACTGAAGGCCTCATCCCCATAGGCCCTTTATCCCTTTGAATCTCTGCAAGAGAAGCCTTCTCCTGAATGTGCACTTGTCTTCAACCTTGACTGCGCTTTAAAATCACCTGGAAAGCTAAAAACAAAACAGCCACCCTACTCCGTTGCCCCCCTCCGCCCGATGAATTAGCTCAGGCTCTTGGAGGGGCACACAGACAGACGGGCAGGTGACACTACAGCCGGGCTCCAGCTGCACTTCCACTAGTCACAGACAAATCCAGCTCGGTTCTGCTGGGCCCCACGCCTGGGCCACCTTAGGTGCCACCAGAAGCTACAGAAGCTTAAGTACCCAGTAAGAAGTGGCAAGCATCGTACAGCAGTCTCGGTCCCCATATACTCTGCAGATGAACCAACAAAGGGTTCCTGCCTCTGGACTTCTTTAGGACTCACTGCCAACCTCCCAGAGAAGTCAGACAGTGAGAAAGGTTTTTTTTTGTTTGTTTTTTGATTTTTGTTGTTGTTGACATTTGTTTTTAACTCCAGGGCATAGGAATCCACTCAGGTTCTATGGCTGGAAGATCCAACCCACAAGCAGTTCAAGCCTGCCAGGAACCAGGACTTCCCCAGGCTGCAGACTCAGGCTGAGGGCCTTTCAAGATCAAGTGCGAGGAGATGGGAGCCCCACCCTGAACCTTTCCTCCTGCCCTGACTCATTCTGCAACCAAACGAGGGTGTGGAGCGGACGACGTGCAATTTCCACCCGGCTCTCTCCTTGGGTCCTTCCCACTCTTTGCTTTTCTTTGCAGATTTCAAGGTGATGACAAAAGAAAGAACAGTCTTAGCATTTGTTAATACCCACTTGACCCACAAAAGGAAATTCACCAGCATTCCAGCATTCTGCAGCATCTAATTTAAAAACCATTAGAACGTTCCGCTTGGCGGACCAGATCTAAATATTCTTAAAGGGGTGGTTTAATTTAATGATTACCTTAACAAGCCCCCTTTTAAAATGATGATCCGCCAAATTCGGGGGATTTGTTTTGGAATCTGATCCAATAAGTGGCTTTGTACAAAGAGGAGCAGAACGGAATCTGATTTGGTTCAGAACGCAGTGAAAATCATGGAAATTACTTTGCATATTTAATCACTGTGGAAACATGAGTACAAACTACTTTCTAGAGATTACCTTAGGAAAAAAAAAAAAAAAAAGAGCTTCAGGCTTTGCAACCAGCATGCCAAGTACTTTGATTTACAGGGAATTATTTGGATTTTACAGAACACTCAGTGTTTCAAAGACTCCAACCTACTCAGCCTCTGCGCAGAGACACATTTTAAGCAGAGGTGCAAAGCTGGGCTCTGGGAGAAGAAGCAAGAGGGAGGCGCTCTCCCACAGGACGGCAGAGGGGAGCCTCAACTCCTCTTTGCACCGAGGTTGGGGGAAAATCATGAGCACACACACCGACACACCCCTCCTGGGTCTGCTGACAAGAACGGAGGGCTTGCAGCTCATCTTAGGGAAGATGGTCCTCCTTCGTTCTCCCTGGTTCCAGTGCTCCACCCAGGGACACTTGGAAGCATCAGGGTCCATGAGAGTCAGGGCTTTGGTGGGTCACAGATGGACCTTTCTGAACCTCAGTGCCACATCTGTAAAATGGGACCACATTTATTTCATGGAACCATTGTGAGGGTTTAGATGATGCATGTACCGGGCCAGGCCCAGGGACTGGTGTGTGGGATGCGGTCAGGAGCCAGGTGTTGGTACTGTGGCTTAACAGGTGTGATAGTTAATTCTGTGTGTCGACTTGACTAGGCCATGTGCTGCCCAGATAGCTGGTCAGATTTCATTTGGGGCTACATCTGCCAGGGCATTCTTGGAAGAGGTTTCCATTTGCCAGGGTAGATTTGGTGAATCAGATGACCCTCTCCAAAAGGGGTGGACATCATCCAACCCCTGGAGGACCTTCTCAGGAGCAAGGCAGAGGGAGACTGAATTGGCTGTCTGCCTGAATGGTGCAGCGGGGTCCCCAATCTCCCTGGCCCCTGATGCTCCTGGTCCTCAGGTCTTCAGACTGAACTGGAATCTATACCACTGGCTCTGCAGCTCAGGTGCCTTGGAACTACCCCACTAGCTTCCCAGGATTTGCAAATGGCAGGTCATGGGGCTTCTTGACCTCCCTAGTCATAGAGGCCAATACCTTTTAATAAATCCTGTGGTGTGTGTGTGTGTGTGTGTGTGTGTGTGAGTGTGATCTCTATAGGTGTGTGTGTGTGAGTGTGAGCGCGTGTGATCTCTATACGTGTGTGAGAGTGTGTGAGAGTGTGTAATCTCTTTATACGTGTGTGTGAGTGTGAGAGAGTGTGTATGATCTCTATACGTGTGTGTGTGAGTGTGTGTGTGTGTGTGATCTCTATATGTGTGAGTGTGTGAGTGTGTGATCTCTATACGTGTGTGTGTGAGTGTGAGAGTGTGTGTGATCTCTATACGTGTGTGTGTGTGAGTGTGTGTGTGTGAGAGTGTGTGTGATCTCTATACGTGTGTGTGTGTCTGTGTGTGTGTGAGTGTGTGTGATCTCTATACGTGTGTGTGAGAGTGTGTGTGTGAGTGTGTGTGTGAGTGTGTGTGATCTCTATACGTGTGTGTGAAAGTGTGTGAGTGTGTGTAATCTCTTTATACGTGTGTGTGTGTGTGTCTGTGTGTGTGAATATATATACACGACTGGTTCTGCTTCTCTGGAGAACTCTAACGAAGACAATGGGCAGGGAAACAAGTACAATATGGCAGAGCATGAGACTCTGCCTCACTGTGTTGGACTCCCCTTCCTGATCAACACCCTCCTCTGAGGAAAGTGCTCTGTATACAAGAAGAACCAGAAAACTGACGATGCTCCAAAAAGCACAATGTTTTCAGCCTGGTCTCAAGTTCCAACAGCTGGCAGCCAGTTTCCATTGTGACGCTGGAAATCAACATCTGTGTGTACGCGTACAAGCCACAGAAGGCGTGAACTGCTGCAGTAGCTACACACTTTGCAAGATGTGTGTGCGCCGGTGAGTGTGGGTGTGTGTATATGTGCGTTCGGGTTGGTGTGTTTCTGAAAGGGATGGTACAGACCAGATGTGCAAACCGCACGTGTGTGTAAATAAAGAACAGCCCGTGCACCCAGCATGCACTCGGCGGCACCCAGGTCCACCTTGCGAACCCCTTGAAAGCTCCGCGAACTTCCTAGCTCAGCAGTCCAGGGATAATGAGCGGGCTTTCTTGGCTCTGAAAGAACATATGCACTGAGCAGATAATTTCCTTTTACTCTTTATGATAAGTTGAAGAAGCGTTTGAGTGACAGGACAATTTGTCAATCAACTCCAAAATAGAAGGGGAACCTCCTCTGCATAATTTTACACCCAGCTTGCAACATGACCTGGGGCAGTACACTGAGATGGGACAGGAAAGGAGGAGCCCAGAGGCCCTTCTAGCCGGCACC
Source organism: Callospermophilus lateralis (assembly GCF_048772815.1). Taxonomy (NCBI): domain Eukaryota; kingdom Metazoa; phylum Chordata; class Mammalia; order Rodentia; family Sciuridae; genus Callospermophilus; species Callospermophilus lateralis. The sequence goes on from NC_135307.1 coordinate 9,803,963, forward strand.
TCCCCCAGTGCCAAGCACGTCCTTGCAGCGTGCTCTCTGAACCTGCTGAAGAGCAGGAGTTCCTGGGCCTCGTTCAGTGAAACCCTCCAGGGCCTCCACCCTGCCCCTAGCCAGGGCCAGAGCTCCTTTTCTCCTGGACCCAATAACTCTGCAGCATCCCTTGCACCCTTTGTTTCTCCCCAGCCCGACTTAGCTCCTGACTGTCCCCAGACACACTAGCCATGCACGGTCCTGCACCCTCCAAGCAAGGGCTTCCTCGGGGCCTCCACCTGGAATCCATTCACTCATTCACCAAAACATGGAAGGGAAACTTACCGTGAACCAGGCAGCTCAACTGCGTGGGGTGGGGACAGGGTAGAGTAAGGCAGACCTGGCCCCTGACCTCAGACAATGCCATCCTGATAGAAGGGTGACTGCATCTCCTACCCCTGCTCATCTAAGAAGCCCCTCACCTTTCCAGGTTTGGGTCAAGTGCCCCCCTCCAGCTATGAAGCCATCCCAGCCCCTGTTCTGTCTCCAGGTGGGCCTGGCTGACGCGTCCATGTGCTTTCTCGGCATCCAGTGTGGGACCAGCACCATGTCACCTGTGTCACCGTCTGGCATATGCTCACTGCCATCTGCCTTTCTCCATTGGACTCCATTAGAACAACTCCTCCAAGGTCACACAGCGTACAGGAGACAGTGGTGAGGTTAGAACTCCAGGTGATGTGAGTTCAAAGCCACTGTTCCTTCCCCGGCAACGTACATCACCATCACCATCTGCGTTTGTATTTTAGCTTTAAGAGTTATCATAAGGCTGAGGCAGGATGATCACAAGTTCAAGGCCAGCCTGGGCAACTTAGCAAGACTCAAAACAAAATCAGGAGCTGGGGATATAGATCAGCAGTAGAGCATTTGTCTAGCATGTGGAAGGCCAAGGGTTCAATCCCAACCTCCCTCCCCTTAAAAAAAAATGTCACCTCAGGTCTCTGCCCAGGAGGCTCTGGGCTGGCTTCCCTCTCGGCCCGGGTGAGAGAGGCTGGTCCTGAAAAGTTCCCTTTCTCCAGCCCCAGCCTTTTCGGGGGACAGCTTTGCTAAAACCTAAATTATGGAAATAGGTTGTCAATTACCCCGGGTGGCTGTGTAAAAGAATTACCGCAACAGTCAGGGTGAAAAGAAAACTTTATTTTCACCACTTTCCAGTAAAAGCTAATTCAGAATAACTCCATTTAACAGTTATTTTATGCTGAAATACTGAATACCTCAGGGAGTCTTTTAGGGATTTTAAAGTCTCTTTATTTATAAATGATTCATGCTACATTTTCAGAAAAACCTACAATTAGTGTGGGTAGCACAGAAGCTCCTTAGGGAAAGGTGAAAAAAAAGAAAAGAAAGAAAGAAAGAAAAAAAGAAAGAAAATACACATGGATTCTCCACACCCTTTCACCCATTGTTGTTTTGCAGTGAACTAGAAAAAGAAAGAATTGAAGGAAAAGGCAGGGAGATATTTTGTCTGAACCTTTTAAGTACAGGCCCTACTTGACAGTGTTTGTACAGCAGTTGTTCCCATGATCTGCTCCAGCCACCAAATCCTCCTGATGCACATTTCCCTCTGGCACGTGCTCCCCAGGCCTAGAGAGGGTTAAGGAAATCAGGGCTGCTCCGGCCAGACCCCATCTCAGCAGCACCCAAACCCAGATGAGAGAGTCATGGTCTTGGGGTCAGCCCTGTGGCCCAAAGAGGCAGCCAAGGAAAGGCCCTGGCATCCAGGAGAGTCTGTGAGCCGACCCTCCCAGCTTAGCTCTCTTCACCTGTCCGGCCAGGTGTGGCATGCTCACCTGTGGGGTTTGCCCACTCAGTCCCTCACCTAATCCCCTCTGTGGGACCCCTGCTCTGCGTGTGTACGGCCGTCTCTGGCTCCCCAAGGGAACACTCAAGTGGAAAAGGTGGGTACAGAATAGCCCAACCATGGGTGGGGGACAGAGACTGAGAAGCACCTCTCAGCACAGAGGGGCATGCAGGAGTCGGGGGGACTTCCTGGAGAAGCAGTGGCCACTGGAAGGTGAGGATGAATGGGCCCAAAGAGGCCCAGGGGCGGGGCAGGAGGTCCCCGCATGCACAGCCAGCTGGAGGCCAGAGATGTGCAGCCCACGCAGCATCCTGTATGGGACTCAGCCCAACTGGAGGACCTGGCCGCCAAGGTGGGAGGCTGACTCGGAGGAGACAGATGATTGTTCCGTAAGGGTTCTGGAAATTCCAAGGCCACGAGACCCTGTAAATTGTCACTTAGTACCCAACATGATCACCCTTTGGACAGTCTGAAGAGGGGAAGATCTGACTCAGAGACAGAACTGGACTTTGCTAGCATCACTGTAGAAGGAGCTCAAAGTATCTTGCTGAAGCAGTCTCCCTAGTTCCTCTCCTAAGATGTGCAGCCGGACAGGGCTTCTCCATGATCCAGATGCTCTCTCATGTGCAGAACCAGATGGTGGGTCTGGGGGTGACCAGTCTTTTGACTTTGTTGGAAGTAAATATAGCAGAATCTTGGTGCTGTTTGAAACCACAAAAGAGAATGAGGCTGGCTAAATGACTTTGTTATTTTGTGCACATGGATGAATACATAACCCACCATGGTGGACAACTGCAATGTGTCAATTAAGAAATGTGGAATAAAATAAAATAAAACCTCTAAAGAGGAAAGAGACAGCAACTTCCGTTCTGAGCATCCTGAGAACCAGGCGCAGGAAGCCCCTTCCCATCTGGAAACACCTCATCCTGTCATGGATACCGGTTTGTCGTCAGCAGTCTGTGCATGGCCAAGGCCGGGAAGAAAGTCTCGGGCTTCTTGAATTATTTTTTAGTAAATGAGTCATTTTCAAACCAGGTAGTGCGAAAGACATGGCAAGAAGAGACCAGCTCTTGCCCAGGAGAGCCCACTCCTGATGTAGGCCGGTGTCACCCAGGGCTGGGACAGATGCCTGGAGACTGTTCACAGGGCAGGTACAGCACAGTGCATGTTCTGGGGGCCAAGCCAAGCTGAGGAGTATACCTCCGAGGTCAGGGGGCTCTGGAGCTGAGCCAGAGCCAGGCAGAGCCTGACATACTACTGTGACCTTGGGCTGGCCACATCTCTGTGCCTCCGTTTCCTCATGCGTAAAATGGGAATAACAATCCCACTGTCCCCACTGAGTCCTTCTGATGGCATAATACACAATGGTGAGGGGCACTAAAGTATGCCTGGCACACAGGAAGTTTCAGCAAGCATTAATCTCATCATCACCACCATGGTCACAACCTCATCATTGTCATCATCCAGTAGACACAGGCCCTTACTTCCAATTCCCACCTCCACACTCTCCCACCCCTAATGAACGCAGTGGATCTCAATCCAACACTCAGGAGTGGACATCAAGGATTGGAGGTAAATTTGCCAGGGACAGCGGTAGCTCAAGTACCCAAGCCTCTCTCCCATGAACCTGAAAGAGCATCTTTACTGTGTGATAAGTGTGTAGAGCACCTTTGCTTATGTTGTGACATTGACCCTTAAGCCACTCTACGAGATGTGCACGAAAGGGTTCCATCTCTGCTTGCAGACAGGCAAACTGAGGCTCAGAGAGTGCTAAAACCAGGACCTCCCGTTTTTGACTAAGTGGCAGAGGAGGGACTCAGATCCAGGTCCCTGACTCCAAACAAGATAGTTTCTCTGCTCCCTTTCTTCCTGCATGTGTTGAAATCTGATGCCCAATGTGATGACATGAGGAGGCGGGGCCTGTGAGCGGTGACCAGATCATGGGGGGGGGGGGGGCAGCCCTCACGGCAGGATTAGTGCCTTTATAAAAGAAAACCCATGGCTGCCCAGCCAGCTCCACCATGCTCGGACACAGCAAGAAGACGCCACCTACGAGTCTGGAAACTGCCCTCCCAGGAGCTGGATCTGCTGGCAACTTGATCTTGGGCCTCCAGCCTCCAGAACTGTAGGAAGTTCCTGTTGTTCATAAGTTTTCCAGTCTGTGGGAGTTTGTTACAGCAGCCAAACACTCAGGCCATTCCTTATTGCTACCTATAGTTCTGACATTTCACTAAGGAACCGGAACTATACATGTAAGACCGGGAAGGATCTGGGTGATATCAAGGGGGCTATGTCCAGCCTATTGGTGGGGAAGGTCACCAACGTGATCTGGCCACTCCATAGTGACCTGGAAGTTTGTGCAAGAAAGTATCAATCACTCATGGTCCTCGTCCCCTATAGAAAATCTACTCAAAACGGATCATGGATCCACATAAAAAACTCAATACTGTGAAGTTTCTAGAAAAAAATACAAAGACATTCTTTCTGTCCTTAGGTTAGGCGAGGATTTCTTAGCTACACCACCAAAAGCATGATCCATAAAAGAAAAAAAAATGATAAAGTAGTCATCAAATTAAGAACTTTGGTTATTCAAAAGACAGTTAAGATTCTTGATTTTAATTCTTGCACCACAGGAGTCTTATTAAGGAAGTTGGGGCCTAATCCCACATGATGGAGATTAGGACCTACTTTTTCTTCTACTAGACACAGGGTCTCTGGTTGTATTCCTAAGTCCTTGCTCCACTTTGTGCATGGTGAGAGACAGGGGTTTAATTTCATTTTTTTGCATATGGATTTCCAGTTTTCCCAGCACCATTTGTTGAAGAGGCTATCATTTCTCCAATGCATGTATTTGGTACCTTTGTCTAATATAAGATAATTGTAATTTTGTGGATTAGTCTGTGTCCTCTATTCTGTACCATTGGTCTACCAGTCTGTTTTGGTGCCAATATCATGCTGTTTTTGTTACTATTGCTCTGTAGTATAGTTTAAAATCTGGTATAGCAATGCCACCTGCTTCACTCTTCCTGCTAAGGACTGTTTTAGCTATTCTGGATCTCTTATTTTTCCAGATGAATTTCATAATTGCTTTTTCTATTTCTATGAGGAATGTCATTGGAATTTTGATCAAAATTGCATTAAATCTGTATAGTGCTTTTGGAAGTATGGTCATTTTGATAATAAATGAGATGAACTCAAACTAAAAAGTTTCCTCTCAGCAAAAGAAACAATTTGTGAGGTAAATAGAGAACCTACATCTTGGGAGCAAATCTTTCACCCCTCACATATCAGATACAGCACTACTCAAAAAGCTAAACACACACAAAAAAATAACCAAATCAATAAATGGGCCAAGGATCTGAAGAGACACTTCTCAAAATACATGAAAAAATGTTCATCATCGCTAGCAATTAGAGAAATGCAAATCAAAACCACTCTAAGATTTCATCTCACTCCAGTCAGAATGGCAGCTATTATGAAGACAAACAACAATAAGTGTTGGTAAGGATGTGGGGGAAAAGATACACTCATACACTGCTGGTGGAACTGCAAATTGGTGTAGCCAATATGGAAAGCAGTATGGAGAGTTCTTGGAAAATTGGGACTGGAACCACCATTTGACCCAGTTATAGCACTCCTCAGTCTATACCCAAAGGACTTAAAAACAGCATACTACAGGGACACAGCCACATCAATGTTTATAGCAGCACAATTCACCATAGGTAAACTGTGGAACCAACTAGATGCCCTTCAGTGGATGGATGGATTAAAAAAAAAATGTGGCATATATACACAATGGAATATTACTCAGCAATAAAAGAGAATAAAATCATGGCATTTGCAGGTAAATGGATGGAGTTAGAGAAGATAATGTTAAATGAAGTTAGCCAATACCAAAAAAACAAATGCCGAATGTTTTCTTTGATATTTTAAGAGGCTGATTTATAGTGGGATAGGGAGTGGGAACATGGGAGGAATAGACGAACTCAAGATAGGCCAAAAGAGTTGGAGAAGAAAGAAGGAGGTAGGGGGTTATTAATGATGGTGGAATGTGATGATCATTATTATTCAAAGTACATGTATAAAGACACAAATTGGTGTGAATATACTGTGTATACAACCAGAGATATAAAAAATTGTGCTTTATATATGTAATAAGAATTGTAATGCATTCTGCTATCACATACAAATAAAAAATAAATTAAAAAAAAAAGACAGTTAAGAGAAAGAAAAACCAGAGTAGAAAATATTTGGAAAGTATTTGTTTGATAATGGGCTTGTTTTCAAAATCTATGAAGAGCTCTGTTAGTGAGATTTTTATTGATGTGACCAAAACACCTGACCAGAACAACGTAGAGGAGGATCATTCATTTTGGCTCATGGTTCCAGAGGTTCAGATCATGGCTGACTGACTCCCACACTCTGGGCCGGAGGTGATGCAGAGCATCACAGCAGAAGAGCATGTAGGAGGAAAGTACTCAGCTCCTGCAGCAGGAAGCAGGGGTGGGGGCAGAGAGATACAAAGTATAACCCCCACGGGCACAGCCCCAGTGATAACTCCTCCAGCCACGGCTCACCTGCCTACAGTTACCTCCAGTACAGTGGCCCTTCAAATTATTAATCCATCAAATGGATTAATCCATTGATTAGGTTGATAGCTCTCATAATCCAATCATTTCACCTCTGAAAATTCCTTCATTCTCACAGGAGGATGTCTCATAGCCAAACCATAACAAACTCCAACTCTAAATATTGCGAAAACCAACAACCTCACTTTTAAAGAAAATCGAGACAGACCTAAACAGACAGCTCACCAAAGAAAATATATGTAATAGCAAAAAGCACCCGGAAGGTCCTACACATCAAACATTGGAGGACCATGACACACCTATTAGAAAGGCCACATTCCAGAACACTGGCCACATCCAATACTAGGGAAGATGTAGAGTGACAGGAGTGTCACTCACTTTTCTTGGGAATGCAAAATGGTAGAACCACTTTGGAAGATAGTTTGGCGATTTCTCACAAAACTATAGACACTCTAACCATATGTAATTGTGCTTTGGGGTATTTACTGAAAGAAGTTGGAAACGTACATCCACTGAAAACCCCGCACCCAGATGTCAGCGGCTTCCTTCATAATGCAGCCACTGGGAAGCAACCACGATGTTCTTCAGTGAATGAATGGGTGAATAAAACGTGGTGCATTCAGACATGGGGTTTTATTCAGGGTTATAAAAAATAGCTATCAAGCCTTGAAAATATGGGAAGAAATTTTAAATGCATATTACGAAGTGAAAGAGGCTAATAGGGAAAGACTATAATGCAATGCAGTAGTGGATAGCTATCATTGTACATTTGTCCAGACCCGCAGAATGCATGTCACAAGAGCAAATCCTAGTGTAAATTCTGCACGCTGGGTGATAATGATGTGTCGACATGAGTTCGTGGATTGTAACAACTGTACCACTCTAGTAGGGGAACTGATAGCAGACTAGGTTGTGCACATGTGTGTGGGAGACCAACCTCACACTTGACTGAGTCACACTCCCTGGCTGGGTGCTGAGGCGCTCAGTCGCAGAAATGTGGCAGAGCTTTCCCCCCCCTTCTTGGGTTCGAGGGTCAGTGTCTCCTGCATGGGTGTGTCTTGCTACAGCCCCATGGGTGGAGTTATGCTCACCTGTTCCTTTGTAATATAACCCCTTGCCCTGTTTAGGATAGAATCTTCCATGGAAGTGCCTTGTGTGTGTCCCCTTCTCTTACTGTGCCCTTGGGTGTGGCCTACCCAGGTGTCATTCAACCTGCTGACAGTGGACATCATGAAGATAGACTCAGCCCCCTGAAACCTGACCCCTTGCCTCATTTGAATAGCTTCTCCTCAATAAAAGGGCTCAGTGCGTGTTCTGTCTCTCTCTCTTCCTGCAGACCCTTAAGGTCAGAGGAGCCGTCACAGCGACCCCAAAGAAAAAGGTATTGTGTCTCTTATGTGGCTATTTTGTGCAGCTCAGTTAGCCCAATTTAATTGGAGTGACCCCTGAGCCTTATAGTCACAAGAACTTATGTGCACATGTGGGCACAGGGGTCTGTGGAAGTCTCTTCCACTCGGTTTCCCTATAAACCTAAAAACACTCTAAAAAACAAATTTTATTTTTTAAAAAAGTGGCAAAAGATTTGAACGGATATTTCTCCAAAGGAAATATAAAGATGCCCAATAAACACAAGAAAGATGTTCGACTATATTAGTCACTAGAAAAATATAAATCAAAACCACAATGAAATACCACCATGGATCCACCAGGAGGGCTAAAGTGAAGCCGTAAGTGACAACTGCAAGTGCTGACGAGGACCAGGCAGCAGGAGCTCTCCTGTGCTGCTGGAGGGACAGACAAGGTCACTCAGAAAACAGATTGACAGCTCTTATAAAGATAAACATGCATTTGCCATACAACCCAGCAATCTGATTCCTAAGTATTTATCCAAATAGAATGTGAACCTATGAATAAACACTTCTCTCTCTCTCTCTCTCTCTCTCTCTCTCTCTCTCTCTCTCTCTCTCTCATTTTCAGGATTGAACCCAGGGCTTTGCACATGAAAGGCAAACACTCCAAACGTCTCTCAACTGGGCAATCAATAACTTGTGCTACACCTGTGCACTGGATACTATTTATCAATAAATAGGAAAAAACTACTCATACTAAACAATACAGATGAATCTCGAATCCAGTCATTGGTGCCATGTGCAATAAGCCCAACTCAAAAAACAAAACACTACCTGATTCCATTTATCCCACATTCTTGCCAATGCCGAAATACAGGGACAGTAGCCGCATCAAAGGCGGCTGGGGCTGGCGAGCACAGGGACAGGTGGGCAACAAAGGGCTGGGGAGAATGACTTCAAGTGCTTTGCTCTCTGAATCTTGAGTGCAGTGGTGTGACAGACACACTGCCGGCATCTGCAGAGCTCCAGGACCCTGCAGTGCAGAGGGTGTCCTACTTGTGTTTACCTAAATGTCAAAAGAAAGAGAAAATGAGTCACTGTTAATTGCTTCAAAAATCCATAGGAAGACACAGACTCATCCCTTTAATGAAAGCGTCTCCTTCAAAAGAAAGGTGAGGAAATGAAGCAGTTCTTTGAACACTAGGGCCTTTCATTTCTAATATTAGAATTAATTTCATAGGAAAGCAATCATTTGTCTAGGTATCAAACTAATGCATGGATATGAAGTAGAATTTAAGCGTTTTTTTATAGGAGAGAGGTGCAGATATTCAACTGGCGCCTGCCATGTGCACGGGGAAAGAGAGGTGCCTTAGGTGCTGTGTCTTGGTTAATTGCAGGAAGGGAAGGGAGACGGTAACTTGGGCCAACTTTCTTCTCCTTGTTTGCTAAGTTTCATTCCCCAAACTTCCTTGTCAGAGAGCAACACGATGCTTGTGCTTCCTCCATCCCTCCCCACTTCCCCCAGAAGTTCATGATTCAGTCAATCAAGTGGTCTACCCAACAGCAAACTCCGGTTGACTGATTGTTTTCCTCCTAAACTGACAGAATCAAATGCTTATTTATTTATTTACTTACTAATAATTTATATCCTGTCTCCTTCCAAAAAAAGGATGTGAGCTTCACTGGCTGTCTTGGCTTCACCTCCAAAAAGTGTTAGCATCTCTGGGAAGAAAATAACCACCGGAGAAGTGGTCTTTGGTTTCCTTCCAGAATCCACAGAGTTACACGGTGATGCTTAATGAGCCCATTACTGCAGAATATGAATAATGGAGAGTCCAACCCGGCTGCTGGGATAAGACACGGTGTTAGATATAAAGCTGCCTCTGCCAGGCTGTCTGCGTGGGTGAGGGAGGGTGATCTCCTGGTTAATTGGGCCCAAACACTTGACAATTGAAGAAACAGGAGCTTTCTTCCCTGAGAAAGTCAATGAAGCTAAGAAGTAGCTTTTAAAGTCATTTTGAAGCCATTAAATGACATTGGTAGATCATCCCTTCACACACAGAATTTCAACAACTCAGCCAGGTGGGCATTGGGACTCCATGGAAAAACACAGAGGTCTCGGAGAATGTGCAACTGGCCCAGGATCACACTTGAAGGACTCGAGCTCTGATCTTGAATCCCGGACCTTCAGGATCCACAGCCTGCGCTGCTCCCTTCATCTCAAGCTGCCTCTGGGATTTTGCGCCCAACCTGCATCCCTGGCACTGGTTACCTGTAATGATCCAGTTTATTAGTATAATGTCGACATCTTTTGCTCAGGGTTGGACACCACTTCAAAAATATTTCACGGTAGCTGTTACTGGTGAAGATAAGCTTGGCTACAAACAAGGGCAAGTTCAATTTCTAACTGACTTCCACAATGAGATGATTGATGGCCCCTCGGCAGTCGAGGGCTAGAGGCAGGGAAGGTTCCAGGAGCCATATGTGAGAATATCTGTTTTGCTGCTCCAAGACTCTCCTTCTTGGCCCTTCTCCAGGCACGTGCTTCCTCCTCGGGCAGGAAGGAACCACAGGACAGCAGCTGCAAGGATTTCTCCACAGGCAGAGATGGGCCATCTCCTCCCCTGTTAGCCCAGCTGTCAGTGCTCCAACTCACCGCCACACCGGGCTGCACACACGTGCACTGGTCACATAGGCATCCTCAACCCACTCCCAGCAGGGGTCAAGAGATGTCCATGGATGCTGCAGGAGAAACCTGGTGGATGTCTTCTATCCATGCCCCCTCTGGACACCTGGAGAGGCCACCCTTCTTACAACTCAGATTGGACCAAATGACCAGCTTCTACTAATAGGAGAGATGTGGGCCACTCTTGGCCTGTCCATTGGCTTTCTGTGTGTGGTACACCACACTCAGCAACGAAACACAGAGCACTAGTGTAGGTGCTGGCAGATGACAATACCATTGGAAGTAAAGGTCTAGGTTCCCAGATCATTGCATGAAAACTCACCCTTGGCTCTAGACAGCACTGGTATATTAAATCAAGCCACTCAAAGTATAGGGTTATTTGTTACTGCAGCTAGCACTGATTAGCCTGACTAATCCCGATGGTTTCAACAGATTGTCTGGGGTAGAACTGAAGTAGGGGAATCAATTGTAATAACCACTATGTAGCAAGATATGTGCTTTGCAATGGTGGAGATGGGGAGGCCAGGGGACACAGAGTAGATATTAGTGAGCTATTTTGCATTAAAAGTGTAACAATTTTTGGAGAACTTTATAGGTTCACATTAGTTTTGAGTGACTCATGGAAAGGCCAAACTCCAGGTCTCATATTCTCCCTGAGGACATGATGTCCAAATCTCTCCAGGCTCTGACACCCAGTAGGTCAAGATGGTGCCAGAACTTGCTGCACTCACTCTGAGTTTGCTGTGGTTGAGGCCATGCACACACATGATGTAACTTGGGAAGGGGGTAATTTTTCCGAGCTGAGACCCCGGCTGGCATGCCTTCCCCTCCCTAAATCCACACCAAGGACCTCAGGCCCCAGCCATAGTGGGACAGTAACATCTGTGCATGTTTCCCGGGGTGGCTCTTCATTCACCAAAACAATTACTGTATTGCACTTGATATAATTCTATAGAACATGGTTCTCATACTGATCAGAGAGCCAATTAATATAACTCCTATTTATTGTGACTGCCTAGGCATAAAAAAACCCACAAATCAAAGTGATTCCCCAAACCCACTCGGATCCCTGCACTACTAAGTCACATCCATTTTGCTCCAACAGAGTCGTATGCATTCTTTTTATTATTAATGCCGTCAATACATATTTTACTCACCATGAAAGAGCTTTCACAGGAGAGGGTGACATTTGCAGTAGGTGTTCCTAACAACCCCGAGCTGGTGAATTTGTGACTCGGACACAGACTGCACTGAAGTGCGGAAGGGCCAGCTGGGCTTCACATCCATTCTCCCTCAGTCCTTCCCAGGATCCTGTCCTGTTCGACCCCATTCTACACAAGAGAACACTGAGGCTCAGGAAGGTGAAGCCACCTGCCCATCATCCCTTACGTGGTCAGCAAGAAGCTGCTCTTTTGCACAAGGACTCTCTCAACACTGACACCATTGATCAAGTGACTTTAGGATTGAGAGGACTGGCTCTAATTGGAACTGTTTCGTTTTCTCTCATTCACTCAGCACCTAGAAGTGGCCAACATACTGATTTTGGTTTTATGTGAACCAATGTGGGAATCAGACTCACAGAAACACGTGGTCAAGCTCCAACACAGTTTGTTAGTTTGGAGAGTCTCCCCATTGGTGACCTTGGGCCATATTCATGGCATCACAAGCAGCACGTGCCACTACACTCTGCAACTTTCCAAGAAGCAGAGGTTCTTGAACAGAAAAGCCCCCAGCATCTTAGTGACCGCAACCTCTTCACCCCCTGTCCCTGTCCACAGCCAGTTTCCCCAGCCTTAACGTCCTGGGGACAGCTCAGGTGGCTTTGACCATGTTTGATGTGAGCAGGAAACAGAAAATGAGCCAACAACTGGGGCTGCCAGGGGAAATTCAAGGTGTCTGGTTAGGTCTGAACTTCAAGTAAACAAATAATTTTGGGTGGAACTCTGTCCTCAATAAGTAGGACTGAAATTTATATTTACCTCGGCATCCTGAATTTTTTATTTGCTAAATCTAACATCAACAATGTTAGAAAACTTCTCTCTCCCAACGCTCCTTCCTTCCGCTTCCTCTTTCAGGCCTCCTCCAGGCATCAAAGGAAGAAGGGAGGCCCTTCGTGAGTCAGACCCAGGACTGCCCAACCCATTCCAGGGGGCGGGACTGCCTAGTTGCGGGTCAGCACGCATGCGCAGCTTCCCAGTACCGGCTGTGAGCAGACCAAAGCTGCCCCTTCCTCTCCACCCTGTTCCCCGCTCTGCTGACCTGCAGCCAGGTGGGGCAGACACCAGGCCAACCTCCACAGGCCCAGCCAGCCATCTTACACCGAAGTAGGTTTTGAAGTTGAACCTCACCCAGGGTCCCCGCCCGGCCAAGAGTCCTTGCCAGGAGAACCTGCCACAGAGGTCATCGGCTGAACCCTCTCCCATCTTGGACCAGCACTTCCAGCTCTTTTTACCCTAGCAAACTCGTTATTCGTTATTCCTGACAATAAGTCTATTAAAATAGGGTCCTTTATTTATTTTAAGAGCATGAGTCTTCCACATTGTGTTCAATGGGGACTGATGAGCAGGGCTACTTGACCCTGGCCCTAGCCCCTGGCCAGCCTCTGGCCCTGGGCTGGAGGTACTGAGCCGAGCTCCTCCGTGGGTTCCTTGCAGGTTCTGCCCCAAGCCTCCGGCCATGCACTGCAGAGGGGCAGGTCTCTGTCCCCTTGTTTTGCTCCTGAAGAAGGAGAAGAAGAGAGAAGAAGAAGAAATGATGCATCCATCATGGAAAACAGCAGTAGCTTCCTCAAGAACTTCACAGAGCATTGCGACTGTGATCTGGCAGTCCCTCTTCTGGGCATAGAGCCACAAGAATTAAACAGCATCTCACAGATGTGTCCCCAGCCCGCATTCCTCACAGCTACGTTCACAACAGCCAAGATGGGCTGTGAAGCAAGGGAAATGCCTGCCGACAGGTGATGGACAAAGAGAATGAGCACACACACAATGGAATACTATTCAGCCTTTAAAAAGAAAGATGCCCTGCCCTTTGCAACAACATGGGCTGACGGCTTGTGCCACCAAAAATTGTTTGCTTACTTGAAGTTCAAATCTAATGCCACATGAAATAATCCTGTCGCAGAGGCACAATACTGCAGGATCCCACCCACACCAGGCATTTAAAATATTCAAACTCTTAAGTGCAAAGAACAGAATGGCACCTGCCAGGGGCTGGGGGAGGGGGAGAAGGAAGTTGCTGACCAAGGACCAGTGGATCTTCCTTTAGGCTGGATGGGTAAGTTCTAGAGATCTGCTGTACACCATCGTGCCTAGAAAGAGTAGACCTGATTGCACACTGAGAATTCCTGAGGAGGGTAAATTTCGTGTTGAGGGTTCTTACCACAGTAAAATAAAATCCAGAACCCATCAGTGGCCCCTGCAGAAAATCAGAACTTCCGATGATCATGCCTCTGTCTAGTGGACCACAAACACTAAAATGGCAACGCCCAAATACTCCACTACTCATTAGGAAGGGGGAAGGGAAACCAGACTAGTGAGTTATTTTGGGCTGCGTGGGTCCCCACCGCGGAGCGCATCTTTGAAACGCGGTTCCATTTCTTCAAGTGCAGCGGCCCCCAGACCCCCGCGCACACGCTGTGAGCCGCCTGTATCTGAGAACTATCTGCTGCTCACAGATAACCAGGCGTCCTAATTAATAACGCGCCATCGTCGCAGGGGGAGCTGGCGAACTGCAGCCGCGGGGACACCAGATAAGGGACGCCCGCTGGGGGCGTGGGGGGTGGGCACCTCCTCCTGCTCCCGACTCCCCAGGTCCTGCTGCCGGTTCCACCGGGTTCAGTGAATCCTGGAATAGCAGGACGTGACATGGGGCAGCCCACCCTGAGGCGTTCAGTGACATAAGGTGCAGAAGGGTTCGTTTCCACCAAGCCTGTGGGAGTCGCTGGCCGAATTCCCCACTTCCCGCCCCTGCCCCTGCGGCCAGGCCACCGAGTTCCGAAATCCGGAAGACGACGCTGGCTGTGGGTGAGAAGCGCCAGCCCCGCTTTCCTTGGGCACCTCCCTCTGCCATGGGCGCTCAAGACGGGTGGTGCGTGGAGTTGGTGAAGTTAGACCCGGGGGGCTGCTCTCTGAACCCAGTGGTCTTTTCACCTTCCAGGGCCACAGGTGGACATAGGGCCATCTCTGTTTGCAGCTGTCACCACCCAAGCCTCACCCTCAAGTTTTGTTCCTAAGCTAATTTACAGCATGGGGCATTTTTCCAAGAAAATTATTTAAGATGGTAGGAGCTTTCCTGAAAATCAGTATTTTTATGAGTGAATGGATCTATGTCCAGACTCTTCAGTAAAGGTACCAAGTCATCTTACCACATGCCAGTGCTCTGCCATTGTCTCAAGTGTGCTTTTCTTACAAATAGTCCCTTTGGTCCTCACGAACTCCCTATGCAGGGTTGGTCCCGCCTCATGGAGAGGAACACTGAGGCCCACAGGGGCATAAGGCTCAAAGCCCTGTGCTGTGAAGCCCTAGGGGGCGGGGGTCTTCTCCCTTGCCCAGGGCTCTGTCCCTGGCACCCAGCGGTCTCTCCAACTTGGTTCTTCTCCATTGTTATGGTCTGGATGTGAGGTATCTCCCAAAAGCTCACATGTGACACATGTAAGAGGGTTCAGAGGAGAAATGCTGAGGGTGTGAGGATCTTAACCCAAGCAGTGATCTGATCCCCTGATAGGGGTTACCTGGGTGGTCACTGAAGTGTGGGGTGTGGCTGGAGGAGGTGGGAATGCAGGTGGCTTGGGGGTATATATTTATGTCTGGTGAGTGGAGTCTGTCTCCCTGCTTCTGGATCACCCTGATGTGAGCTGCTTCCCTCCGCCACCCTCTCCCGCCATGATGTTCAGCCCCCCACCCCCACCCCCGGAGCCCTGAGGACCTGAGCCCGCCTCCTCTGGACCGTGACCCCTGAAACTGTGAGCCCTCAAGTAAACCTCTCCTTCTCCACAGTTGCTCTGCTCAGATCCTTTAGTCACAGCAGTGAAAAGGCTGAAGAACACATCCACGCTGATGGTCCATGCCCTCCTCCCTCCCCACCACACCCTTGGGAGCAGGAGTGCTTTTGAAATTCAGATTGAGCATCTCTGATCCAAAATTCTGAAATCTGAAATGTTCTGAAACCTGAGACTTTTAAGTTTTGACCTATGAAACCATAGGTCCGGTGGTCCAGTTTACATAGCATTTGTTTTGTGCATAAAATTATCAAAAGTCGTGTATGAAATTGTCTTTGGGCTGTGTGTACACAGCGTATATGAAGCATGAATGAATTTCGTGTTTCGATGGGGGCTCCATCTTTGAGAGAGCTCATCATGTTACATAAATATTCCAAAATCTGAACAAAATCCCAGATCCCAAGTGCTTCTGGTCTGAAACATTTTGGATACAGGCTGCTCAGCCTTCATCTCAGGGTTTTTCTGGTCTGGTTTCATGGTGTTGTTGAAGCTAGTCAGAAACAGGAATTTGGGCACCAAATAAAGAGAAAGTTCTTTCAGAATTTAGTCCCCATCAGAAAGAACCATTCTCCTCATTCCAGCAGGTCCCAAGAGGCCATTCGTCCTTTGTAGTTTTGCTGCACAGGTCTGTCTGTCAGTCATTCTGAATCACCAGAAGCTGTCGGGGGCCTACAGAGGACCCAAGATCACTGAATTTTAGTCTTTAAGAGAAGCCATTTGGCCATGTTAGCAATGGAGACAATGCTTAGAAGTCAGTAGGTGCCCATTACTCTCCAAGAAGATACCTGTCTCCAGCCTGACTCTAGCAGCCTACGACTTTATCCAGAAGGAGCGTGCCCTGTTCTAACCCCATGACAGCAGGCTCTTGGGTGTCAGGCAGAGAAAAGGAGAAAAGCAGGAAGAGGGGAGGGAGGGAAGATGGAAGGAGGGAGGGAAGGAGGGAGAAGCAGTGAGAGGGAGGAAAAGGGGTCAGCTCTGAAGGACAGCAGTGCCAACATCACAGGAGCTTCCAGTCTGCAGACCGCTCGCATGAGTCATCACACTTAGTCTCCCCAGCAACCCTGTGCGCTGGTTCTGAATTTTACACACATTTTCAAATGGTAAATATGAAGCTCAGAGGGCCACCCAGCTGCAAGTGCCCTGCCCGTGCTGAGGGTGTGACCCCACGGCTGTTCTAAAGGGCCCTGCCATTTCCATGACTCTGGGAACTCAACACCTTTTTGATTGAAGATGATAAACTCAGTTCCCTCGAATTGACATTAAGTGCAAGACTTGTCTATGAAGTTGCTGATCTAGAACTATCTAGAGAAAGGACTCTACTGAGCCGTCAGTCCCAGAGGCCTCTGAACAGAGCCAGCACAGCTGGACAGCAAGCCACGATCAGCCACAGCTGGGCGCATGGCCTGTGCACATGTCCTTTGAAGTCCTTCCTCTCCAAGGCTCACACAGGGCAGCCATGCTCGCGGGAGACCTCCAAGCTCACAGTCCCCAGGCTCTGGCCTCTGGGCTCCACCTTGCAGTTATAGGGTGTTGGGGGACAGGGAGCTGCTACTCTGCATGTGTCCTGCCAAGCCAGAGGCTTGCTGGGCCATCTGCTCCTCTTTGAGCACAAGACTGCAGCCTGTGCTGCATGCCTCTTTCCATTTGGCCCCACTGGACTGAGAGGCCCTTGCGGTCTAAGGCTTCGTCTCCCCTCTCCTGGGAGCACGCGGGGAGGTGAAGCATGGCTGTCGTGTTGAGCAGCACAGAGGTGGGTACCGTGACCCCACCTGAGGACCAAATGAGCCAACCTCACCGCGCAGCCAGAGAAGAACAGGGCAAGGACCCACAGCCAGGACTTCCCTGAGGGGCCTCCGTAACCTGCCCTGTGTGGCCTCTGGGGCACCTGTGACAAAGTGCCTCAAACCAGGTTGCTTAGGACTAAAGAAGTGCCTTCTCTTACACTTCTGGTGGCTGAAATTCCAAAATCAAGGCGTCAGGAGGGCCACTGTCCCTCAAAAGGTTCTAGGGGAAAATCCTTCCCCGTCCAGCTCCTGGTGGCCCAGAGATTCCCAGACTTGTGACTGCGCCAGCCTGTTCCTGTCTAGGCCTGGCTGTCTCCTCCCTGCACCCTCGTCCTATGAGGATGTGGTCATCAGATCAGGGCCCACCTGTCTTAGTCAGCTTTCTCCCCTCCTGTGATCTGACCAGAACAATTTTAGGGGAGGAAAGTTTATTGGAGGCTCATGATTTCAGAGGTCTCAGTCCATGGACAGCGGGTTCCATTCCTCTGGGCTCCAGGTGAGGCTGGACAACAGGGAGGGAGAGTGTGGCAGAGGGACGCAGGTCACATGGTGATTAGGAAGCAGAAAGAGAGACTCCACTCACAAGATACAAATAGACACACCCACGGCCACGCCCGCAGTGAGCCACTTCCTCCAGCCACGTGGCACCTGCCTCCAGGGAGTGACTCGCTGGTTAGGTTAAGGCCATAACCCAAGCACTTCTCCTCCAGGCCTTGCACCGTCTCAGATGTGAGCTTTGGGGACACCACATCTGACCCCAACACCGCCATGATCCAGTATGAGCTCATCACCGGGTCCTGAACGAAGCTTGTGTCCCCCACGTGTGCAGCCAGGCCACATTCCGAGGTTCTGTCTTGGTGAGGTTCTGTCTGGGGGACATAAATTGAGGCCGATACTGTTCACCCCACTGTGGACCCCAGGCCCATCCTTTGTGGAAGAGATTTTAAGCAAGCAAACTAAACTAATATCCAGGAAAACCCCACCGTTGTAAGGCGACTGTCTTAATAGCCAAAATTCACGGCAAGTCCCAGGACTAGACATTTGTCACCAACACCCCTGGGAAGGGACCCGAGGGGCCCAGCCCCGTGGGAGCCAACACCAGCCCATTTCTGAGCACACAGTATTTGGGATCCATCGGCTTCTGGTTCCTTTAGATGAGCCTGCGCTTGCCACAAGCCACCTGGACTCTCTCCACGGGAGAGACTCCTCGGCGAGGCATCAACAAGATCTGACAATACATTCATCTTTCCTCTGCGCGGTGTACCTTCACTTCGCAAGTCGTTTGCTCTGCCTGGCATGGTGTGATTCCTGATAAATTCTCAAAATTTGCAGCCTCCCTCGAGAGGGAGGAAACCACGCAGTGGGCAGAGCAGAGGAGGCAGCTGGAGAGGGCAGGTCTGCTGGGCTCAGTGGAACTGCAAAGCAAGGAGAAGCGAGCCCCCAGTTGCATCGAGGAGGGAGCCCTGTGCATTTCCACAAGGGCCTCCTGCACCTGTTCCTAGGGAGGTTGAAACGGGGCAGAAGCCCAGAGCTGCCTCGTGGCTGTGTCTGGAATTCATTCCCTGAAATAGAAAAAAAAAAAAAAAATCCACCAAATCAGCCGCCCATGCCCTCTCTCTCTCAAAGAGGAGCATTTATATGGAAAGATGTGACCCTGGCTGAACACTGCATGGTGTATTCCTGGGTAGAGTTTAAATAAAACCCTGCCTACTCTTGCTATTAGTTTCTTACCGGGAAGATAGAAGTTACGAATCCAACCCGCGGCTTCCAGGGAAGCGCTGGGAAGAAAATCATATCGCTACATTTACTGTCCCACAGACCAAAACTTTGCAGAAGTGCCTACACCACCCATAGGTGTGCACACACGTGCGCGTGTAAATGTGTACCGGTACATCCAGACGCATGGGGGGGGGGCGATTCTGACTCCTCCACGCGGTACACCAATGTCACATTTTAATGTAATATCATGTCCGATGCATATTCATGAAATAGAATCTTGGCAGTGGCACAAGAAAAGTGGGATGAAGTGTGTTTGGCGGAGTGCGTCTCGTTTCCAGGCCAGCGGATTTTTTGATTAAAGTCCCTTATCCGTTTTATCATGCATATCCACTCTCTGATTAAAGTGATCTGGGACTGACACTCACAATGTCAGTATTCACTGAGACCCTTCACACAAAGCATGGTTGGAATTTATATCCTTTAAAAAAAAAAAAAAAAGACCCTGTATACCCAGAGACAGAACTAAACAAGGCAGCCTGCATCTAAATCCAAGTCTCCATCGGGTGGCTGTGTCACATGTCCCCTAGTTCAAAGAGGTTGAGCCCAGAATATCAATCAGTGTCCAATTTCAGATGCTAAATTTTATTTCTTTTTTTTTTTTTTTTTCGAAAAAGTTAAGTTCCTTTTTTTTTTTTTCCTGATTCGTTGGGCTTTTTATCAAATGTTTCTACTTGAGAAAAACACAGCCAGGAACTCCCACAACAGAATTAGGGAATGAATTTCCCTCCCGATGTGGGCCTCTTGCACGCTGTGAAAGTCACGGTGTCCCTTCTCCAGAAGGCCCTCATCACATTGCTTTGCGGAGTGTGACCCTCCCGACAGCTGGGTGGGGGGACACCAGGACTGCTGTCTACTTCCGGTGGCAGAAACCAGGCACACCGGAGGCCACGGGCAGGCCAGAGCTTGGCAGGAAGTCCCCAGCCTCCGTCTTGAACTGCACCTCTCCTTCCGAGCCAAGGATACTTAGGCCAGAGGCCAAAGGACTTGACCAGCCCCTTCCAAGACAGTTGATGTCCAAAAGAGCAGAAGAGAGAGGGGGTGGGCAGCTACACACAGGGAAAAGGAAGAGTCCAAGGAAGGAAAGGGCCACTGTCAGAGCTGGCTAAGCAAGACCTGGAGTCCTGGGCCATGTTCAGCTGACCCCAAGTGACCTTGGCATTCTCTGATGCTGCCCACGTCTCTGACACTCCAAGTCTCTTCTGGAATGGAGCAGAAAATACCACCCCTGGGCCTGTTGTCCAGCTCAGATGAAATCACGAAGAAAGAGCTCCATGCAAATGGGACAGGACAAGCCTCCCAGACACAGGGCTGTTCAGAGCAGGACGGTCTCCAGGTCAGCGCCTACTTTCTGCTCTGAAAAAGGCCACCGTCCACTTGCTATCTCCAGCCAACACATTTGTGTTAAAGTTCCCAGTGTCCCAGGAGCCAATTCTCCTGGTCCTCAGTAGGTCCAGTTTGCAGGGGAACAAGCAAAGCTCAGACAGGAGCAGCCACCCTCACATGGTCACCCAGCTAGGAGTGGACAAAGCTCCTGAGGAGCCTGAGTAGAGCTGATCAGTAGCCCCTGGAAGGAGTTAGGAACCTCTGATTCATGGACCCTCCCAGGGACAGCTGGGGTGGTGGTACCAGGTCTGTGGGTACCAGAGGAGTGAATCTTTAAAGATAGATGATAGATCAATAGATTGATCAATCAATTGATTGATCGATAGATAGATGATACATCATTGATCGATAGATAGATGATACATACATTGATATCTGATCAAACTTAAAAACAGAACTCAGGTATCATCTATTATCACCCTCATTTAATAAAGAAAGGACATTTCATACCAAAGTTCTAGAACAGGCACAAGTAAGTCAGAATGAAGGACGGCTCTTCAAAATAAAGACAGGTACCTCTTGCAAGCTCACTCCAGTCTCCTTGTTTCTCTCATGCTGAAGCTTCTCCTGGTCTTCCCTGGTCCTGCGACTGTCACAGGAAACACGCATTCCCGTAGCTCTGTGCCCTGACCCTGTCCTGGCCAGAGCACAGGACTACTGTCCAGTACGTGGCCATTTTCTTATAGGAAGGAGGTCTGCATTCCAAGGTAGAGCTTCCCCAGAAGTCAAGGCAGAGGTGGAGTGGGGTGGGCTGAAAGGCCAAGACTGTTCTAGTCCTGAATGTCTGCCAACTGGCTGTGTGACCTTGGGAACTTTGCCTTTCTGAGCCCCACTGTTTCCCGACTGGGAAGGAGAGTGAAGGATCCCCCAGTTGGGCTGCCATGAGACCAGGATCGTGCAAGCCCAGTCCCTGACCTGAGCATGGTCCTCAGGGGAGTGCACGTGACCCCACCCTGCAGAACCCTCTGCCTGTCCGCCATGGCCTGCAGCATGAGACCCTGAGCTCCAAGGCCACGTCTGACCTCTAGCACAGTGAAGCACCCAGGGACGCCCAGCACCTGGAGGAGGGAGAACCTTCGGGGCCTCACACTGTTTCCAGTATTCAGGGCCAGGCAGCCCTGCCCTGTTCTCCTTCCGGAAAAATATACAAATAACCCCTCTGCCGCGCCTAGGTCAGAAGGAGGTTCCTACCCACATCAGCTGTGCCCTTCCTCCAAGGACCTGGCCAGGGAGGTGCCATCAGCCCACGGGGGACTTGACCAGGAAAACAGTGTCCAGGAGAAGGAGACTGAGGGACCCCAATATCTACATTCTGCACGATTATCTCCCCCGGCCCTGCAAGCCCCTTTCCTACCACGGGGGTCAGGGTTTGACGAGACGGGGAAGGAAGGAGAATTATCATTCTCTGAAGTCACAGCTGGGAGGAGTCACGTGCTGGCCAGCCCAGCCAGGACAGCACAGCAGGTCAGGGATGTCCCTGAGGCCATGGGGCAGGGAGACAGGTGGCATTCGCGAGGGTCCAGGAGGAGAAGGCAAGCCACACCTGGGGCTGTCAGAGGCAGCATTCATGGCTGCGCCAGAGCAGAAGTGGGAGGGAGCCTGGGGGTGTGGGGCGGGGGATGGGAGGGGCACTGTCCCTGTTCCTAAGCCCTGGCAGCCACCCAGAGAGGGAACAGGGCGACAGGAGAGCGCAGGGTCAGGGGCTGCTGGGAGCCCGTCTTTGGTCCTTCAGGGACAAGCACTTAGTTTCGGGGTTCGGAAGCTGTACTGATATTTTAATCCTTTTCTGATTTGATCTTTTCTTTTTCCCACACCCACTCGGAACCCCATGGAGACCTGTCCTTGGCATCCTCCAACTTTAACCTTCAACTCCATCCTTCTGAAGAGGAGGAGGGAGGGAGGAACAAGAGGGAGGGAGGAGGACAGACAGCAGGACAGGAGGAGGGACATCAAGTCCCCGGAGGCCACAGGACATGCAACAGTAGGCCCCCGTCCCCTCCCCGCCCCGCCTACCCCACACCCTCCGGATCCACTCCGCACACTCTGCACACTGCCTGCGCACGCTGCCTGCTGACGGCCCCACGTGCGGCTGGTGTCTTCTCCTAGACCCTCACAAGTGCCACCTGGGCCCCTGCCCCTGCTTCTCCTTCTCTGCTCACTGCTGTCCCCACTCTTCATGGTGAAGTCAAGGCTGTGGGTGGAAGGATTGCCACCCTCGTGACCTGGCAGAGCCTCCCTGGTCATGGGGACCAAACCTCGAGGTGGTCCCTAAACACTGTGGCTGCTGCGGTTGCTCTGGAGCTGAGCCAGCAGGACACTGGGTTGAGAGGGACTAGTGGCGACCTTCACCGTCTGAGTGAGGGAAGTGCTTTGTCTCATAAATCACAAAGGAAGAAGAGGCAGCTGAGTCAGGCTGAGGCCTCTGGGCCCCAGGCATGATCCCTCGCACAGCCCCATTTTACATATGAAGAAACAAACGGGAGCCCAACGACCTTGGTGAAGGTTACAGGATAGCAAGCAAGAACTATGCCCAGGCTGCGAAGGCCTTTTCAATTTCCATATCTTGGCCCAGTGACAATCCCCGTGTTGGTCACTCTGAGATCCTCCCACGGTTCTCTGGGTGCAGATGATATTGAGGAACCACAGTGCGCGTTGGAGTTCACGTCTCATTAAGACATGGGGAAAGTGGCAAGTTCCATTACAGTCAGGCAACACCACTTGCTGCTGTATTTTCCTAACATGATTTCGATGGTAAGAAATTTCCATAAATTATGTCACTCAGATTCCTGAGAGCTGAGGGAGCTGAGAGATCCCTGCAGACCCTGCACCCTGGTGACCTGCGTGTGGAATGTGTCCTTGCTTTGGCTCATTGGCCGGCTGCACGAGGGTCTTCCTGGGCCAGCCACTGTGCTGGGAGAGTACAACTGGGCCCGCTGTCAACGGACCCCAGAGTGGCTGGGTGGACGGTCACTCTGCACATGGGAGGAGACAGTTAAAAGTCAGGGTGGCCTCGAAAGCCTTGTGGGGTTGAATGAATCAATCCGTGAGCCTTGATGTCCCCAGGCGTGATGTAAGAAGAAGAGGACTTTCCGTGCAAGATTTCAGGACTACCTAAGACAAGCGGCCAAAGCTGCAGTCATGCGGGACCCTGGAGGCTTCTCAGAGCAGGTGATAGTGAGTGGACCTGGGCAGAGATGAGAGCTGTGTTCTGCAGAAAGAGCCAGAATAAGCTATGCGCAGAACCCTCAGAGCCAGAGGTGCGCAGCGAGCACTGGTGACATCCCAGGTCCCAGCCTAGTGGGTGGGAATGGGAGACTATGGAGGGCAGAATCGGGTAGCCACGGTAAGCACCACTGCAGCCAGCTTTGGCCCTTGGGTCAGAGCTGCCAGGACTTTCTGCCCAGCCGCCTTTGAGACAGGTACTACTGTGATTCCCACGCGCAGATGTGGGAACGAAACCCCAGAGAGATTGGAGAACTTGTTAAAGCTGCACAAGGAACAGCCAGAGCTTCAACCGGAGCCTGGGCCCAGGGCAGAGAGAACCGGGTTTCAAAACCCTTTACGGACCCTTAGGGCTTCTGCAAACACGAGTTAGCAACCAGCATGATTTCCTGCTTTAACTTCTCCCAGTCCCCAGTAACCTCGATAATGTCCTAACAGCATAAAGGAGGGGGAAGGATCCACGCTGCAGGATGAGCACCAGACCACCCCCACGGAGTCTGGCTTCCACACCTTTTTTGACATTTGCGCTGCTTAATTAAGGAGGCCACCGGCTGCCACGGTGGGTTTGTTTGTTCTACAGCAGCGGGAGGCGCAGGAGCAGGTCCTTAAAAGGCCCCAAAGTGGTCACAAGGGCTCAGAGAGGGGTTCAAGCCTCCATGTGCCGTGGAAGCCAGCTCCCTGCAGCGTGTGGTGGGGAGGAAAGAGCCCCCTGGCCAGGCCGTGGGAAGGGAGCGGCCTCTGGATTCGGCCAGCCTGGACCAAGAGCGTGGACAGTGCAGGGACTCAGAACTCACCCTGTGCCGCCCGCGTTGGCTAAGAAAGTCCTCCAGGTCCATTACCTCTCTGAAGCTCCCCACCGGCTCTGAGAGCTGGGCCTTCCCATCACTGGCTTTGTCCTAGGAGGCACAGGCTGGAGAGCGTTCCCACACAGCACCCTGGAAGGGGCTGTCCAGGCGTGGGACTGGGCCAGGGCTGCAGGGACAAAGCATCACAGCCTGGGTGACTTGAACCACAGAAGTTTATTTTTGTACGATTCTGGAGCTGCAAGTCTGGGTTAAGGTGAAGCAGGGCTGGCCTCTCCGGAGGCCTCTCTCCCCCGGGCCAGTCTGTGTCCTGCCCTCCTCTTCCCACAAGGACGCCAGCCCTGAGGCACTGGAGCCCCCCAATTACCTCAGCTGCAATGCCTCACGACAGCCCAGCCCCCCAGGGCCGGTGTGATCTGAGTGCTGGGGCAGGACAGAGCTGAGCTTGGCCCTCGGGCCAGACCAGCTCTCTGGACTGACCCAGGCTGCACTTTTACTTGACCTTCAGTATGGAGGGTGAAGGGCGTTCTGCAGATGCCCCAGGGCCAAAGCCGAGCCCATGCCTGGCCTGCCCTGTGGATGCTGACAGTGTGGTCCACACTCCAGGGGTCCCTCTGCAGTGCTCCCGGGCGGAAGCTCTTGCATCTTAGCCACAGAGACTGGTGCTCCAAGGCCTCGACATGGGCCCCAGACCACAGCCAGTGCGCATCCAGCTCAATTCTGGAGCCCTGGCCCCTCGTCCAGGGCAGCCCTTGGGCTGGGCTGCTGCTTCTCTGGCAGCATATTTCAGGCATCTCCTCAACGAGGATTTATGGGGCTGCAACTTCCTACCAAGCTCTTATTGAGCTTACAGAAAAGCAGAGAGAGGCAGAACGCAGAAGGAGTGAGGGAAAAAAAATTGCAAAATGTGGAAACAAACAAGATGATGACTTTAGAGAATGACTTTAGATAACCTGGATTGAGAGGGGCCCTCCAAGAAGATGACATTTAAGCAAAGACCAAAAGGAAGTAAAGGTGGCAGTGCAAAGGCCCTGGGATCTCCTGACATGAGCTGATGTTGGCCAGCTGGTCAGGGGTTAACTCTAAATATAGTGGAAACAAAAATAACCTACGCCTGAACTAAGAGGATAAGAGCTATTCATCTGTCGAAGTTTGATGTTCTCTCCAACAGTTTCCTCTAATTGTTGTAGGAAATGGCGGTGGCGTTGGATAGGTCTTTGGGATGTAAATTGTTGTTAAAACGTGGGCTTTGTGAATCCACGGGGTACAGACAGCCACCGTCCCTTTGCAGGGTGCAGGAGGAGGCTTCTGGGAAGACAAGGGTTTTCAGGGGAGGCTGTACCCACATCAGACCCCGATCAAGCCCACAGGGGACCCATTGTGACGGAGGCTCCTGCCACCCTCCGGGATGCACATGGGCTCATGAACTAAAACCAGAAAGGCCGTTCCCTGCAGACGTGATGGCCAGCAGAGCAGGACCAGGACGGCTAGGGCCAGGGCTCTGGAGCCCTCCACACGGGTCTGAAGGAGCGCCGAGGAGCGTGGGCCCTGCTCCCAGGCCCGAGGCTCATCCCGCCCCCAACGCAGCAGGACCATTTTCCCCGTCCTAATTGACGAACAGCTGTGCCTTAATAGACCACAACGCAGAGCTTCAGGGATCTCTCTTTAGGCCACCCCAGAACTGACGGCCCCCCAGGGACCTGTAAAAAGCAGAGTTTTGCCTTGGTGTGTGCGGCTGGGGGTGAGGGTGGTACCAGCAAATTGTTGATAATCGATGAAAACTTAAAGACACGAGTCGACCGAGGGGGATCTAGAGCCCGCATTCCCTTCTGGTTGGGTTTTTTTGTTTTGTTTTGTTCTTGTCTACCAAGCAATGCCAGTGCCCTAGTGGACGCAGTCCTTCACGGGGTCGATATCCCCCACAAACATTTCCTGGTGCAGTGGTCCCGCAACCCGGGGCCCAGGCAGCCCAAGACTTTATACAGATTGTACACATTTTGTTCACCCCACAGGTATGTGTGGCTCACAGAAAATACACCAAAAAGCCAAATACGCACCGTTCCTGCCCTCAGGATGCCGAGAGTCAGGGCCAAGCTGGGCAAACTGGGGTCTTCGGGCCAAATCCCATCGGCCACCTGCATTTATGTGTGACCCGAGGATGGGCTCACATTTTAAATGGATGGAAAAAAAAGAAAACAATCAAAGGCAGAAGAACATTTCCTGCCTCATTAAAACTATACGGTGCTCAAATTTCAATGGTTACAAATAAATTTTTATTGGCCCAGAGCCACGCCCATGTGTTGGGTGCCGTCTGTGGCTGCTTTCATGCCAAGGAGCAGAAGAGGCCTTAAGTGCCCCCAAAACAGAGCGTTTACACTCTGGCCCTTTAAAGAACAAGCTTGCTCGCGCCTGGTTAGTGCAAGAAGTGGCTCAGAGTCACTGAGTGTGAGCACGCTGGAGCATCAGGTCCTTCGGCCTTCACCTCGACACGGAGAGCTGGGACAGCCTCCCCCACTGATGAGGCAGGAGACCCAGGCCCAGGAAAACTACCACCTGCCCAGGCCTCCATAGAGAGCTGTGACGTTCACATCACCGCGTCGAGGTGACAGGTGTCAGGGAGAAGGGCGAACTCACTAAGGACTTTGCCCTCCTCTGCTGGGGACAGGACACGTGGGTTCTCAGTTTTCACTGCCCAGTATGTTTGTATCAGAATAGGGACCACAGGACCTTGCTACTGTCTCCATCTGGAGGTCAAGTCTGGTGCACAGACCCGTGTGGGTGCCAGCTGGACAGGGCGTGGGCCTGTAATGGCTCATGTCAGCTAGGCTCGGCCACGGGGACTTGGGTATGTCACTTAACACTATTCTGCATGCTTCGCTGGAGGTGGGTACCGTTAACATTTCGATGCATAACTTTGAACAAAGCAGACTACCCTCCACAATGTGAGTAGGCCTCTCTTAATCAGTCAAAGGCCTAAGAGAAAAAAAAAAAAAAAACAGCGTCCATCAACAGGTCATCTGTGGCCTTGAGCTGCAACGTCCGTTCTTACCCGGGTCTGCAGTCTGCTGGGCTGCCCGGTGGATTTTGGGTTTGTCGGTCCTCACGATGGATGAGCAGATTTCTTAAAACACATCTCAGAGGCAGAGATGGAGAAGGAGACAGGGTTTACGCATCCTAGGGGATCTTTCTGTGGACCCCTGCCCCGAACAGATCTTAGTAGCACCAGGTAAGTAAATGTGACCCCCTCAGCAGAGCCGCAGT
This sequence comes from Callospermophilus lateralis, assembly GCF_048772815.1. Classification (NCBI taxonomy): domain Eukaryota; kingdom Metazoa; phylum Chordata; class Mammalia; order Rodentia; family Sciuridae; genus Callospermophilus; species Callospermophilus lateralis. The sequence goes on from NC_135307.1 coordinate 9,831,646, forward strand.
CAGAACCAGTATCCAGCGCTGTCCAGACCCAAGACAAGTTTTCTGTTTCTTTTGTTTTGTTTTTTGGGGTACCAGAGATTGAACTCAGGGGCACTCGACCGCTGAGTCACATCCCCAGCCGTATTTTGTATTTTATTTAGAGACAGGGTCTCACTGAGTTGCTTGGTTGAGTTGCTCACTTTGGCTGAGGCTGGCTTTGAACTCGTGATCCTCCTGCCTCAGCCTCCCAAACCGCTGGGATTACAGGTGTGTACCACCGTGTCCAGCTTCAAGGCTAGTTCAAGGCCTGGCGAATGCTTTGTTCTGGTGTTTGTAAAACATGGTTCATGAAGACAGAGACTTGGTGATAAGGTCAGAAGGATTTACTGAGCTGATGCTTAGGGCCAAGCATGGTGCCCTTGTCCTTAGCGGCCATCAGCAAGCATGATCCCTAACACTAGACCCAACTCTCCCAGAGGACGAAGGCCAGGCCCCGGCCTCTCCAGCAGCCCGGAGGGCTCCTCTGGACAACATCTCATCTCATCAGGTCCCAGGATCCAAGCCGGCCACCCGCCTTCTGCATGTCTATGCCTTAAACACACGTCGCCTACCGACTATCTAAAACCCTTCCTTCTGTGCTTAAAAGTGCAAGAAATAGTTAAACGTTTCCTATTGTCGTATCAGTGAACCAGTTCAGAGATTGCCGACTCAATTCAATCAAAATTAGTGACAAGAAAGCAATTTTCCCGTTCCGTTCAGCATGGAGAGCTCTTTGTTTTGCTTTGTCTTATTGGAGGTGACTCGCTGTATCTTTCCAGAGGTAAGCTGAGGGGCTCCGGAGCCGCGTGTCTCCTTTTGTCTAGATAAGTGTTATCCGGTAAGATGAACACAATGAGACTGTGTTTACCTTAATGCTGTTTAAAAATCACATCGCAATAAAAGATCAATAGCTCTCCACAACAATTTACCAAAGACCCGGCTGGGGAAGAGAAATTCAAATGGCATTGATTTTTTTTTTTTTTTTTTTTCCTGTGAGTGGTGTGCGCGTGCGACGGTCACAGACCATGAGCAGGAGCGTTGATGACATGGCCCGTGAGCACTGAATCCAAAGCCAAGGCCAGAGGACCCGAGGGAAGGACAGCTCTCGCCTGCTGCTCCCGGCACCCCGGGAATGGTGAGAAATCTGGTGAAGACGCAAGAGGGGGGCGGCTTGTCCACACGCCTCCCGGTCCTGCGGTCTGCAGGCCAGAGCAGACCTCCCCCATCCACCGCAGGGGACACAGTCCTGGAACCTATGCATGGAGGGTTGCGTCTTCAAAGCAGCGGCCACCACTCCCCTCCCCTTGCACCCTGCACACAGTAGGTGCTCAGGAATGTCAAATAACTAAAGTGAATCAAAAATCAGGAAGAAGAGGAGCGAGGCAGGGAGGTGACGTGTCCCCTTGGCGGAGCTGGGCTCTGACCCGGGCTGGGGCTTGGCCCTGGGCACCTCAAGCACATCCACACGGAGGCTGTAGAGTGGTCACGCAGATGCTTCCCGGTGTGCAGTAGGCGCCCAAGTCATGCAGAACGCAGTTGCTGATCTTTCGGCTACAAACAAGCTCCCCTGAAGGAAAGGCTTCCTGGGCGGTGATGCTGCCCGCGACGCCCAGCGGGGCCACCCCGCCGCAGGACGCTGCCAGCAGCAGGTGCGGAGTGTCTCTTTGCTGAGAACCCTGCGTCCCTGCTCCGGCCACTGTGAAATGTGCTTTGGAAGACGTAGAAATTAGAAGGGGAAAAAAAATAGGAGGGAGGGAGCCAGTGGAGGGGGAGGAATATAAGTGGAGAAATTACTGGAACTGGAGAGGGGCTTTAATGGCAGCGTTGGCATTCTGCAATTTCACACATTAAAACATATTTTTAAAGAAACGACTACAGTGCTGATTGTATAAGGGCGAAGCCCTCCACTCTTCAGACTATTAATAAGGGCTTCCCATAGAGAAGCCAAATACATGCTTGATGCAGTTTTAATCCTTTGCCAATACATTTGACTAAAGCTGTTTGCTGTTTCAATGACAGGATTTAACTTGCCCTTCTGTATTCAACGTTTCTGATTATTAATGACATTTAGGAAACACGAGCTATAAAGTTATATTCTGGTCAAATTGCAGCCTGTCCTTCACAGCCCAGAAGAGAACAGGATTCTGAAGTGGGGGGAAGCCCTCTTCTGCTGGATCTCGGCACTGTCCACCAGGACCGAGGGGGCAGCCCCAATGCTGTGCTGCCCCTGAGCCCTCCCACCCTCTCTGTGCAGGAGCCCCATCAAGACCAGTGCTGAGCAACCACCCCACTGGTCCCTGCTCCTTCCCTGGCTTTTCCCAAGCTTTGTGAGCTTGACAGCCATTTCCTTGGGAACGCTCGGCGCTATCAGGCATAGGATCCTGGCAATATTAAACCAAATTCATGGAGGATATTTAGACTTCTCAGGATCCCCCTTGTTCAGTTGCCAATAATCAAATCTTCCAGGAAGAAGAGGAGGCAGCGAGGGAGCCGAATAACTTTGAAACAGGGGATCAGGGGATCAAGAGAAAGCGCCTGGATCTTAGCAGAACACAAGCAGAGAGGAGAATCCTCACCCAGACGCGGCTGATTATGTTGTGCCGTTTTATTATTTTAAGAAACAAATTAATGCTCAGGTTAAAATGAAATCACATATGCGGATGCCCCCTAGGCCATCTTTATTCAGTGGGCTCTGGGTGTGTTAATAAGAGCCAGTAACCCAGGAGCAGCAGGAGGCAGAACTGGTGGGGGATCCAGTGGGGGGCGAGGGGTCTCTCTGTGCTCTCTGGTCAGGGGGGATGGACGTACAGGGGACAACCGGAAGGAAGGAGGGCTGGAGTCAGGGCATCTGAAGAGGACCCCCATTCCATCCACAGAGTTCTTCCCACCAAGCCTCCAGCCTCCTGCCGTTACCCCAGCCCTGACCCCCCACTGTAATGAAGAGCAGATCCCCCTGCGAATCACAGAAAATCAATACTGCATTTTACTAAGTTTGCGTTAATTTTACACCTTTCAGCCTCTGGATGTGGAATTATTGCCGCCAAGATGAGAAATCCTCCTCTCCCCGACTCGGGGCGAGCTGGGAAACCCTATCACTGGTTTTAAAGGGGGAAAAAATGCAATGAAGAAGAAGGAGAAGAAGGAGAAGAAGAAAGAAGGGGTGTGGAGGGGTCGCACTTTGAGAGATTTTAATAGCTAATAATGGGAGGGAGCCTAAAAGCCGAGATCCCATTGAAGGGCACGTCGGGCGTGAGCCTGGCCTGTCAGTCCCGGGGTGTGCTGCACAGGGCCAGCTCCCGAGCTTGGCAGCCCGAAATATAAAGTCCAGATTTAATTCTGATACAGAGAAATACAATTTCAAAACCGGACGTCTTATCATCGGCGTGTCCCCCTGGAGAACTCATTTCCCTAGCAAAAGACTGTCACTGCCATTATGTTGTACAAGGAAGCAATTTACCACTACAGCTAAACAGGGCTACCAGGGCTGGGGGAACTTAAGCAGTGGAAGTTATCGCTCGGAGAAAAAATAGCATTTCAAATGTCAGTGAAATGGGAAGGAATAATTGAAAAGTATCAATCAGAGAAGCAAAGGGGGTTTCTGAGGCCGAGCGCAGCCCGTGCCGTCTCTCCTGCCCCTTCCCCGCCCTGCCGCCTGCGCCCCGCTCCGCCGTTCTCCTCCTGACTCCACAGCCCCCCCCCCACTCCAGCAAGCTCAAATTCAACCCAGGAGAAGGGATGGCGGCCCAGCCCTTGTGGCCTCTCGGAGGTGAAGGGCAGCTAGCTGGATGGCCCTGTTGGACTCCAGTGGCTGGGGACCCCAGGTGCAGCTTTGCCCCACACCAGGGTCCTGATCCACTGCTGGGCTCGAGACCAGTGGAGGTCCCCCTCTCCAGGTCCCAGGAGGTTCCACATTGTCGTGGACACTGCCAAGGCCCAGGGCTCAGTTCCCACTTATGGCGACTGAGAACACGGCAATAGAGATTTGGTTATGAAGAGGCCTCGCCACTGATTAGTCCCAACCTCCCCCCCCGCCCCCTCCGAAAAGGTAATTCCCCTCTCTGCACCTCAGTGTCCTTGTCCATAAAATAGGTACACAGGCGTCCACTTTGCAGGCTGGGGTAGGGATGAATATCTACATAAAGTAGCGGGAATCCTGCAGGCATGGGACGGCCATCAATATCACTGCTGACCACAGCAGCTGACATTCACTCCCACCTCTTACCATCTGGAAGGTCCTGGGTGACACTTCGCTTCTGGGAGTTCACGGCTGACCATTCTCCTGACCTTTCCTTCTCCTAGAACCCCATGCGCTTTCCCCCCTACAGCAGGCCACTCTCTCTGTCAGGAATGCTCTCCCCCTAAGTCTTGACATAGCTGGCTGCTTCTCATTCAGTTCTCAGCCCAAATATCAGCTTGTCAGAGAGGACTTCCCCGCCAACCTACTTAAGGTTGCACCAAGAACCAGCAATTGCTGCTATCACTGGACTTTAATTCTATTAGGGCATTTATCTTTTAGATTTCTGTCCCCCTTATTCACAGGGGTAACGTTCCAAGACCCCCACTGAATACCTGAAACCGTGAGCAATACTGATCCCTAAACATACTATTTCTTTCTATGAATATGTACAGATCTATATGATGGGTCTTAATTAACAAATTAGGCACAGTAAGAGATTAATGAAAAAATCATGAAATGGAACAACTTATAACAATCTACTGTAATAAAAGCCACGCAGATAGGGGCTCTCTCTGCCCCCACCCCTCACCTGCCATAGGGTAGGTAGCATATACCGTGTGGATACACTAGACCAAGGAATTCATACCCCAGCAGGGACAGAACAAAATAGTGGTAAAACGTCACTGTGCTACTCAGGACAGTAATCCAACACTTCTGAATTGCTTATTTCTGGAATTTTCCATTAATATTTCCAGACCAGGTGGGGGTAGGGGTGAGGGGACGGCATTATGTGAACACTGAGGTCAGGCGACTGAGCGAGTGAGGGAATGGAAGGCCATCTCCTGGGAGATACAGTGGGCGTCCACGGTGGTTAACCAGTCCTCTCTCATGGACTGCTGGGCCGGACAAGCGTACCCCATGAGCAAGCAGCAGCCTTGGCAGCAGCAGGACCCCTTTATTTGGGTTCCCCGGGGATCTCCCCACTAGCCGGAGAGCTCCTGGGGCCTGGGACCTGCCTCACGGCCATGCATCTAACCGCCTGGTGGGGTGGCCAGCCGGTGCTAGGAATCCCCACGGAGGCCTTGCGCCACGGCTCCCCCACCAGGCCCTGCGAGGGACACTGAGCACCCTCTCCCCTGACCCTCGCGCCAGCCTGGGGTCTCTGCCACTTGCAGGTGAGGAGACGGAGGCTGAGGCTAGCTCAGTTACTCTTAGCACTGGTACATGCGGAGAAAGTGAAACAAAATAAAAATTTGAAAAGTTAACTATTGCTAACTACTATGATTCTTCAGTTCAAAAATACACATTGCTTCGCATTTTAAGATTTTTGAAATTCAGATGCATCTTACAATCGATGTGAATATTTAACACGGGAGCGTTCCTCTCTTCTGGAAAATCTGTGGTTCCGTCTGATGGTGGCTGGCACTTCAGAGATGAGAAGACGCGGGACCTGCGAACTCGGTGACCCTGGCCACTGCTCTCGGGCCGAGCTGCTCTTGTTCCGGGGATATCCTGTTACCGGGCAGACTTTCAGGGACTCCCTCCAGGGAAATGAATGTCACAGAACTTTGCAGAGTGGCAACTGTCCTCTCCCTCCCCATCTGTGTGTGTGTGTGTGTGTGTGTGTGTGTGTGTGTGTGACATTTCGAGTTATCCAGTCCCCTTTCATTTTTGGATGTCATCTTGTTTTGATATCTTTTTTTTTTCCACTTTGCTTTGCTTTATCTGACCGGAGAATCCTCAGCTGTCCTCACTGACCTCCGCTGGGTCCCTTGAGGTCTTCTGATGTCCCTGTAGCCAAGCCCTGGGCTGTAGGCTTGATGCATCTAAAATATTTCCACACAAGAGATGCTGCAAAATGCTCTTTGTGGAGGTGGAAAGCGGTGACTACGGGGACATCGATTCTGCTCTCTCTCTCTCTCTCTCTCTCTCTCTCTCTCTCTGCCTTTCTGTTGTGTTCTTCTTTGCTCAAAGGTCTCTGATTAGACAGCATCGTCCGTCTGAAGCAGGTCTCTCCCAAGCAGACATCATTCCCTCGTTGCTCAGAGCGGGCGTCCATTAGGCCAAGGGGAGCAGTTTGGTCCTCGGCCCCCTTTGCTGATGCGTGCTGCTGAGTCCAGTTCCCAGCTGCCACCACAGCTCCAGGGTGAGCTGACTCCTCCTCCCAGGGCCCCTGTTCTAAAGGCTACCGGCTGGGTGGGAGGACAGGCAGGACGCAGCCCTGGTCTATTACGGAGACCGCCTCGTGGAGGTGGTAGCACTTGCCACGGACCACACGGCTGTTGTGAGGTCAAAGGATCACGGTGGAGGTCCTGGGCAGAGTGGCGCACCAACACTAAATCAAAGGACAAGTACACCAGCCAAGTGACAGTAAGTGGCCCTCACGTTCCGTCACCAGGCGCTCCGGTCTCCCAGCTTCACCCTCCCCTTCATTCAGTCCCCACAGCTCTCTCCATTCTACCCTGTAAAAGGTCGATCTCAAGGCCTCACAGGGAGCTGAGGAGGTGAAGGTGAAGGCCGGGGAGGCTGGCTCCGGGCTTGGTCTTCCACGCTGGCCCCCACATGCTTCTGCCTTGCTCCACCTTGCATGGCCTCTGAGGCAGACTGGACAGCCCTGTTATGTGTGGATAGGAGATGTCCCCCAAAAGCTCATGTGTGAGACAATCCAGGAGGTTCAGAGGTAGAATGATCAGATTATGAGAGTTGTAACCTAATCAGTGGATTAATCCACTTGAACAGATGAGCAGGGTGGTGACGACAGACAAGGTAGGGTGAGGCTGGAGGAGGTGGGTCCCTGGGGGCGTACCTTGGGTGTCTATTTGGACCCTGCTGAGAGATGAGTTCTCTGTTTCCTGTAGTCATGTCCCAAACTGCTGTCCTCCACCTTGCGTTTCCGCCAGGATGCTCTCTGGCTCACCTCGGGCCAGAGCTATGGAATCAGCCATCGATGGACAGAGACCTCCGAAACCGCAGGCCAGAACAGCCCTTTCCTCCTTTAATCATTCTGTTAAGGTCTTTGGTCACCTTGATCAAAAAGCTGATTAAAAGATTCCCCAAATATTAGCCAAGGGAAGAAATACCCAACGTAAGTTATGCAAACCCTGAAAAGATCTGCACGTAGCTTTTGCAGCCAGTGCCTCGTTGGTAGCCGGCTCTCAGTAAATATTTGTGTGAGTGTTCTACTCAGGGAGCAGCATTTCTCCAATCTTTCTATTAGTGAAAGCTGTGGCATCTGAGATCTATCACCATCAGAGGTGGGGTTTTATGAGGAAATTCAGCAAGCCAGAGGCTTCACGGATCTCAGAGACTCAGTCTGCCTGGCCAACTGCTAGCTCTTTTTGATGCCATCACAAGACCACTGAGTCCCCCCACCCGCTTTTTATGTTATCCCCATGTGAGACATTACCGCATGCCATCAAAAAAGAAACAAACTTCCACTCTGGCTTGTGTTTTGGAAAATTGTTCTTGGACACCACTTTAAATATTCTGCATCTTAATTAATGTTAGTTGTATGTCTTGCTAAATCTTCCTACATCTCTTCACACCCAATTAATAAATTGACTTAACTGAATTTTATTTTATTTTTTTTAAAATAATGGTTTAATGTGCTATTTTCTTCAAACGAATTTTGGATGTCAGAACGAAGCCCTTAGCTAAGACCCAGGCTGCTGACCCTGTTTGTAACTGGACTTCACTAGCTAGGGAAGGACCACAAAGCAACTCACTTTGGGTGAGATGTGGCAACTGAGGTTTTGGACCCCACAACAGAGCTCATACCTCTTCTAGAACAGTCTGCATTAGTTGTGTCCTGTAGGAAAAAGTTTTGTGTCTTCTTCATTACCTGGTCCAAGCAGCCTAGGCACACCTTGCCAGTAGCCCTCTGATCAAGCATGGTGGACCTCCAGGAATCCCAGGTGTGGGTCAGTCAAGAGCAGAGAATGAGACCCTTGTCTAATTCTAGCTATTCATACCATCTCAGATGTCACTAATAGAACCAGAAATCGAGACCACAGGAGTCAAGTCCAAGGCATTGATTTTTACCGGAATTACCCAATAAGACATCTGACCTTGATTTGGCTGTAAAAAAAAAAAAACACTTTAAAAATATGCCCTCCATTTAAATGATATTCAAAGCAATGAGTAGATGGGTTTGACTGACTTCGTAATGTGACACCGTGATCCGCCCACCTGGAGAAGGGAGGCAGGGAGCGAGGGAGGGCGCGGCAGGGCACCCTTGCTCCTTACTGTTAGGGAAGCTGGAGTTCGCCGGTCATACAGTCTCAGCCCCAACTACTCAGCTCTGTCATCGAAGAACAGAAGCCACCGCAGACAATAACAATAAACACATGGACGTGGCTGTTTACCCAGACAACAATTTTTATGGACACTGAAATTTGAATCCCACATAATTTTCACATCTTTTGGATTTTTTTTTTTTTTCCCGCCACTTAAAAATGTAAAACCCATTCTGAGCTCGCAGGCCTTGCGGAAAAAACAGGTGGTCGGCCAGATTTGGCCCAGAGGCGGCGTTTCGCAAGGACAGTTTTGGCGAAGGATTCAGATGACTTGAGCTCTAGTTCCAGATCAGCCCCAAACTCACCGGCCGCAAGCAAGTCACTTTCTAGCCCGCTGCCCTTCTTTCTGTCTCAGAAAAGGGAAGGGCCCGCACACCCTCCCCAGGGCCTGTCAAGCTCCCGGGTGCCGTGAGCCTGTGAGGGCCTCAGGGTGTCATACCCAGGATGTCCCCATGATCCTAAATCACCTGGCACACCTGGAAGATGCTTCCAAACACCTTGCCCTCACCTCGCAGTACTCCTTAGTAGGAAGTCTCTCCAAGTGCTAAGGAGAGCCCGAGAGTTGATGAAAGTGTTCATGGACACCGCCCAGGAGCCCACTCAGAAGGAAGTGCTGGGGCGGGGGCGTCCCTGCGAGTCCCTTAGAACAGGAGACGGGGTATGCTTTCCTGCCTAGGAGATGCGAGATTCACAGAGGAAAACCAATAGATACTGAACCGATGGCTATGGACACATGGACACGGCCCCAGTGTCCCTACGAGTTGTTTCAAATAAAGAAAACCCAGGCTTTTCTTCAGAGTGAACTGGAACAGCAGGATTAATATTGATGCAGCAAGAAGAAAAGCAAACAGACCGGCAGGGACAAGACTGCATCCAGCCTCCAAAACACATGTAAAGTTGGAGCTAAATGTCATATGCGTATGTAATTTATATGCAAAACTCTCCTATCAGGACCACTGCCTGCCAAGGCTCCTCCGCTACCTCCCTGATACCCGCTGAAACTCCATGATTTCATATTATCAGTCACCTACCAAGGGCAAGTCTGTCTGAGGAGAACACAGAAACTTCCTCAAGGCCAGGGTATTAAATCCTTCTCGCTCCTCGCCTTCCTGGTAGCTCAGCAGGAGGACCTATTTTTTGCTCCTGTGCGGGCTCTGTCCCTGGCAATGAGTGACTGGAACAGACTGTAAGCAACTCTGCCAAGAATCTGAGGCTCGGATGATGGGAGCCAACCTCAGACTAATAATTTTATATCTCAATATAAGCAAAAGAGTTCCATAAAAATAGACCGTTTTTAACAGGATGGTATTCTGTGCGGAGAGGGCTTGAGAAAGCGGGCGCCGTGTGAACATCTTTCCCCTATCTGTGGTACCTAACTTTAGCAACTTCCATATGTCTATTTGTCTGATCGCTGAACTTGGGGAAAGAATGTTGAATGAGAGTTGACTCTTCAAACTCCACGCCTGGGATCCTTCGGAGGTGACACACCTATGAGTGTGTGTGTCACACTTCCTTCTCTCCAGTTCCCAGGAGACGGAAAATAAACAAGCCCAAGGCTCAGACGGCGGGTACTCCGCCTCCTCGGGTGCACACGCACTGGAGAACCCGCACATACTCCCGCCTGGAAATTAACAGGGAAAATATCGATATTAGGGAGGGCAGGCGTGGGAATGGCCCAGTTAGTCTACGGCATCTTTCTTTTTTTTTTTTTCCTTCTTCTTTTTTTTTTTTTTTAATTCAACATCCAAAGCAGCGTTGGAGCCCACCAACAGCTGGCTCTCCCCACGTGGGCTGAGTCAGCATGTTTCTTTCTTTCTAGTAAGTTCCCCTGGGGTGAAGGTGGAAGAAGTCCATCTCTGCAGGGAGCTACAAGACTGGCTTTCACGGAGCAAGAGGCAGAAACCAACTGTGGTTCCCTGTTTGGGTGTGGCGGGACAGGAGGCGGGGGCACCCACATCTGGAGGACACGTCCACAGGGCGGGAGGGACGACCTAAAGGGGGTGGTCTGGTGTCTTTCCAGACTGTGGGCCCCAGGCAGGGTTGTCCAGCGGAGCTCAGCCGGTAGATCACAGACAGAAACTGTGACCTGGCTCATGGCGTGGAAGGCAGGGCAGGCTGGCCAGGCTGCATTTGGCAGGACGGGCCAACGGCTGGAAACGCATCAGAAGTTAACTCTGCAGTCTTGAGTCCCAAAGCCACAGGGCAAGCCGCAGGCTGGACACGCCCACCAGTGGACGCTGAGGCTTGAGGCAGGATTTCTTCTCCCTCTGGAAACCTCAGCCTCAGCGGGGGCTCATAAGTCCAGGGAAGCAGCCCGGGAGGTCAGTGCTGGCCATCACGGGATGAGACGATGGCCAGTCTGCACTGGATAGCTTCCTCGGTTTTTCTGTAGGTGAGCGCGGAGGGAAAAGAAGACCTCTAGGGAGGAGTGGGAGGGAAAGACATTTTGGAGGGAAGGAACCGTGGTGGTCATTTTGGGGTCCTGGGAAAGGCCTTGAGCTCCAAATCTTTCTGTAAACGTCAGAACACGCGTCAAGAGCAGAGCAACACGGGCACAAGACCAGGGAACAGGGGCTAGAACACCAAATCACCCTGTGATGCCTTACGTGAGAAGATGACTCTGATGTTTCAAAATCTATACAAATCAAGAAGACCTAGAAAAGGAGGTGTTTGGTTTTATTTTATTTTATTTTCTTCCTGGGCTGAAGATTAACACCGTCCTTAAGATTTTGTTATCTCAGCAAAACTTGGTCACACTTTTTAAAATGTGGTTTTGGGAAACGTGGTCTTAGCATCTTTTTTTCCAGTACTTCTTCAAAAGAAGACCTGTGCCCCTAAAAATCACTATAGATAATATATGACCAAGTGGACTGTGGAAAGGCCCTGGGGCAGGGAGAAGGAGCAGGAGGTCTGGGTGGAAACCCTGGCTCTGTCCATGATGAGTGATGTCCCCTCAGGCAAAGCCGTTGGCCTTCAAAAGGCCACAGCCTGTCCTCGGGAGGAGCTGGGGCCTGTCTGCCTGGCCTCTGGTCCCTACTGGGATGTTTGCTGGCTGTGTGACCTTGGGCAAAGTGCTGATTCTTGGTTTCAGTGGAGAAGAAGGTGCTTCCTCTGTGACCAGTCTGTGTGAAGACTGAGGTGGTCAGTACGGAGCCCTCATCACAACGCTGGTGCTGTGGACGGTACTCCCTCACCTTTAAGCACAATTACAATATCTGCTATAGCTGTTTCCTGCATTTATTAAAGAATCAAAAGGAGGTGATGTGGGTGAGGGCTGCGTGATCACAAGCCAGGCAGTTTGCTCAAGAGTGTTGGTCAACCTGCCAGGTGTGGTGGTGCACGCCTATAATCCCGGCAGCTCCGGAGGCTGAGGCAGGAGGATCGCAAGTTCAAGGCCAGCCTCAGCAATTTAGCAAGGCCATAAGCAATTTAGCAAGACCCTATCTCAAAGTAAAATATGCGGGGCGGGGGGGGGAGTGCTGGGGAAGTGGCTCAGTGGTTAAGCACCTCTGGGTTCAATCCCCAGTATCCAAAAAAAGAGAGTGTCAGTCTTTCCACAAATGCTACTCATGGAGTTGAGCCCTGGGACTGATGCAGGCAGTTCCCTTGTGGAACACACACCAGTTTGTGTCTCCACCAGGGGCTGTCCTGGAAGAAACCAGGTTCCCAACCAGAGCCTGTTTTCTCGTTTTCTGCTAAGTGACATTGAGTCCTGCAGAGGTTCTCCACCGTATCTGACACCCCATCTGGTCAGGTGGGCGAGGACCCAGAAGGAGGGCTTCTGCCAGTGGTGGGAGGGGGTGTATCGTCGACTGCAGCCCCACCCCCCCCATGGTTTCTGGGCGTACCACATCTCCAAGCTCAGGGATCTTGGACAAGATTGAGGAATGTCACCAGTGAGAAACAGGCAGCATGCCATGGTCACCGCGTGCTCAGTGACAGAACAAGGCAGACCTGGGGTCCCAGCTCCGGCACCAGCTGGGAAACTCTCTGCCTCATCTGCAGAACGGAGGTGATGACCGCGACCTTCTGGCTGGACTCTAGGTGTGAAGGTCAATGAGCCAGCACAAGCACAGCTCTCAGACAGGGTCTGGCAAATGGGAAACCCTTAATACACAGAGGCTATCAAAACTAATAACATGAGAAGCATTGCCCATTACCGCATTCCTCTCACTTCCTGGGTCCACTGCATTTTCCTGACAATCTAATGAGAAGGCTCCTATTATTTTACAAATGAACAAATTGAGGGACAGAGAGGTTAGAAGACTTGCCTGAGGTCACACAGTTCAGCCAGGGATGGAATCAGAAACCAGACCCCTGTGTCTGCGTCCTGACTCAGTGCTCTCTCGGCTTCTGCCCGACGACCTATCCCTTCTTTGCACAACTGCATTAAAGTATGGGAGACGAGCAAGAGGATGAGAATTACCATCTAGAGAGCCGACGGCTGAGACCCACCAACACAGCCTCCAGATTACTCTGCACGGTAGAGTGAATGGCCTGACTCTCCTCACTCCCAGAGAACTCCAGACCCTCCTCCCGTCCTGAATTGCAGGTGTGCGCTCAGAACATGTCCCTGTGACTTTAGTAGCTACAGGAGCACAACATCAGGGAAGTGAGGTTCCCATGAACAGGACCTGACCTCGCGTCGCCTGCTACAGCAACTCCGCCTGCAGTGGGATTCCCTGTGCCCTGTGCAGAGACGGCCCCAGGGACGGAGCTTCTCCAGAGAGAAGCCACAGGAAAATGTCCCAACCTCTGGCCTCGGCGAACCGCCAGCTGTTCAGCCAAATCTCCAGAAAGGCCTCCCCTTAGAAGCAGTGCCATGCTGACCCTTCAGGAAAGTCTACACTAGACCACAAAAGGAAAGTTTTAAAATAAGCCTTAAAAGAATCAAGTTGGTCTAAACCAAACCCCAACAATCTCTGAAAAAAAAAAAAAAGAAAAAAAAACTAGACTCTTCTCAAAGTCACATTCACAATGTCTAGCATCTAACAAAACTTGCCAGACAGGAGAAGAAGAAGTAAAACGTAATCGATAATGCATAGGGAAAAAATAGACCCAGTACAAATACAACAGAGGGTTTTGAATCCCCAGAAAATAATAACAAATGCACTTAAGGATTTCAATGACACAATAGATATGGTAAGGACATAATGGATGGGAAATGTCTGCAAAATAGAAAATAGAAACTTTAGAAAAGAAGCAAATAAAAATTCATGAAGTAAAAAATAAAATATCTGAAAATATAATATGTTAAAATATCTAAATATAATGAGAAATTCATTGGATTGGTTTTTCAGCAAAATGAAAAGAGGAAAAAAAGTAGAACTAAATTAATTGCAACAGACTGATATACAAACTGATATACAGAGAGAAAAGGAGTAGGAAAAAACTTGAAAAGCCTAAGCAATCTAGACAATACTGAATAATCTAACATATGCATAAAGTCCCCTGAGGGGAAAGGGATATGGGTTTAAAAAAATCAAATACTGTTTTAAAAAGAAGGAAGAAGGGGAAAGAAAGAGGAAAGAAAAGAGAAACAAAAATCAGATGAGACAAATGGAAAATGAATACCAAGATAGTAGACTCAAGCCCGATGACAATAATTACATTAAATATAAATGAGCTAAATATTCTAATTAAAACACAGAGATTTTAGACTGAACTAAAAACCTTAAGACCCAACTATAAACTTTTTAGGAGATATGTACTTTAAATAGAAAGGAAGAACATGTCCTGAGCCTAGGACAGTCTAGGAGGCTAGCAGGAATGCAGAAAACCAGCTCAGCACAGGCAGCCCAAGATAATCCAGACATCCGTGGGTCCAAGGAGATCTAGTTCAGGTGACAAAGCTGAAACATGAAAGCCTGATGCAAAGACACGGAAGTTGGGGGAGCATCTCTCAAGGTGTGTTTGTTCTCTAAAAGGCCCCAGCAAGGGCACTTGAATGTGGAAGGGACATAGATTAGAGCCAACTAAGGCTGGGCTCTGGGGAAAGGGTTCGGCAAGACCATGGCATGGGAACCACCATTTGACCCAGCTATCCCTCTTCTTGGGCTATACCCAAACGACTTAAAAGCAGCATACCACAGGGACACAGCCACATCAAGGTTTATAGCAGCACAATTCACAATAGCTAAACTGTGGAGCCACCTAGGCGTCCTTCAGTGGATGAATGGATTTTTTAAAATGTGGCATATATACACAATGGAATATTATTCAGCAATAAAAGAGAATGAAATCATGGCATTTGCAGGTAAATGGATGGAGTTAGAGAAGATAATGCTAAGTTAGCCAATCCCAAAAAAACCAAATGCTGAATGTTTTCTCTGATATAAGGAAGCTGACTCATAGTGGGGTAAGGAGGGGGAGCATGGGAGGAAGAGATGAATTCTGGATAAAGCAGAGGGGTGGGAGGCCAAGGGAGGAGGCAGGGGATTAGCAAGGATGGTGGAATGTGAAGGAGATCAGTATCCAAAGTACATGTATTTTAGACACAAATCAGTGTCAACATACTTTATATACAACCAGAGATAAATTGTGCTGTTTATGTGTAATAAGAATTGTAATGCATTCCGCTGTCATTTTAAAAAAAATCAATTAAAAAAAGTTAAAAAAAAAAAAAGACCGTGGCATGGAAATGTGACCCAGCTTGGATCATTATAGTTCCCAAGTCAGTAAGTCGAGGACAAATAACTGAGCAGATGACAGAGTGGGGATCTGAAGGGGCCCCCGGCTCAGGGTCATAGGTCCCAGGGGCGTGAGCAAGGTTTTAGCTTAGATTCTTCCCGGCACCCAAATACGGAGCTGGCCTCTCGCATTCTGGCGTAGCTAGAAACCCAGGTCTTTAGGTATTCGGTTTCTATGGTGTTGGGGGCAATGTATAAGAATATGTTCAGCCTAAAGAAGAAAATATGTTCTTGAGGAAATCAGGCAGAGGGAGGAGACGTGATTCCTTCAAAAAGTTGTTATGGGGTTCCTTCTGGGGGTCAGGCACCAGGGGACTGTGAGAGTGGACCCAGATGAGGGTCTGGGGTGGGGGCCGTCTATCCGTGCCGGGGTCTAGATGGTTAGAGCAATGAACGGACAGTCAGGAAAATAAATGTAAAACACGCCACGGCACGTGGTGCAGAAAACACGGCCGTGGTGACATCAGACAGGGTCAGGACCGACTGGGGGTGAGGGACTAGGAGACTGGACATAGGGGAATCAAGAAGGGACATTTGAACTGAGCTTAGAGGAGTGGAGAGGTTGAACCAGGCAGAAAAGAAGGCACCGCACCAGTTGGAGACAGGGGGACGTGTGTGGAGGACGCGGGACAGGAGGCCCCTGGTGTGTCTGGGAGCAGGAGGGCCCGTGGGCCAGAACACAGGCCTCGAGGGAGGAGAGGAGGCTGGGCGGGGGCAGGGACTGGGCAGGCAGCGTCATGTTCTCCCGTGAGGGAGCCAGGCTGGTTCTTAGAGCCACGGAGATGGTCAAAGGATCCCAGTTGGAGAATGATGACATAATCAGATTCGTGTTTCTGGGAGACCCTTCTGGCCACTGTGGGGGGACAGATTGGAGAGCAGAGCAGCAGAGTCTGGAGAAATCCAGGGTTCTTCAGGAAGACAGGAGCAGGCGAGGCAGCTTGAACCAGGGCGCAGAGCTGGAGATGCAGACAGTGGAGGGAGGCGAGGGCTCACGGGGCGCAAGAATCAGGCTCCAGCTCTCCTTTCAGAACCTTCCTGAGGACGGCTCAGTGGCCCACTTTATCTCCACCAGGTTTATCAGAGGTTTCACCTCCCTGCAGCCTGGGACAGGGCAGGCGGATGAAGACAGGAACAAAGAGATTGGACTCTTGGTCATGTTCTCAGCCTTGCCCTGAGCTGCAGCCTGCCCAGCTGTGCCGCTTACTCTCAGCAGGCTGCTGAAGGTGCCACACACTTGTGTGACCTCTCCCCACACTCTGGACACAAGCATGTGGTGCCCCAGTCCCTTTGCACTGACTGTTCCCTCTGCTCCTACCCAGACACCCGCCCCTCTCGCTCCATCTCCCCTTGCACTCGCTCACCTCCCGCCTGCCCCATGATCCTGGGTAAAAATGCAAACTACGCCTGAGCAACTGTGCGCCCCACTTCCCCAATCTATTTTTTTCCCTGCAACACCCATCACATTCTGTAAAAAAGACTTGTTTTTATACATTCCATTGAAATGAAATCTCCATAGAAAACAGGAATTTGGTGTCTGCTTTTTCAGCACCGTGTCCACAGCACGTGGTGCGTAGTAGGTGTTCAAAACACGAGGCTCGAACAAACAATCCGCGCTTGCAAGTCCTGCCGTCCACGTCAATTGCTCAAGGAATGAACTTGAGTCTCACAGCCGTGCCTGACTTCTGCTGCTTTTCCCAGCTCCGGTTTCCTATTTGGGACTATCTATTTCATCACGGCAACTACTTGATTTAGCATTTGTGAGAACAACCCGTTCCTGGTAGCCCCAGCTTGTTAATTAAAATCATGACCTGACTTTTCCAATTAAAAATGCAGAAGCCCACAGCATTCGGGGTTTACAGAAGGACAAGGGGCTAAGGCGGCCGCCTCTCCTGAGGGAGGAGGCCTGCGGAGGGAGGTCCTGGCTTCCTGTCAAACTTCCCCAAGGCCCACTTTATCTCCACCAGGTTTATCGGAGACTCTGAGCAGCATCTCTGCGCTTAGGACGCACTGTGTGTCTGTGTATGTTGCCGCTCCGTGTGAGGAGTGGAGTTGGCAGGGAGGAAAATGGCACATCTTGATCCTCAGCCACATCTTCCCATAGTGCAGTCGAAACGCCATTCATTCTATTCTTACTGCATTGATCGGTCATTTTCATTTTCTAATCTCAAATAAAAACCTCTCGCCGCAGTCAAAGTGGCCGGCTCCTGGATGTAACTTCACAGCTCATTTTAGCTTCATCGCTTAAAGACGCTCCGTAACCATCAGTCTTAAGTGGTAATTCCACTTTTCCAATTAGACTGTGGGAACGAAGCAGACAAATGGACTCTTATCCCCCAAGCCATAATCTCAACCTAGACATCAAGACTGGGACAAGGGGCCTCCCAGAGCTCCCCAACGCTCTGCTCCAGAGCCAGAGCCCACCCCCAGGGTCCCCCCTGGAACCCGCCAGGCTGGAAGGTGCAGTGGCGGGTGGGAAGTGGCCCGAGGATGTGACCAGTTCTAACACCCACCAGACCCAACGGACTGGGCCTCGCCAGGCAGCCTCGCAGAAGGGATCCTGCACTTAGAAGGAAGGAGCCACTCGCCGGGCAGTGAGGAGGCCAGCACAGACCCTCCTGGGTGGTCCTCGGGCCCCTCCCTTTAGCCCAAGGCCAGCAACCCACATGGGACAATCACTGGCCACTCTCAGAAGTCCCCAGGGCTCCTCAGAACTCAGAGTTACAGGAGTCCCTCCTGCCCGTGGGCTCATTGCTGGCAGTTTCAACTACCCACTGCAAGCTGCCACCTAAAAACAGTCCATGGGAAATTCTAGAAATCAACAGCTCATCAGTTTCAGATGCCTTTTATTATAGTATGTGTCATTGTAATCGCCCTATTTTATTATTAGTTATTACTGTTGATTTCTTACCAAGTCTGATTTGTGACCTTCCATAGGTAAGTCCAGACAAGAAGCAGGACGGTATGTACAGCTCAGTGCTACCCACAGTTGCAGACCCGGGGGTCTGGAATGGTTTCTCTGTGGATAAGGGGGGCCACTGCACCTCCAGTCTCACAGATTTGGCAAGAGCCACAAAAAACCTTAAAGGGCAGGCCAGCAGAGCTCGGAGGGAGGCCGAGAGGCAGGTGTCTGTCTTCCCGCCAGCTCATGCCAGCAGCAGTGCCCGGGTCACATCCTGGGGACAGAGGAGGCCCGGCAGATGCCCACGGCAGCAGGCGGCCTGCAGTACCAGCTGCTGTGTCAAGGCCCTGGGGAGACGGGACACAGGAGGACCTTGGGCAAAGAGGACAGTCAGCACTCCTCAGCCGCCAAGAGCTGGCGACGTTGGTGGGGGTCCGGTGGGGGGGGGCCTGCCTCTCAGCCTTGCAGAAGGGATGCCCCTTAGAAGGGAAGGAGCAGCTGGTGGCAGTGAGGGCCAGCACAGACGCAGCGGGAAGTGAGACTGTGGAACAAGTGGCTTGGCCTCTGGGCTCTGAGGTGTCACTGAGCTGAGGGGACACCCAGAGGAAAGGGGAGGCACTCGGAGACTGGGGCTACCAGGAGCCCATGGAGTCTAGCAGGGGACCCCACATCAGCACAGCTCACACAGCTCCTTGGTGTCCAGATGTGGCCCTTGGGGGACACCCAGACACATGAGGTCCACAGGACAGTCACAGAGCAGGCTCTTCCTGAGGGCAGGTTCAGGGTGTGCACATGTGAGGACAGTGGCCTCCGAGCAGAGAGCCCCAGGTTCCAAGAGACAAGCTGCTTCTGAGTCTCGACCCCAGCACCACTTCCTGGGGAGAATGGATCAGGATCCTGTCGCCTGCCCTGCACGTCCCCAGATCACCCAACTTACCTGTGAGTGTGATGTGATAAAGCTCACAGTCAACAGTCACCATTGGAGCATATTAAAGTGTACGATTCCCTGACTTCTAGAACTTTCACAGTGCAGTGCTAGTATCACTGTCATCAGAACATTTTCATCACCCTGAAAGGGAACCTGGGGCCCGTCAGCACTCACTCCCCTGCCCCTGGCCAGTACAGTCTGCTCTGTGTCCCCGTGGGTCAGCCTGTTCTGGGCATTTCAGACCCGTGGGGTCGTGCAGCAGGTGACCAGCTTCTTCATGTGTCTTCCCCAGGTCCCCACGCTGTAGCACATGCTAGTGCTTGACCCCCCGTGTGGCTGAATCACCGTGCACTGTCTGGTGTACCACATTTTATTTCATAACTGATGGATATTTGGGTTTTCACACCTTTCCGTCTTTGAGACTAATGCTGCAATAACATTTGCCTGCAAGTTTTTGTCTGAGTATCTGATTTCAGTGGGGGAGTGTATAGCTAGGAGTGGCGCTGCCAGTCATGGACGGCTCCATATGTAACTCAGAAGAATCAGCAACTTGTTTTCCACCTGGCTGCGACCCCAGCCTTTAAACAGCATTGCCACAATATGTAACCAGGCTTTAGGTGGCTGGGTGACCCATGCCTCTCTTTGCTGGAAGGCAGGACAGGCCAAATCTCATTTCCTTCTGACTCTAACATGGTGAGAGCCCAAGATGGGCACCTAATTAATATGCATGGAAGGAAAAAGGGAAAGGAAAAAAGAGAGGAGAGAGAAGTAGAGGGGGAAGAAGAGAGATGGGGAAGAAGGGAGGAAAATCATTTGCACAATTAGCTCCAGTTATTCCTTCTGCACGGACCCCACTCAGCCCCTGATTCTGCAGCCCCTCCCACCAAGAGGTGGAATCTGTCCCCACCTCCCGACTCTGGGCCGGCCTTGTGCCTTGCAGTGACCATCCCAGTGAGTTGAAAGCGATGGGGTGCC
Source organism: Callospermophilus lateralis (assembly GCF_048772815.1). Lineage (NCBI taxonomy): Eukaryota > Metazoa > Chordata > Mammalia > Rodentia > Sciuridae > Callospermophilus > Callospermophilus lateralis. The sequence goes on from NC_135307.1 coordinate 9,851,627, forward strand.
CACTCCAGGCTTCAAGAGGAACACACTTAGATCATGGCTTGCTGCGGAGAGGACCAGCCAGGCTGTCCTGGTGGATGATGGAAAGTCACTGTAGTGTATGGCCAGGCGTGAGAGGCCATCCTGGACAGCCAGCCCCCTCCCGTGACCGCTGACCCAGCTGGCGAGGAGGATGGAAAGGGATCCAGGCCAGCAGAACCATTCAGCTGACCGTGGACTCCAGGGTGATCCGCCACCAGCAATCAAGTATCAAGTGTGTGAATTTTTTCTTAGAATCTGTCCCTTTGTGGGTTTGTGCCCTCACTTTAAGTGCCCCCCCAACCCTTCCTCCTTAGAATCCTGTGCCTCACCCACACGCCGTTCCCGCCCCTCCTCCGTGGCCTTCCTGACTCCTGGTCCGGGCTGCTCTTTCCTACGGTCCTGGGCACTCTCAGCACTCACCTGCTCAAACTCAAGCCCAGGCCGGTGGGCTTGTGGGTGTCAACTGGTTTTCAACTCCAGGAAGGTCTGGACCGGCTTCTCCCTCCTTTGAGCAGCTCTGGAGTCCTGCAGAGGGGGCTCACACCCAGAATCCTGCAGCTGGGCTGGAACTGAGGCACCCTGGACTTGAAAGCGGGGGATCTGGGTCTGAATCCCAGCCCCGCCCCTTCTGCTCCTGGGTGGCATCAGAACCATGGCACTGTGACTTTCCCTGTGTCCCCTTCTGCAGAAAGGATCTGGTAGCTGTCCCAGGGAGGTCCTAGCATTAACTAAGGAGAGGCCCCAGGCAGGTGAGAGGATCCCTCTTAGTCTCAAACCTAGTGACTGCAAGTCACAAGACCATCCCAGATCCCGCCCCTCGGTGGGAGGGGCAGCAGAATGTAATGTCTCACCGCACCCCACCCTGAGCACCCTGCCGTTCTGGACACCAAGGCGAGGGTAGTGGCCTTGGGAGAGGACAGGATGAGCCACGAACTGCAGGACTGGAATCTTCCTGGCCTCTGCTGGGTCTCTGGCTGAACTCCCAGCAGGCCCTTTGCCACCTGCTGCCGCCACCAGATGGAGGTGCTCGCCGGCACCCGGTGATGGTCACTGACTGAGTCTCAGACGGGCCCTGGCAGGGTCATTGTGGAATGCTCCCTCACAGATTACCACGTGCAGCCAGGATTGAGAGGCCCACTCCAAACAGGCAGTGCTTCACGGATGCATTTCTTGGTTTCTTTGACGCATATTTATTGACCACAAGCTTGAGATCAATCCAAGTGTCTGAGCAGGAATCCCCAGGATCCAGCCAAGTGATGAGTCCACTGTGGACAACACTCATGAAAGGAGGAGGGGCCGGAGGGAGGCAGGACTCTCTCTCTGCAAGTCCCCTCTCAACTTAGGCCTGGGCACGCCTTCCATTCTCCCACTTCCCAGTTGTCACCCAGGAGTCTCCAGGGACAGGAGAGTGTGAGGAATCCTATGGGCCAATTGTCCCTCCTCGACAATGCCAGCACACCAGGGGCCACTCCCGGCACAGCCAAGGAAACAAGAGCAGGGTAGGACATTGGTCACCCCCACGATACCTCTCTTGCCCCAACAGCCAAACACATTGCAAATGGCAGCCACTAGGGTCAGAGCAGGAAATCGGCATGCTGGTGGGGGGCAGCATGGTGGTCTCCTGATGCCAGGTCCAGGTTCTTTTGAGGGTGGCTGCTGAAAGTGGCCCCCACTCCCGCCTCGCCTGTGACAACCACAACTGCCTCCAGTTGAAAGCACTTCTTCTGAGCCGGGCACTGCGTCCCCTGAGCTCTGCACCCACCACATCAGGTCAGCCTCACCTAGGGGTGGCCTCAGCAGCCCCTGCTGGGGTGGAGGAAATGGGATTCAGAGAAAGCTCACCCCCGAAGTGGAGAGCCACCCAGAAGCTGGGCCACTCTGGATGGAGCCAAGCACTCTCCACAGGAAGAGCTGGAGTTTCACAGCAGGGATCTTTGAGTTCCTAGCTCCTGGCCTGGGTTTGACCACATAAAGGAGCCCCCCCACCCCACCCCCGGGAGGTAATGGCTGAACGTCGCTGGCATTTACCACATTAATAATTCTGTGCTCATTGAGTGTTTGTTTAATGCCTGTCTCTGTCACCAGCCTATAAATCCACAAGGACAGAGAGTGTCTTGTTTTCTGCACCTTGTGTCCACGGCACCTGCCCACTAGGACCTCGGCACATAGCTGTGGATGGATGAACACGTTGCTCCACGGACTTTGGGATTAGAGAGTCAGAACACAGCCGATACCTGCTGCCCACCTGGGCAGCTGCCTCCAGACCACCATAGAAATCACAGGTCCCCAAAGAAAAGGAAGTACCCCCAGAGCCAAAGCAGGCAGCCCAAGCAGAGCAAGGCTGAGGACCGGAGGCCCAGGTGGCCTGCCTGGCTCTGGGTAGCCACGGGCTTCTTGGGCCCTCTCTGCTCACAGCTTGTCAACAACACACCCAGGCGGTCTGCTGGGGACCAGGTGTGAAGTTCCACCTGCACAGCTACAACTCAAGGTGCTGGCAGCTCCCGGCCTGGGCTGCTCGCCCCCGTCCCATGTCCCCAGGAGCCCAGCCGCCCCCACCTGTGATCCGGATGCGCCACGTTTGCGCTTCCTGTTCTCTGCCCTTTATCCCCCCAGATTCAAGGTTGAGCTCCAACCCATCAGGAGAGACAGCAGCACTGGGCGCGAGCGCTCTCTCGTCCTTCCAGGGAGGGCACAGGTGCCTGACCCTGCCCCCTGCACAAAAAGTCGTTGCCATGGGAACCACACAGGATGCCAACTTGACAACAAGTGACATTCAAACCAAGAGGGACACTGACCTGACCCCCCCCACACCCACCCCAGCCCCCCCCTCAAGTGCCAGGGGAGAAGACACAAAAGAGAGCTCTCTTGCCTATTCATATTCATTAAATGGGGATGACAAAGACAGGACTTTCATCACAATTTCCTACCAGAGGTAGAGAAAAAAAATATTGGCGAGGACAGGAGGGTCATTGCTTTAAGGGCTCTCTGCACTCCCAAGGCATGTGAGAGGACACAATCAGCCCTGTCGTTAGCACTGGGCGGACAAAGGGACTGACCGCTCCCTCCAAAATGAGGCAGCGCCTAATGGATAAAGGAAAAAGAAAATAGTTATTTATCCCAAGGTGGGGCTGGAGTTTTTCTCCTATTCCCGAATCCAACACCAGGGGTTCTGCTCGGTCAGGGAGCTAAGAACGATTTTTACTTGGTTGTAGAAGAAATTGGAAGAACGTTCAGGGACACCTGACAGTTATAGGAGATTCACACTGTGAGGCCCCCTGTGAGGCTCCGTTGACCTCACAGGTGTGTGGCCCTGGCCTGCAGCGCCCCTCCAGCCTGGGAGATGGGAGGTTGCCCCAGAGACCATGGGATCAGCAGAATGGGCCACGTCTGCCCTGGGCACCCAGGCACACCGCCTAGAGCCTGAATCACTTTTAGGGGTTCACCGAAATATCTTAATGCTAATATGTCTTAAAATCAGAAGGAAAAACATGCATCGGATACGAAGGAGTTCACCTTAAACTATCTCCATCTTCACTGCAAAATGGCATTTATAATATTTTCTTACAGAGGAAGCAACCCAAGAAGGCAAAAGGGCCCACAGGGATCCTGCTGTGACCCCGCGGGAAGCTGATGCTGAATCTTTGGCCCTTTTTCAAAAGGGAAGGCGAGCGGAGTTATGTCCCCACCTGACGGGGACAAGAAAACCCAGAGGCTTGACCATCACCTTGGATGACTCTCTGACTTCCAGGACTGGGTTCTGTACCACCAACTCCCCGGCCATACCGACTCGACCTCTCTCAGTATCCCAGAAAATGCAGGTGACCATGGCCCCGCTTGGAAGGGCTGCTGTAAGGCTGGGCGAGACAGTGACCCTCTGCACTGGGGACTTGGCAGCTATGAAGCAGTTACTTTGTGGTGACCAGGAAGCACGACCAGTCCCTGCTAGGTGGGGGACAGACCCCAGCCCTCGCATCCATTTGGAAAGCCTGTCTTGCAAAGGGACCAGGCTCCAGGAAGTCTTTGCTCATGTAAGGGACGGCCAGGAAGGTCCCAGGATGGTGCCACAGGCTCAAGGGGACAGCACGGGTGAAGGGAGGCCCCAGAACCTCAACCTGCACCACCGCCCAGCCCCTGGTGTAGCTGCAGAGGACGCGGGGGCTGGCAGAGGCCGCCTGGCAATCTCTACATAACCTTTGCGGTGCGCCTGCATATTTCACCCTTCCAGGCGAGCTCTCCCTTTTTTTTTGTCATTCCAATTTCATTTCCTGGGCTGTGTGGACTGCGGGCTCAGCAGTCGCTCCGGTCTGAAGTGACTCCTGGGACCTCCTCACTGTTCTATATGCAAATGGCCTTGCACCTGGGCAGCGGAGCGGGCTCGCAGACAGTTTAGTTATGCAAATCTGATTGATCGAGAGCATATTGCAGGAGCACGCAGGCCTGGGACACTGGCAGCTATATTTCACTGGCTAAATTCCTGAAGAAGGGGGGAAAAATTAAATGCCAGGCATTTTGATGCATATTCCCTTTCAACCCCTGTAGTGCAATAGTGGTTGATTTCTGAATGTGCTCAGCGCTCGGGTTAGACGCTGCTAATGCAATTTTTGCGTGCGGGGTGTGTTATTGCTGAATTAACAGAAGGCTTGTTTTCAGTGTAAAAAGCCAGTTGCTGTGATGTCACAAGCACAATAGGTCTGTCAGTTGATTTGAAATAATTCCCCAGGCAAATGCAGTAAAGGCAGTGTTAAAAAATAATTAGGTCCTTCGGCCTCAAAATGCTCACCCAAGTGGAGGGAGCACTATAAGTTACTCTGACTTTATTCTCTTCCACAACAAAAGGTAAAATAAACCACAGGGACACTGATTACACATTGTCATCCTATGTCGCAAGTGCTTGTCTATTTCCCAAACACAGGTTTGAAGAGGGGAGATGGAGCAGCGATAGCAGCCGCCACCTTGGAGAAAATAAGTTAAAAAAAAGAACCTCAAATCTCCTTGAATCTGCTTAAAATAATAAATTCTGCATCCGACACACTGCATTCATGCATGCTGGAGTCTGTAACTCCAGAGGCTTGGGGAGCCTGGCTCGTCTTGCTGTTCTGAGATCTCCTTACTGATTTATAATCACTGATAAATAAGAGACACCTACCTACAGCCAATGGTTGCGGACGGAAGCAGGGGAGATGTTCTTGCCAATGTCTTTCCCCACCACCCCAGCAGCACGGATCAAAACTAGAAATAAATCAGTGTTATGTGGGGAACAGGAAGGTGACGGGAGGGTGGTAGAAAGAGAGAAAGAGCACATTTTGCCTGAAGTCTCGACCATCCTAAGAGGGACTGTGAGAGACAGCTCTTGAAAACTGCAAAGCAGGGAGAGAAGAGACAGCAGGGTGTGCGACCCGGCTCAGGAGTCACTCTGCCTGCAGAATGACATTAGAGATAAAGTTAGCAAATGCATGCGGTCACTCACTCATTTGCGGATGTCAATTACATCCTCGCTCACAGACAGCCTTGGATGGAATTAACCTCCGTGAAGACACAGCTCGGAGCTACCCAGAAGTGCTCACGTGGACCCATGCCACACACATGGTTATTCACACACAAAACGCCTGTCGCTAGCTGCACAGACAAGGAAAGGTGTGAGACTACGAGACTGAAGGTAGCACTTGCAGCCAGGTTTTGCGGGGAGTGCCTCAGCTTAAATCCTTTGTTTGTCCCAGTTTCTGCATTCTTACTACATGCCTCCCACACGCATGTCAACACGTTCATGTACACAGGTGCTTACTCACGTTTTGTCCATGCACACATGTACACGTGCACACACACATACATGCACACACCCATGTGTATACATGCATAAGAGCACACACAGCGTGCACAGAGAAATGGATGCACACACACAGTACACACGCATGTGCATATACCTTTTTTTTTTTTTTCAAATGGTCATCTGACAGGCAAAGCCCAGCCAGGGGGTCACAGATGAAGATCCTGGGAAAGGTCAAGTTTAATCTCTCCCCAAGATGGCCCAGCGCACCCCTCCCACTGCTGACTAACAAAAGGGCCTCGGCACTTTGACTGACAGAATTCTTAATTGTATCCACTCATTCATGACAATTTGATTAAAATATTACGCCAAAGTCTCACCCCCTGTTTGCTTCGATCCTCCAAATCTAATTTTGAATTTTCAGAAAGGAGATTACCTCCACAAGCATGACTGGGATGCCATTAACTTCTACTTAATCTTTATTACTGATGTGAATTTAACATATGTACGGCTTCGCTCTGCTCCTGTTGTTCGCCTCTCGCAAGTAACGTCTAGGCGATACACAAGCAGCAGGCACAAATTTCCACTTTGCCATTCTGTCGGAGTCCAGCTCTCGCGGGTCTCACTGGCTGGGTCTGCCCTGGTCAGGACACAGAGCGGCCTTCCACCCCGAGGCCTGAGGTAGGCCAGCCTCCTCTGCACCCACGGGAATCCTCAGATTCGCATCAGCCTCCACCGGGTCCTCACCAGGGAGCTCTCCAGATGCCACCCACAGCCCACCCAGCCCCTGGCGTCAGGGCCGTGCTGAAGCAAATCCACAAACGGACAAAATGAGAATCAAAACATGAACATTGGACTCTCCGTGTCTTAAAGGGTTTCCTGTTTTCTCCAGGGGTTTGAGTTTATCTTTTCTCTTGATTTTTATTTCTTATCATGTAGGGGTAAATCATCTAGGTTGGGTGAGTGCAGAACATTCTGGAATCCTCATCTCCAAAGTCTGAGCAACAATTGTTCCATGCTCGCTGAGGAGGGGCAGACGATCACAGAGCGTGCAGGAATTTCTGTCTATCCGGCCCCTGGCTGCCCATTTGGGGTAAATTGTGCTCCCCTCCCCACCCCAAAGTCATATGCTGTGTTGGGGTAGGGCCTTCACAAGGGTAATTAAGTTAAAATGAGGCCACTGGGGTGCCCTAATCCAATACGACTGTGTCCATATAAATGGGGAAATTGGACACTCTGGTGCACAGGGAGAAGCCTGGTGCGGCTGGAGCACCTCTGCCAGGAGCCAGGAGCTGCCAGGGGCTCAGGGAGAGGCCCTTCCCTGGCGCCCTTGGAGGGAGCGTGGCCCAGCCCACACAGCCATCTCCGACTGCAGCCTCCAGACTGTGTGGCCGTAACTTTCTGTATTGAAGTCACTGGTTTGGGGTGGGTGACACGGCAACATATGCATATGTTTTTGATTCCCCTGACTGACAAGCCTATTTTAAAGGATAGTTTGTCCAGATCAGGAGCCCCCACTGGGAAGGGTGGAGAGGTGAGCTCCTGGTATGCACTTAGGGGTCTGAAGTCACACTGTTTTCTTTTTGGCACTGGGAACTAAACCCAGGGCTCCTCCTTGCATGCTCGGTGAGTGCTCTGCCATGGAGCCCTACCCCAAGCCCCTTTTTTAAATAGAATTTGGAGACAGGGATTTACTGAGTTTCCCAGGCTGCCCTCAAACTTTCATCCTCCTGCCTCCTCCTCCAGAATTGCTGGGACTACAGGTGGCTGTACCGTGCAACGTCCACGGGATACTAGTCACCGTCCCTTCACTGTTTGCTTGTCTTGGAGACCAGCCTGGACACGCTGGCCTGCTCTGCCCTCCTCAGCAGCCACTGTGAGGGCCAGTAAAGGGCACCTAGAACCCAGGGCCTATCGTCATACCGATGCCTCATTTATTGTCTCCGATGCCTCATTTATTGTCTCCACAAAACCTCACTGAGCATCCGTGGGAACCCAGGGCCTAGGTGCAGGGGCTCAGAGAAGCCCTGGAGCCCTCCCTGCTAGTAGGCGCTCATAGTGAGGAGCTCGCTGGGCTTCTGCACAGCAGGGTTCCCCAGAGAGAGAGAGAGAGAGAGAGCAGCCCCTGGAACCCAGCTCGCTGGTCAGGTCAGGGTTTCTGGAAATGGGGAGTCCCCAGGTGGAGTTGTCAGTGGGGAGAGCGCCACAGGTGGGGGGGCAGGAAGGGGGGCAGCACCTGGATACAGCTGACCCCCGTGGAGATGAGAGGGGCTGAGATGAGGGAGGTGGGAGGTGCGGTCTTGTGTGGCTGTCAGGTCCTTGGTGCCAAGGACAGCACATGACACATGTCAGGGTTTAGTGACCATCTGCCAGGTGAGTGGATGAGTGAGGTCCAGGGCAGCTGCCACCACTTCCTTGAAGGTGTCTGAGTGTCTGTCCCTGTCACTACACTGCTGTGGGCCACCCATTGCACCGTAAGGGCTTCCCAGGCCCGAGGACGCAGGTGGTGCCTGAAGGTGAGGGGATGGAGGGCGCTGCCATAGTCAGTTCCAGCCTCTGTCCCCAGGTCAAGCACAGTCCCCATGCCCCGGGAGCTCCTTGACCCACGGGCCAGGGAGCTGGACTTCTCTGGATTCCCAGAAACTGCCAGAGCCCAGAGCAGAGCCACAGGCTTGTGGACAGAGGGAGAATGATAGTCGGGGGGTTCCTACACCCCAAGAGCTTGCACCAAGCAAGTGCCAGGCCCTGTGCCAACTCTGGGTGCTTGGGCCTGTCAGATCTCTCCTGTGATGGGGCCTAGGAGAAAATGGGGTGCTCCTGCACTTTGTGGGAGACATCGTTGATAAGCTTCACTCAAAATAAAAGAATGCAATCCTATTTCCTGCTCAGAGTCCCTTTCCTCTCGGCAAACACCCGATTCACTTGGGTTTTCACTGGGGCTAAAGCTAAGAGCATGGACCATCTCAGAGGCAGTGCTCTGGCCAGCAGGTTGGGGTCTGTCCTGTGGCTCCAGATGCAGAAGGCAAGCGCAGGGGCCCTGGACAGCCTTCCCTGAGGGGTCTGCTGGAAGCACAGGGGAGGCCAGAGTGACACCCACAGCATTCAGCAACTAGTGGAGCAGGACACAGGCCCATGAGAGTGAGACCCTGCTGTTGGGCTCCATGACCCCTTCATGCACTAACCCTTTGGTGGCTGAGTCAAGGGGGAGAGCCTTGTGCAGAGGAGACCTCCAGGGACAACCATGCCAGTCTAGTTTTCAAACAGTAGAGAAAGGCCTCAACAGTGCCAACCTGCAAGCTGTCCCAGGGCCTTCCAGCTGCATAGGAGCCCACCTTCCCCAAGGCCATCACCAAGGCTGTGACAGACAGGTGGGAACTCAGAACCGTCCATCACACACACAGAAGCTTCCCTGCATTCCCACCAACCTGGGGCTTCAGATCACACAGTAATTCTCTCTCAGTTCTGGAGGCTGCAAGTCCAAGTTCACCTCCCAGGGGCAGCCAGGTGTCAGCAGGCTGGTTCTTTCCCAAGGACCTGGGGGATAGTGTGTCTGTGACTTCTCTAGCTGGGTTACAGCAGTGATCCATGAGAAGAAAAGGAAGCGCAAGACCGAGAAAGGGTTAAAGGAAGTTTTATACAACTTACACACTCCTGAGCTGTGACGTCAGCTGGGGTTTCTAGGACTTAAAGGGTCTTTATATGGAGATGTGATAAGTCCCCAAATAAAATTACCAATTGTCATTCCTAACACCAAATAAAGCCAAGTAAACTAAAACACCAAGCCTAGTAAGGGATGAGTTGAAGATGGCAGCCAACTCTTTGTCCACCTCAGTAGGGTCTCTGCCTGACCCTTTGAATCAGAGCAGTCTTCTTACTTGGGCAGTTGAATATAGCAGAAGCAATACTGAGCTGGGGCCTTAGCCCTCAGCTTAAGAAACTGACCACTCCCACCTCCCTCTTGGAGCTCAGAGCTACCACGTCCCTAGTCCAAGTAGGGATGGCAGGACCCAGTGAAGCCCAGCCTTCCAATCATCCCCTTCAAGGTGCCAGACGACTTGAACCCTCCTGACCAGTCCATCAACCAGCTGAACACCCCCAGGGGACCCCATCCAACATGACATAGAGAGGGACAATTTCCCAGTGAGCCCTGTTCACCTTCCTGACCTGCAGGATCAGGAGACGGAATAGAACAATTGTTAACTTACTGTTCTAATAATAACTAAATTTGGAGGCATTTTGTTAGGCACCCATAAACACCTGGCAAACAATTTCTCAGCTGGAAGGAGGATCTTTGTTCTGCTTTCACAGGGCATGCACGTTTAGCAGGGAAGATCGGACACTGCCTTCTCACTGAATTGTGAACCCCAGGACAGAGTCCAAGATGTGCCTCGCTCACTGGCATATCTCAGGTGCTAACTCTCCCTGCCACATAGCGAATGCTCAAAATGCATAAGCAGAAATTTGAATGAGGCCCAGCATGCCTGGTTCTGCTGTCCTTAGGACCCAGCAGCACCCCTGTATTCTCCTGTCCCCTACAGGGACATTTGAACCAAACAAGATTGGATGGCAAAAACTTAACTCAAAAATATTTCTGCAGGTGTAGGCACTAAGCCATTTTTTATTAACAGCTTTATTGAGATATAATTTACATACCATAAAATTCACCTGTTTTAAATATATAATTCAACAATTTTTAGTGTATTTACAGAGGAGAGCAGCCGTCACCACCACCTAATTATGGGCCCTCTAAAGACGCTTAGTGCTGGTGGGCCATGGTAGAGACTGCAAGGTCAAGGTCCATGGAGAACGTCCTTTGGGAGGGGGGCTTAATACCACCCTGATGGGACTGACAACTTTCCAAAATGAAAGGTCCCACTGAAATGAAGTGATGCACCCCAGGTTGTTTTGTTCATTCTAGAATTTCCCATCACTGTATATTGAAAAGATCCTAAATCCTGCCAAACTGAGAAAGATTTGCCTAAATGAGGTCACTTTCTCCACACAGAATATTCTCCTACCCCAACAGGTCTAGGTTGGGGGGCTGGGGAAAAGCTCTCAGATACACCGATGGACCCCCCGCCTACCGAGGCTCAACTCACCACGTTTCACAATTCTGATGGCGTAAAAGGGACTGCACTTTGAAATTTGGATCTTTTTGTGGGCTGACGAGACGCAGCTGAATCCTGCCTCTGAATGCTGGGCAGCCGCACAATCCCCAGGGGAAGCCATGGACACTCTGCAGGGCGCTGTGTGGCTGGGCTGGGCTGCTCTGCAGGTTAGGGGGAGCAAAGGCAAAATCAACTCATGGTACTTCCAACTCGCCCTAGGTTTATGGGGACATGACCCTATCAAAAATCCAGGGGACATGACCCCATCAAAAATCCAAGGAACGTGTGCAGTGGGGAAGGAAAACAGGGTACAAAACCCAGCACTGCACGCTAGAAGACGACACCCCAAAACGAAGGCTGTTGGTGGCGGGTGCAGGGTTTCCATTCCTCTGTTCAGTAGGCTGGTGTGTAACGTTGACCACAAGCCACACACCCCGGCAGCTGTGGTCACCCAGGTGCTTGCCCCATCCCTACCCTGGCCTGTCCCCACACCCTTCCTTCCCAGGAGACTTGGACGTGTATATCCACATTCTGCAGGACCAAGAGAGCAAGGAACAACAGCTGGCCAGAGAGGGGGACCCAGGCTCAGGCAGCCAGCGCCCCCACCCACACACCTGGCACCCCCCACGGATGCTATCACCGCGGGAGCAATGGCGCTCTGCTCTCCATGCGAAGTGTGTCAAATGTTATTTTAAGCAATGGCAATTTTTGTTTTGCCAGCTCATAAATCCCTTCTATTGTCATGAAGTGACAAGCCAACACAGATTTCAAGCCACTGGGGTCTCCCTGCATTGTGCCAGTCCTGGGCATCGTGAGAGGGGACGAGGCCATATTCTATGTGCAGAAGAGAAAAACGGTCCCCCTCATGCAATGCCCCTTGGCCCTGTTCCATTGCTGGACCCAGACAGGCTCCGCTGGGTGAGGAGCCTCCCGGAGACTGCCAAGCGCAAGATGGCCTGTCAGAGTCCACGGCAGGCACAAAGGCCGGGGAAAGCCCAGCCTCTTCCTTCAATGCAGCTGGAAAAGCATGGTGTCCTCCCTGCCCAGCGATAGTCTCAGGAACGTGCCTCCTGGTCCAACACCGTTCCCAAGGACCTGCCTCTGCCCAGTTTTGGAGCAGGAAGGTGACAACTTGAAAGAGAAATCCCCCACGTGTAGAAGAAGGGCAGGGCTCTTGAGCTTCCTGTGCTTGGTTTGATTTTTCAGAAAATATATGTTGAGACCCACGATGGTCCCCAGCCCCCTAACAGGTTCAGAGACATGTGACACGGTCCCTTCACTTCCATCTCCTACTCCCTCCGCGACCTGCCAGCCCTGACTCTTCTCGTTTATTCCTTCCTCAGACCTTTCTTGAGCTTCTGTTAGGCATGTGCCAGGTCCTGGGGACACAAGATGGTGAAGACGTCACCAAGGGGTGTGAACTGAGGGCTGAGTGGGCCTTCAGAGAGCAGAGGAAGACGTGGGCAGGCCAAGAGCGTCGATGGCTGCCCAGGAGACGGGAGAAGACAGCAGAGAGCGTCCAGGGCTGTCCTGCACTGCCCCACTCCTCCCCCAGCTACGCCTACCTTTGAGCCAGTTGCCAACTCTTTCAAACCCAGCCTCACCTGCCAGGCTGATCTGCAGGATCCCTGAAGGCAAGAACCGTGGTTTCCCGTCCAGCCCCATTATCCTGAGGCACTTGTGAGGCAGAAAACAGGTGCTCAATAAACCACCATGGTCACTGAGCCACGGGTCCCTGCGGGCATCCAGTGGTCTTTCTGGAGACCCATCTCATCTGCTGAGAGGAGGGGACATGGGCAGCAGCCTTGCATGGGGACCAGGTTGCCATTTCCATGTTCAAAGGCCAAGCTGCTTAATGAAGTCACAGGTTTTTCATTTGGAGAATAATTCGGTCCTGGGCCCCCGGTTTGGTGATCTCTAATCCCTCAGCTAGTTCCTCACATTCTTTTAAGTGGACAGGCACCTTGCGTTTTCCACTCCACTCGTTCAGAGTCTGGATCTGAAGCTGGGTTGGGCGTGTGAGCCCACGGGAGAAGACGGATGCTCTCTCGGGAACATTATCTGGGAACTTGGTCTTGACTGGTGTCTGAGCCACACTGAGGGAAGAGTTCAGGGCCAAACCCAAGAGACAGCAGGTGCAGCCTAGACTTTTCCACTGGACAAGAGTCATCACAGGTCCAATCAGGGCACAGAGTAAAGACAAGCTTTGTCACAGAACCATCTGCTAAAGGAGTGGGCTTCCTGGTGAGGGACAGAATTCCCAGGTAAGGAAAGAAGTCCAGGAGCAGAGCCCAGACAGGTCTCTCAGGGGTACTTACTCATTCCCCAAGTAATTGCTGGGCATCCACTGTCCGGCCCTGTGGCCAGTGCTCTCCATACAGCAACCACAGACTGAGACCCATTTCCATTAAGCTTATCTGCCAGGTGACGGGCATCCATCAATCAATGGGGAAGTGTCCCAAAGTCCTCACACTCTGGGGTGTTAACACAGCCCCCACCCAGAGGCCCAGGTTGGCCACTGCACAACTGTGAAACATACTCAGTGGTCCTGTGTGCAAAGAAACAGTACTTTATCTTGTCTAGAATCGTTCTCACCTTGCTGGGTAGCAAGAGGAGAAGAAATGTGTAATATGAATTGCAATGCATTCCGCGGTCACATATCATGTAAAAACTGTTGATCAATTATCAGACATGTCATTTGACTAAAGCTTGTCTTTCAGATTTTGTTGTCCTGCTCTTCACATCCAGGGACGAGAAGCTGGCCTCAGGATGGCCTTTGGCAGTGTCTGAGTCCATCCCTGGGATCCTGCTGGCCTTCACTGCAGACCTCAGAAGCTGATGGACTGTGGCCTTGCATGGCAGGGTCAGGACCTGGTCGTCCACTCTGCCGTCTCTGTTCCTCTGGGCTCTTTCTGGAAGTCCACGTGCCTGGGGAAGCCAGCCCTGCGTGTCTCCCCTGGGCCCTCAGGTTGTCACTGTCCCCTGCTGCGTCAGGCCTGGTGTCCTGCCTCTTACTAGTTGGAGGTCTGAAATCTGGCCTCACTGCCCTGTGGCCTGCCCTGGCTCCACCGGCCACCTTGCCAGTGATGCCTTCCAGATCCAGCCCTGAGCAGAGACCCTCCTGAGCTCCCAATCCAGGTGCCTCAGGTACTCACCAAGCTCCCAGGCCCCTCTGACCCCCGTCATGAAGCCGAGTGCACCCTCCCCCCAAGCCTGCTCACCCGCACCCCGCCTTTGTGGGTGGTGCCCACCACTCATTGCCCAAGACCTCTCCCCACACCCCAAACTCTCCACGGGCCAGGAAGCCCTACATATCTTCCTCCTTCGCATCTCGAATCTGCCGCTCCATAGACACCACCTCGTAGGGATGGGTTCTTCCCGGGTCCGTGAAGCTGGACTGGACGCTTTGCGTCTGGGCACTTCTGGGCTCCCAGGCAAGTGCATCCTTAACTCAACCACAGGCCTTTCACCTGGCCAGTGCCCACACCCACACCTGGGCAGGGACAAGCTCAAGGCCATGTGCCTCTGTGGAGTGAATCAGGTCAATGAAGGATGACCCTTTATCAGGGACTCCTAGGTCCATGGGATTCTACCTCGGTGGGCACTCAGTGCTGGGAGGGAGGGTCTGTGGGCTTCGGGAGCCTCACTGAAGGTCTGCCACCTCCAGGGACATCTGCTTTGTCCATGTAAAACGTCACTCAGAAACACTGGCTGAGGACAGAGGAGTCATATGGGAATTCTGTACTTTCTGCTTAGTTCATGAACCAAAACTACCAAACAAATCAAGTCCATCAGTTGTTTAAAATGTTTACTTTAAGGATAAGAACGATCAACCAGATAGTTCAGCCATTCGTCTCCCCCACGTACCCCCTCCCACCTCTCTCTCTCTCTGTCTCTCTCTCTCACACACACACACACACACACACACACACACACACACACGGGACTGTGCCCAGGACATTCCTATTCTGGAATGAAGGAAAATTAGCCCCATGGATTTGGCTCCCAGCCCTGGTTCTTCAAGCATGGCCGCTCCAGGGCCAGCCCAGGGTCAGCAGGCAGAGCATCAAGCCTCTCTGTCTCGCTCAGTTCACGCACAGCCTCACCGCCCCAGAGAAGAGCAGAGGTGTTCTCCAGCTCCCCAAACAGCTCCACGCACCCCAGAATCTCCTCCCAGGAGCCCTGCAGGAGCTAGGCCCAGCCCTGGCCTCAGTTAGGCTCAGGCCCAGAACTGGGATTCCTGGAGACGGGCTGGGAAGTTGCTCATCCTGCGGTTGGTGAGCAGCCCTCCACGGTGGGAGAGCACTGGGCGCAGGAGTGCCCACACTCTGCCTGCCCTCCCTGGAGGGAGCCCTAGAGTCTCACCGCTCTTAGGATTGCAAAAACCTCTGTGGGAGGTGATGGGCTCTGGCTGGCAGAGGGGCTGGACAGTGGCCCTGCATCCGCACAGGCTTCAGCCAGGAGCCTCTGGCTGTGGGTCACCCTCTGGCCTTCCCACACTCCATCCCTTTTCCCTAGGAGGCCCTGGGTGCTCAGCACACCCTCGCCAAGGACTCAGGACCCCTGGGGGTCCCACCCTCACCCACAATGGGGCAGCGGGGAAGAGAGGGAGCCTGCCTGTTGCTGCCCCCTGGGGAGGGGTGAAAGGGTTCCAGAGTGAACAGAGTTAGTCCCCTCGTGCCTCCACTCCACAGGTCCCAACTCCCTGAGCAGGCAACAGAGGGAGAGTCCAGGGACGGCCCCCAACCTTCCCCGGGGACTCTGAGTGCAGGAGATTCCTTTCTTCTGTTTCTGGGCATTTGCCCTCAAATTTCTGGTCCTGTGAGACGTTGGCCCAGGTGGGATACTCTTCCTTTCCCTCCACTGAAGCGGCCTCACCATGGAAATAAGAAGGCTCCCCAGGACGGTGGCAGACTGGGAATTTTTAGGGGGGGAGAAAACGTGCTTCTGTAGCCTTTTTTCAGAAATGGATCAGGATCGACAGGCAGTTGAGCTTCGGCTAACAGGAGCACCCCCAAAACCCCAGGAAGACTTGTTTAGGAAGAGATTTGCAGTTGGTATTTGCCTCCAAAATCATCAGAGTCAACCTTCAAGGATCATTCAGGACTTCCTGGCCATATATATATATATATATATATACTTTTTTTTTTTGCTTTTAATTACATTTAATGGGGAAGGCAGAGAGGCGCCCTCAGAATCTTTTTGATGTTTGAAGTCTAGTCTTTCTCCCATTCCACCACTATCATGCTTTAATAGGAGGCCAAGAAGCGTTTGAAAGATTGAGGGCATCTCAGGGTGGGGAAGAGAGATGAGCAGAGGAGGATGGCAGCTGGAAGGGCAGGTCTGGGGCAGCCCTCAGCTCATCCATGAGACAGTGCAGCCCTGTGGCCAGCAGGCAGGTACTGAGTTCCCATCTCAGCTCCCTCCCTGGCTGGACAGGTGACTGCAGGCATGTGACTTACCTTGCCACACTCTGCCTTCCCAGTCTCAGTAAATTATTGGGAGGAAACGTTCAGGTGAGTGAATGGACGGCGCAGGCACATGGACGGGTACTGATGGCACGTGGGGTGAGGGAGGGCAGGATTCTGAACACGTCCCAACTTCTCTTCAGGATGGCTGACGTACTTTGGAGCCGCTGGTGACGTGGCTGTGATTCTGCTAGAGGGACGCACTTCAGACTTTGGAGAACTCTTTGTTTGGGCTCCTGGGTGGCTCTGGGCCCTGTAGAGTCTGCGGTCGGGAACCCCAGGGGTTCAGACCCACCCCTGCTCTGAGCCTTGGAGACCCCCCCACTGGGCCATCCCTCTGCCTACTGGCTTCAGCAGGGCATGGCAAAGGACAGGGCCAGAGGCTGCGGGGGCAGTGGTTGTATTCTCCCCACATCTGGAGGACCAGCCCCCCTTCAGGCCCTGCTGAGCCCAGGGGCTCCCAGCGGCTGCTGGCCCTGTGTGCCCCTCACCCAGATCAGCACTGGCTTCCTCTGCCTTTGTAGAGACACAGCACCCCTCTCTCTCCTTGGCACTCAGTAAAAAGACAGGCCCCCCAAGATCCCACCAGGGGCTGACCCCACCTCTCTGGTCCATTCTCAGACAGGTGCAGGCAGAAAGCCTCCTTCTGGCAGCCCGGAGGGTGGAGGGATCCTTTGCATGGCTCTCTGACCTCACAAGGCCGAGCACCCCCAGGGGAGAGAGCACGGAGGAGCCATGGCAGAGGCTGGAAAGAAGGAACCAACCATCCAGTCCTCGAGCCCAGGGGCCCCAGGCCACAGCCCTAGAGGAGCCAGGACTCCACCGCTGGCCTCAGAGGACTGAGCACACATGGAAGGAGAAAGCCCAGCTCCCCCAGGGCAGCTCTGGGCTAGAAGAAAGACCAGCACTCACAGGGAATCAGATGGCAGAGGGCCAGCCAGGACTTAGGGAGCAGCGCCCCTGAACTTAGAGTAAGAAGTAGAAGCTGATCTCTGGGGTCCAGACTTACAGTGGAGATGCTACCTGGGGCTCTCTCCATCAGAAAAAGCCCAATGTCCTCCTCTGCGCAGGGCAGGTTGTAGATAAAGTACTGGGCAGCGTCTTGAGTCCTGCAGGTGGTTCCCATGTCCCTGGGAAGGGCACCCCACTGAGGAGCAGTGACCACAACCCAACGCTCAGCAGCTTTTCCCCAGGCCCCTTCAGCACCTTGATTCCCCAGGCCACACAGGGCCCCGGGGGCTGGAGCTGTCCAGCACTGGCTCACCCTTCCTCCTGGGCACTGCCACTCTCCCCTGCTCCCCACCCCTCTGCCTGCCTTTGGGCCACCCACGGGAAGCTGCCCTCCCATTCCCATCCCCACCTTCTCATTCACACTTGGCCATGAGGTCTGGGTTCCCAGCCATGACCCCAATGTCTCTCCCGGGCAAGTCTCGTCTTCCTTCCGGCCCATGCCAGCTGACCTGGCTCGTCCACCCGCTCAGCACCAGCCCACCAGGCTGACCCCAGGCCCCTGAACAAAGAGCCAGGCAGACTAGGAGCCCCCTCTGTAAATTCCACCCTCAAAGAGCCAAAGCGAAGTGCTAAAAGCCTGAAAGTGCCACCCGACCTCTGAAGGATGGCGCATCTGCTTCCACATCCCTGGTAGGATCAGCCCATTATATTTAATGGACTTTGATACTTCTTATTGTAGTACATAAAGGCTATTATTAAAATGAAAGATGTTACAGTTAAGTACCCAATCCTCGGTGCTCTCCTTTTTAAAGCCATCCAACGCAATTGGTATCAGGGTTCCTCGTGAGTTTTTCACATTATCTATTGACATCGTCTCATCAGGAGTTGTTTTAAAGGTTTTACTGACCTCATTTATTCCCTGGTCTGGGAAGAAGCAAGAGGCCACGGCCCTGGCTGCAGGCAGGGGGGTGGGGGAGCCCCTCCTGCTGGTGATGGTGGTGCCAACTTGTACGCATATTTATGCGGTAAGAGCAGAGACTCCAGCCTGGCAGCTTGGATCCAGCCCCGTGCCGTATCCACCTTATTTGCAGGATTAGAAGACATTAATTCCTGGAATTGTTCTCTGGAGTGTAAGTGACAACAGCTGTAGCGATCTGCTCACTGTCTTTCCACATGGGCTCCCCGTACAGGGGACGCGTGAACATACATAGTCAAATGGGCTGTAGCCAAGACAGACCTGCCACCCGCCGACATTCACATGGACAGTCCCCAGAGCGACCCCATCTCTCTGGTCCATTTCTCAGACAGGTGCAGGCAGAGAGAGTCTTTCCAGGAGCTCTGATGGTGGAGAGATGCTTTGTGTCACTCTCTGACCCCACGGGGCTAGCATCCTGCACCGGATCTCACCAGGCCAAGCCTGCTACAGACCTGCACCTGAGTTCACCCAGCCTCAGGCTGCTTCTCCAGAGTGAGCACTGGATGGGTTGTCTCAAGGGACTTCTCTGGCCCTTAACATGCAGACAAACTTGAAAGCAAAAATCTCCTCTATCCTCAGAACAAAGCTTTGCTAAAATTCAGGGCCAAGTTGTCAGAAATGAATTTAAAATTTCTACTAACATAGCAATTGTAAATGACTATTGCATTTAAATAATAATGTCTAGATTTTTGATTAAAGAGATTGAAAGAACAGAACAAAAATGGCTTATGGTCTCAATATTCAGATAACCAGTTAGATATAATACAGACGTAGTGATGGGTAGAGGGATGGATGATCTG
This sequence comes from Callospermophilus lateralis, assembly GCF_048772815.1. Taxonomy (NCBI): domain Eukaryota; kingdom Metazoa; phylum Chordata; class Mammalia; order Rodentia; family Sciuridae; genus Callospermophilus; species Callospermophilus lateralis. The sequence goes on from NC_135307.1 coordinate 9,870,712, forward strand.
GAATATGGTGCACTTGTCTTAAAATATTCAAATAGTCCAGAGAGGAATTAAATGAAATGCAGAAATCTCTCTGCAACCCTCCCTCAAACCTGACTTCTTGTGTCTCCCAAAAGCTGCACTTTGCTAGCAGTTCCATGTGTATCTCACCAAGAAAACAAAATGTTCCACACTGATACCAGCCTCTACACTAACATATGCTAACTCCAAAGGGAAACATAATATATTTGGCTTTCTGCAAAATTTTTTAAACATACAGAAAATAATATAACAGACATCCATGTATGTACCATCCAGATTCAGGATATGTTTGCCTATTTTATCTGCTTCAGATCCAAGAAGAAGGAAGGAAGAGAAGGGAGAGAGGAAGGGGGGAAAGAAGGAAGGAATGAAGGAGGGAAGGAAGGAAAGAGGGAAGGAAGGAAGGAATTCAAAGTTTCTACTAACGTAGCAATTATAAATGACTATTGCATTTAAATAATAATGTTCACATCAGAGATACCAGTAAAACCTCCCAAGTTTCAACCTGTTCCTTCCCCCTGAAGTGCCTGCTGTCTTAAAGTTCAGTGTATATTTTTCACATACATTTTAATAATCATACTACACGGGTCTATATCAATGCACAATATATTGTGGGTTAGTGTGCATTTAATATTGAATAAGTAGAATAATATCAACTGTATCTTCCTATAATCTGCTTTGCTTGATACATATATTCATAATAATTTATCGATACTGATGTAGGTCGAGCTAGGGTATTGTCTTAGCTATGACAAAAATACCATAGATTGAGGGGCCCAAGAAACAGTCATCTCTTATAGTTCTGGAGGGTGAAGTCCCAGGTGAAGATGTGACTCGGGTGTTTGGTGATACAGGGTCCAGTGGGGGCCTGTTTCCTGGTCCAGAGAAGACATCCTCTGGCTGTGTTCCACATGGTGGGAGGGCAGGAGAGCTCTCTAAAGGCTCCAATATCCTTCCCCAGTGTCCCACCCTCGTGCACTTGTCACCTGCCAAAGACCCCCTCTTCCTATCACCACCACATTGGAGGATAGGATTTCAACAAATGCTAAAGGGCACAAACATTCAGTCCATAATAGATACCCATTAATTCAATTGCTTCATGGTATCCCATTGTATGACTAAACCATGGCTAGTTAACTCATTCCATTCCTTCACTGGTTGAAAATTAGGATGTTTCCTCGGTTTTTTTTTTTTGTTGTTGTTGTTGTTTTGTTTTTGTTTGTATGTTTGTGTGATTGATTGATTGTTTTGGTTTTGTTTTTTTTAAGTCCAAACCCAATAATAATTGTTAAAATTCATTGCATCTGAATCTACCTCACTTTTTAACCATCTGTAGAGATTGTATGCAATGAGTATCCCATACATTGACCAATCCCCTGTTCATTGTTGTTCAGGTTGTTTTAAAGATTATGTTCTTATAAACAATGATCTAATAAATATCCTTACATCAATTTCTTGGCATATTTCTGAGAATACATCTTTAGGGGAAATTTATAATATTAAAATAGTTTAATCAATGAACATGTACATTAAAACTAGATAGTCCTAACAAAATCATCCCCTGAAAAGTCTGAAGCAAATCATGTTTCTACCAACAATGTAAATGAGGGTTTCTTACCCCACAACATGAACAATGCTATGTAATTATGTCAACCTGACAAATAAAATATTATCCCAAATGACTTCCAAATCATATCCAGTTTCTCAATTTTATTCCTTATTGGTACACTAGAGAAGAGTTATGACAATATGTTTCTTCAGACAATTATGGGTATCTTGTTTTGCAGATCTCATGTTTTAGGACCACTTTAAGTAAGTAAGAATCCAAACTGGGAGTAGGATTGTTCTGCCCACCCCTGGAAGGGTTGGCTCCAATTGTCACCATGGATGTGGATGAGAAATTAATGGATGGGTGGATGGGTGGATGGATGGATGGATGGATGGATGGACGGATGGATGGATGGGCGGATGGATGGATGGACAGATGGATAGATGGACGGATAGATGGGTAGATAGATAGATGGATGGTGGGTGGACGAATGGATGAGTGGATGGACAGATGAGTGGATAGATAATAAATGTGTACATGAGTAAAAGAATATATGGCTGTTGTGGACTAAGCAGGCCAGAGGTGCATCCTTAAGAAATCACTCCCTTAAATCTTGTTTAAGCCTGGGAGAAAGTCTATAACCTCCACCAAGGAGTCAGCTCCTCAATGTTATCAACTCAGGAATCGCAAGCTGGACTTTGATCTCTGTAGTACCATTCAGTCTCCAAAAGTCCTGAAGCAGCCAAGGGTGATTAGCTGCCTATGGTTTCCACCTCTGTTCTTCTTGAGCAGGCTGCAGCTGAAAATCGGAACATGGGGTGGGTTGCTCCAAGAGTAGAACTGTCAGGGATAGAAAAGAGAACTCTACCAATCGCATCTTCCAATTCTGAAATGATTCTGGGAAATGTTATTTTGTCCGCTAAAAGCATTTAGAGAAAAAGTTTCAGCTTCCCCTATACTTTCTTTTTGCTTCTTTGTGGTTCTACCTCCACTTATGGGTCAACTTTAAAGTCACTTAAAGTAGATGCCACTCCAGATGGGGCTCAGTGGTGCAACCAGATGGACACATCTGGGCAAAATCCAGCCAGCAGACGTCCCCAGGGAGCTTCGGGCTCCACTGCTGCATGTGCTCCGGGGACCTGGCCACAGGTGGATTTCTAGATGACAGGTCACAGGAGGGGCTCTGAACACGGTCAGACCCTTCCTCCACTTGTGGTCTTCAGCTGTTTCCGTGGCAAGGGCAGAATCCCAACTCAACTTGTTAAGAGACAAGTGTGTTCGTCAGATTCTCATCACCATAACCAGACAGGAACAACTTAGAGGAGGAAATTTTTATTTTGGCCCACGGTTTCAGGGGTTCAGTTCATGATCAGCTAGGTCCAAGGCAGAAATATCACAGTGGAAGGGTAAGGTGGAAGAATCCTTCTCGGCTCACAGAAGCCAGGAAAGCAGAGAGGGTCCCGAGAGAAGATAGACTCTTCCAGAACATACCACCAGTGACCTAACTCCTCCAACTAGGTCCTGCCTCCCAGTAGTCCACCCAGCTATCAATGAATTAATCAAATGGATTAATCCACTTATGAGGTCAAAGCCCTCATGATCCAAATCATTGCCTAAAAGCCCCACCTCTGAACCTTGCTGCACTGGGGACCAGGTTTTCAACAACATGAACTTGGGAGTCATTCCAGATTCAACTGTACAAGAGACAGTGGATTGGTTCACAGAATGGAGGTGCCCAGGCCTGAATGGACCCAATGGTCAAGACCATGTCCCAGGATCTCTCATGCTAGTTCTTGCTCTCTTCCCTGCTTCTCTTCCCATGCCAGCCTTATTTTTCCCCTCTGGAAAAACAGCTGATGTCAGATTCCAACCAATAAAACTAAAGATTACAACACGGAGGAGCAAGTAAAAGGCCTGCAACGTGCTCCAGCTTATCAAGAATATTCCTAAACCAACTACTATATCTAGGTGGACAGGTACCTCCATTAGCCCCCAAAAGGTCGAGTTCCAAGCATGTAGACAGATGAGGGTGGAAGACTGAGATTTCCAGGCCCAGAAAGTCCACACGGAGTTGGGATATGATTCTCTAAAGAGCCAAAGGAAGGAAAATGGGAAATGTGTTGGGATGACCAAAAAGAAAGAAAGGAAGAGAGGGAGAAAGAGAAACTACTACTACCCATAGCCATCTTATGCCGGTGCCATCCAACTGAAATTGGGGAGACCTTCACCCCAAAGAGGAGAAAAAAAATCTTACCGACACTGTTCAGAAATGCAGGGCCACAGTGATGGCTTTGGGTGGGTTTTCTTGATTATCCTTCAGTTCTCTGCAACACAGGTATCCTTACTGCTGAACCAGGAGGGTGGCTCCCCTGTCCACTGGGATTCCATCTCATGGTCACATCTTCACTCATCGAGCCCAGAGACTTCTGCCCTCAGGGGCTCACTTCTTGTACAGGAGATGGATATGAGACCAGGAAACGACAGCACATGCGTTTCCACCAGCTTTTTATCTCTGGGACGAAATTTGGCTCACACTTTCAGAGGTTTTAGCCCCTGGTTGGCCAGCTCTGTCCCTTTTAGGCCTGTGTAATGAGGCAGACACATCACCGTGGGGCGAACATGGAGGAGAAAAAATGCTCACCTCATAGCATCTGGGAAGCAGAAAGAAGGGGTAAGGGGACGAGGACGAGATATAGTCCCTAAGGATGTGCCCATAAGGGCCCACTTCATTCAACGAGGTGCCGCATCCTGTAGTTACCATCACCTACCAACAGATAGTCCATTCACCTATGAGACCCTCAGTGGGTTGGTCCGTTGATGAGGTCAGGAGCCTCATGATTCAATCGCTTCCCAGAAGTTCCACCTCTGAATATTGCTGCGTTGGGAAGCAAGCCTTCAGCACAGGAGCCTTTGGGGAACATTCCAGATCTAACCTAACAGTTTCTCCCTGGGCCCTAAAGGCTCTTGTCCATCTCAAAATGCAGAATGCCTTCAGTCCATCTCCAAGTGCCACCATAGCCTGTATTAGTTCTGGCATTTCTCAAAGGTCCAAGTCCCCTGGGACTCAAGGCATAGGCCCTGTAAAAGTAGAAAACAAGTTACATACTTCCAAAATACAATGACGGGACAGGCATAGGGCAAACATTCCCACTTCAAAAGGGAGGCAATGGGGGCAGAGAAAGGAAGGCTCGTGCCAAAATGTTATGGTTTAAATGTGAGGCATCCCCCAGAAGCCCACGTGCCAGACAATGCAAGGATCTTCAGAGATGGGTGATTCGATTATGAGAGCTGTGAACAAACCAGTGGATTAATCCACTGTACAGATTAACTGGGTGGTAACTGCAGGCAGGTAACAGTATGGCCAAAAGAAATAGTCCCTGGAGTGTGTCTTCAGGTTTACACTTTGTCTCTGATGAGCAGAACTCTCTCTGCTTCCTGGTTGCCGTGTCCTGATCTGCTTTCCTCTAGCACAGCCTCCCTTCATGGTGTGTGCCTCACTTTGGGCCCAGAGCTACGGGGTCGGCCAACAGACTGAACCTCTGAAACTGTGAGCCTAAATTAAATTTTCCCTCCTCTTGTCAGGTCTTTTGGTCACAGGGACACAAAACTGTCTGAAACCAAAGCAAGACTGAAGCCCCGCAGGGCAAACATTTAATCTTATGCCTCCATGTGCAGTCTCCAGGGCACATGGTGGCAAAATGTAAGCTCCAAAGAGCTTGGGTGGCCACCCTTTAACCTTGGAGGCCAAAGCCCACATAGCCTCTCTCTTGGGCTGGCTGTGTCCACTGTATGCAGACTTCCTCAGCAGATGGTTCACATTCCTGACATCTCTACCTTCCTGGGTCTCTACTGCAGCTTCTGCTTCACTCTCACAACTTCATGCACCATCCTCTCCAGAGCTGCCTGCAGGGATCCACATAGCCTTGCCTCCCAGGATTTCCTTTGAAATCCCAGTGGAAGTTCATGGCCAGACCACCCTGAACTCACCCGATCTCATCTGAAACCTCAGCAGAAGCCTCCACAGCCCTGTAACCCTTGCATTCTTCGTGTCTGAAAAACTAGCACAGTGTAGATGATGCAAAGATCTGCCTCCAGGAAAAGCAATAGTCGGGCCCTCTTGGACAAGACTGCAGTGGCGTCTAAACCCCTGGGCAGCTGAGCACAGGGAAACAAATATTGAGGAAGCAACTTCCTAAGTGGCCATGTGGGAACACAGCATCCTTGCACTCTCTTCTCAAAGCAAAGTCTTTCAAACAGTTTTCTCCTTCACACCCTTGATTCTCTGACGGGTGAGTTCTGGCTGACTCTTGAGAGCCCTCAGGGGCATCTTTCTTATTATGTTGATGCAAAGAACTTTGTTTCTTGTTAATGGCGTTAATCTCTTCAACAACCACACCTTCACTTCCCCCAATTTTACATGCACTTTTCCGGACAAACTTCAAGTTTTTTAAATCTTTATACTCTGCATCTTGCTCCCTGTTCTCATTATAAACCTGACTAAAACCTGTCAGTAATATCTATGCCACAATCTGAATGCTGTGCTGCCTCCAGATTCCCCCACCAGATTAATTAGTCCATCACCTTTAAACTCAGCCTCACACAAAAAAAAGCCTCGAGGCATGGACAAAATGTAAACAAGTTCTTTGTGAAAATTCAATACATTTGACCTCTAGTCCAGTTCCAAATAGATTCCCATCAGAGACCTCATAAGCACAGTCTTTAGTGTCTGCATTCCTATCAGCATTCCGGTCTTCTGAGCTCCCACCACAATTGTCCATTCAGCTCTGCTTACAAAATTCTAGGCCTTCTCCAGCCTGCATCTCCGAACTTTTCCAAAATCCTCCTGCCCATTTCCAGAGTCTTCTAAACAACATGGTCAAGTGTAGTCACAGCCACAACCCCACTCCTGGCACTAATTTTCTGTTAGGTTTCTGTCATTGTGAAAAATTACCTAGTTAGGTTTTGTCACTATGACAAAATAACTAAGAAAAACAACTTAAAGCAAGAAATATTTATTTTAGTTAATGTTTTCAGAGGCTTCAGCCCTGGTTGACCACCTCCATTGCTTTTAGTCTTGTGGTGAGGCAGCAACATCACATGGGGAGATCTTAAAGGAGAAAAGCTGCTCACCTCATAGCAGCTGGGAAGCAAAGAAAGAGAGGAAGGGGCCAGAACAAGACACAGTCCCCCAGGGCATGCCCCCAAAGACCCACTCCCTTCAACCAGCTTCCGCCTCCTGAAGTTTCCACACTTCCCAACAGTCCCTGCAGCTGTGAACCCCCCAGTGGGCTAATCCATTGATGAGGTCAGAGCTCTCCTTGTCCAACCACTTCCTAAAAGCCTCACCTCTGAACATGGCTGCACTGGGGAGCCAAATCTTCAACACAGGAGCCTTTAGGGGACACTCCAGATCCAAACTGTGACCAATGCATGTGCTCCACTAATGGCCTTTATAAAAGGTGTCACAATTAGTAAAGGGAACACTTGATTTTTCTTGGAAGGAAGAGGCATGATCCATTGAAAGACTTGAAACAAAGAGGGCATTGGTCTGGGCCTATGAGGTAGGCATTTCACAGGCTGAGACACAAGAGGAGAGCATTTCAGAAGAAAGACAGGCCCAAACCAATGTCTGAGGACAGGGCTCAGGTGTCTGTTGGGTCCAGCAAGGTGACTCTTCCTATCAGGTGTGGGTGACGCTCCAGAGAAGCTTGGAGACGTTGGGAATGTGAACACCCCTGAGGACCTTTCCAAGAAAGGGCCATGTTGACCCCACATGATGACACCAAAAACAACACGTCCCTGACAGAGGGGGCTCCAGAGTACTGGGTACAACATGGGAGCAGCTGGCTTTGGTGGGCCCCCAAATGCCCAAGGCAGGGGGAGGGCGAGCTGGATACGGACCATCCCAGAGCTCCCCCTGCTGGTGATCTGAGGCCTCACCTCCAGCCCACTGCGTCCACTGCTCAGGACTTGGGCACCACCTGCCAGGTACACAAGCAGGGGACCAGAGCCCTGCAATGCCCAGACTTGGCCTCTGCCACTCCAAGCCCCTCTCCTGCCATGCCCCTCACTATGCTTGCCCCATTTCCACTCCAGCCCAGTCCCTGCCTCAGGCCTCTGCATGCACTTGGGTGTTCCCAGAGAGCGACCTGGCTGGACGCCTCCCATCTTCCGAGCTTAGCCAAACTCATTCTCTCAGAGCCTTGGCCACTTCACAAAAAGGGCTCCTTCCTTCGATGGTCACTTTTCACGTGATTCTGATTCGTCTTCAGCCAAAAGCCTCCCATGTATTCACATCACTGACTCACTTGGCAGTGTTCACTGAGCACCTGCTACTTGCTGGGCACTGTGCTGGTGCAGGGATATGATGATCTGCCTGACAGAGGACTTCCATGGGGGCTGGTGAACACAATTTAACCAAATAAATAATATACTATCCAGTAGAGCAAAGTGCTACCAAGGAAGAATTCAGAGCTGGGAGATCAGGACTATCAAAGGCTGTTATTTTATTTAAGTCAACCAGGGAAAATGTGTCTGAGATGGTGACTTCACAACAGAGATGTGGATGAGGCGAGGAAGCAACAAGACAAATACATGGGAAAGTGCTTTCCCTGCAGAAGCACAGTCAGTGCAAAGGCCCTGAGGCAGACTACATTTCGTGGAGTCCAGCAAACAGCAAGTGCCAGGAGGATTCAACGAGCAGAGGGAGAACTGAAGGTCAGGTGAGGGCCTCATAGTCCATGGTAAGGACCTTGACTGGTCCAAGCATGATGGAAAGCCTTTCCCACTCCGTCAGGGCCAAGGTCCCTACCCTGCCAGAATGCAGTTCCAGGGGAGTGCACCCTCATGGAGCTCCATGTCCCCCGTCCAAGCAGCCTCTGGCCATCACACTCCGGTAGCCCCTTCCCCACTCCACACACGCACACAGTGAGCCCTGACGTGACAGTCTCAGCATCTGCGTCACAGTTGGACCTGCCGAACCAAGCCTTCCTTTCCTGGTGACATTCAAGATGCCAAAGGACGTCCCAGGCCTCGAGCAGTCAAGAGAGGGGGACTCCCGCTCATTCAGCAGGTGGGGTTCCCTGGGCCCATGGGAAGCGGCCGCTTCTCTCCAGAGAGACAAACAGGAACCAGGTCATCACATGCAGCCTGGTCCTTGGAGCCCACTCCTCAGCGGAGCACGGAGAGCCCCTTCACCGTGGCTTCTTGGACCCCCGTCCTTCAAGGTCCTCCCGCCAGGAGCCGCAAGAGCGGATGTCTGGCGGTCTCTGACAGATTCTGTAAGTGTGACCCCCGCCGTTGGCACCCAGCGACACTGGCTCTTAGTAAACGTGACCGGGAATGGCCCCGCGTCTCCGCAGCCCTGTGAATGTGGCACCCACCGAGCTGGAGAGCGGGACATGGGGGGCGGGGAACCAGAGGCAGCACAACAGCATTTCCAGCCAATCAAAACCAAATTACACCTGCGCGACGTAATTGGAGTTTAATGAGTAGTTTTATGTTTTGCTAATCAAATCACCATATTGATGGGGTTGATCAGCAGAAATACAATGTTAATTACCAAGGAATGATAAAAAAGTAATGCAACTCCAACGCAACGTCCCCTTACACACGGAAAGGCCCCCGGTGGACAGCCAAGGAGCTGGTCATTTTTCCTTTGAATGAGTCCAACGGCTGCCAGGCCTGGGGGCTGTGGGAAGACAGTGTTTATTTGCCGTTTTCAATTCCACATGGTTCAAGGGCTGGAGGGCATCGGTGGGTGCTGATGGGGACCATTGAAAAGTGAGCAAACTCCATCCCTGGGCGTTCACACAGGACGTGACGCCGTGTGTTTTGAAGACATCACGTAAAGTCCCTTCTTGATATGAATGGTGTTAGAGCCATCCCCGCAGGAGTGACCCCAGACTCAAAAATCAAACTCAGATTTTAAATCAGTGACATTGGCACTTTCCACTGCAGATTGGAGCAACAGAGAAGGACTGAAGAGGGGCCACCGCTGCTAAGAGCTTTGGAGGTTTGTGCTTCACAGGACAGAGAGGGCCCCTGGTGCTGGCCTCCCTCTGGCCGTCCACACCACACTCCTGCTAACTCGACCCGGAAACATTCGGAGGTGAAAGGAAGCTCCCAACTGCACCTTCTGTCCCTCTTCCCACTGGACCACAAGGACATGCGGGTCTCTTCCAAGTTTAGGAAGGACGGAGGGGACAGTACCATTAACAGTGAAAAGGAGGGAAAGTAGAACAGTTGGCTGGCTACTGGGGGGATTCATTAATCGAATAATTAAATGCAGCTGATTAAACTTCTCGGATCTGTATCTCTCTCAACACCTGGAAACATGCTTCTCCAGTTTTCTGCAGGAAAGTCGACGGTGTCGAGAAGAGCACGTGACCCTGGGGGCCAGCCAGCCCATGGTGTTGGGCTCTCCTGGACACACTTGGCCATGGCTTGCTCTGCCCTTTCCTCCTCCACGAGGGATTTCAGGACCAGAGGGGACCTCGGAGATCACCCGACCTACACGTCCATGCCAGGGACACTGCCAAGGGGCACAGGGCTTCACACTGACACAGCGGGCCACGTGCCCTGGGTCCTTTACCTGTCAGCACCCCTGAGCTGGGTTGTGGCGGGGCTCATTCTAGTGCTGAGGAAACTAAGGCTCCAAGTTAGGTGACGTCCCAGGATGACTATGATTGACAGCAGTTAATCGTGCATTTCAAAGTAGCCAGCAGAGAAGATTTTGAATGTCTTCATCTCAAGGAAATGGTGTTTGAGGGAACGGATGTGCCAATTACTCTGACCCGATCATTGCATAGTGACCGTGCATTGAGATGCCACACTCTACCATAAAGACATACAATGAGTGTGTGCCGATCAAAAATTAAGAGCACATTTCAAGGAAAGGTAGATGACCCGTCTGAGGTCCTGTTGTTGGTGAGGGGTGGTCAGAGCCTGGTTCCAGCCGCCCACCGCTCTAATGGAGAGTTTCATGTTGACCCACAACTTAGGGTGTTGTCTGTCATTGTACAGAATACATCCCAGGCTCAGCCCAGCGTTTGACCCTCCGTCACCTGGTGGCCAGCTGTCGATCCCACTGCCCACCCTGGGGGTCCCTCCTCCCATCCACAAGCCCTCAATGGGTACTACACGAGCCCCTGACTCTCCCACTCCATGGCTCTGTCTCCCCCAACCCTGTCCTTGGAGAGCCCTCCTGGGCCAGACCACGCACATCCTCCTGAAGGCCTGCAGACTGCCCTGTCGGACATCAGACCTCGCCTCTCTGCGTTCTCAAACCTGCCAGGTGTCATTCACACATGGATTGTATACCCGGTCCTAATGACCATCTTCTTCCCCGATTGCGCCTTCCAGGAAGCTGGGGACCCATCACAGTGTGGGACACAAAGTGGGAACTCAGAGAAAGATGTGTGGAATGAGCCGAGAGACAATGAAGGGGGGGGGGTAATGAATGAGTGAGTGACCGAGTGAACGAGTGAGGGGTTTGTGGACCGTAGACTCCAGGCAGAGCTCCACGCCACCACTTTACCTGTGGGGCACCTGCTTCTGAGGGCCATGGAAGGAGAGGGAGGAGACAAGACAAATAAAGCAGATTCCAAAGCCCGACACATAGTAGATGCCTAAGAAACGACAGGCACGTGGTGACCGCCATCATTTCCACTTACCATTAGCATCCGATTGTCTGGATGACGCACTTACAACACTTCTTCACCCTGGTTTTGTCTCCACTTTACAGATGAGGAAATCAAAGCTCAGAGGAGGCCAAGCCACGTGTCTAATGTCACAAAGCCCGCAAGTGACAGAGCTGAGACGTGAGAGGGAACTCAAAGCCAGATCTGCCTGCCAACTGCAAGCCACAGGTGGCTCTGAAGCTCAGCACGGTGCCTGTCCCATCTCCCCAGCTCCAGACCCCGTGACAAGCAAATCAGGCCCTGGGAGTGTTCCCCAGGACACACAGGAGACACCCACAGGGCAGTGTAGGCACAGGTGGTCCACGGGACCCTCGTCACTCTTGGCCACCAACCCAGAAACAGCTGCTCCTTGGATGATGGTGTCAGAGAGAATTCAGGGACAGAAGAGAGGGTCAGGAAATCCTGGGGTTCTCATTTTCCAGAGGAGGAGACTGAGGATGAAGACGGTCAGCAAACCAGCCGGGGGCCAGACCAGAGCTCAGTCCCCTGCTGCCCAGGCCAGTGCTTTTCTCTGCTCCACAAATAAGAATCTGTCCCCAGATACATGGCTCCCTGGAGCTTTTGAAGTTCCTTGGCAGCAGGGACTAGAACACAGTTTGTTCCAAAGTCAGTATTTTCCCTTCCCAGCTGCTCCCTGAACACAGGGGGAGGGAACCTCAGCTGGGATCCAGCTCTGCCCAGATCTCAGTCCCCTCCACCTGAGAGTGACAAGCCTCTTGTGCAGTGATCTCAGTCTCACCTCAACTGTGGACCCTCTTCTTTAAAGAATTTTATTGTCCATGATTAGGGATGAAACCCAGGGCCTCGCACATGCAAACCCCAACAATCCGTCCAATTTGTAAGCAGGAGTTGAACATCTGATCCTGTCCAACCCCCACTGCCAGCTCAACAAGTGCCTCTGAGTGGCTCCGTGGGCACAGTTGGAACACCTCTCACCTCGTCCACCCCAGCCTGTATGCCAACCACCATGACCGTGACCACATGTGAAAGGTTCGTCACTGATCCCGTGCTCCAATGCAATAAAGCTGCACTCCACATGTCACTGAGGGACCCAGCACCCTTCCCTCATGTGGCTCCACCAAGGATCAGATGTTCAACTCCTGCTTACAAATTGGATGGATTTTTGGTATGGCTTGCCTTCTTGGGACATCCATCTCCTGTGGTCCCCTCTTCCCTTTCTGGACACCAGATGGAAGAAGGGATCTGCAGGCAATTCCCTTTCCGGGAGGAATCTGTTACTGACCAGACCCCGAGTTGGCTATTCATTCCCCAGGAATACCTCAGGGGGTGTAAGGAAGGACCCTAGATTCACAGCTCATGGCACCAGACAGCTGGTGTGTGTGTGTGGCGGGGGGAGAATCATCTGAAACAGAGAGGAAAACATCAAACTATTCTGGCTTCACCCTCCCTCCCACCTTCCAGTCTTACACCATTGCCTCTGGTTGGCCAGCTCCATCTGGAGCCCAGAGGGCAGATGACCCTGAGAAATATCCCCTCCTAAAATGTAGTGCAGAGAATGGCAGGGAATGGACCTCAGAGCAAACCAGCATGCGGGTGGGTATTTTGTCTATTTTTTTTTTAATCTCCAGGATCTGAATATACCTAGCACACAGTCGGTGGTCATTTAGTGATTTTTGTGGGGGTAGAAATAGAGCACACTATGTATCTTGTGTCTTGCAATTTTTCAGTGGTTGAAATCTTCTTATGTTACCTATTACTGACCCCCTTGGTCCCCGGTTCCGCATTCACACCCTGTGTGATCCCCAGGGCCTGAGCGAGGAGGGAACCTGTGACTGTCTTCAAACCCAGGGTGCTGGGATGCTGCTCCTGCGAGGTGTTAAGTTAGTTGAGACTCTAGCAGACCCAGACTACAGATGACCCACACGGCTTGATGAACGAGGCAACCATGGCCGAGGGCTTTAGCCTCCCCTTCCAGTGGCTGAGAGCAGGAACTCGGATCTGACAGAAGTCTCCAGCAGCAGCCTGAAGAAACAAGAGCTGAAAGTCCCACAGCAAAGAACTGGTTTCCGCCAACAATGAGCAGAAGCTCTGGAGCAGGCCCTTCCCGGGTCGAGCCTTCACATGAGAACACAGTTGGGTCACTGCCTGGACTGTAGCTGTTCCCAGACACCTGCCCCCTACAGTATGAGATGTGTGCTTACACTGCATAACCCAGGCCCCACTGTCCTGCTCCTGGGCAGATAACTAACAGCTCTCCTTGCCAGAGCTGTGGCCAGCTGCCTGAGATGCAGCCAAACCAATGCAACCTGAAGTTCCAGCACTAGTGCAAGACCCATGTCAGGCCATCACTGTGTGCTCCTTCCATCTCTGAGCACCTAGAGAGGCAGAGCCCGGTGGGGCGGGGAGCCAGCTGCCTGCTCGCTGCAGGGGAGCTACACAAACCATCCTCACAGCCCTCCCGGACCTGGAAACACACCGCCACTGTGAGAACCACCAAGATTTGGGAGTTCACCAGTGGCAGCTGATGCTTTTCCCCAAACTAACACACAAAGGAAGCTAAGTAACTGTACTGAGCACTCGGTCGGCACTAGGTACTGTGCTGAGCACTTAGGCAGATACCTCCTACAAGCATCTGGTCAACCTTGTAATGCAGCTTTGATCCTCGTCTTAGAGTTCAGAAAATGGAGCTTCTGGGAGGCCAAACAAGCTGCCCCTCATAAGACGCATAACTAATGCAGACGGGATTGGAAGAGGTCTGACCCAAAGCCAAGGGGGCATCTGGGAGGAACTTGATGGGAAGGAGAGAGACTGGGAGCTCTGGAACAGGAGCGTGAGAAAATCCCACCTGGTCAAGAAGACTGCGAAGGGTCCAGGAGCAGGGGGCCTGTGAGGTGGTCTTTAACGCAGGACTGGAGCTGACTAAAGGGACACCTCCCGTGTGCATGGAGAGAGGTGGGAAAGCACAGGACCCAGAGGGAAGGGAGAGATGGGCGCCCAGGGCGTCCGGGACGTGTGTGCAACGGAAGATAAGGAGGTATCAATGCTAGAGATAGAGTTCGCATTTAAATCACGGAGGATCTTGGATTGCCAAAAAATAAAGGAATAATGAAGGAATTCGTACTCACAATATCAGAGGTTTCTAAATAGAGGAGTTACATAATCATAGCTGTACATCAGACGCCCAATTTAGCATACCCTTATGTAAGCACAAATACGCTCTTCTAATGCTTCTATCAGTGAAAATAATTATACGTGGTCTTCTTCCTTATAGTTAGAGAGACTTCCCAAAAGTGGTTTGCACAGGAACTGATGAAATACCTTTCCCGAGCACGCAGAAGAGTCAGTCTCACTGGAGGATCGTTACACCTGCCCAGGATTATTGGTGGCAAAGCTGTGTCTACAAGCACACACGTGTGCATGCGTGACTATGTGTGCAATGTGGATAGAAATGCACACGCAGCCTGCAGACTTTGCCAGGCCAGGGCAACTCCACCACACGCCCAGGACAGATGCTGACAGCCGGGCCTCCTGGAATGCTACCTGTGTCTTTACACTTCACACCAAGCAGTGACCGCCTTGCATTTTGAATCCCCGCCATCTCTTCAGATTTCCTTTCTATAAACAAAAGAACTGTAGGCCATCCATGACCACGATGAACAGCCCACAGTTTCAGGCCCTGAGATGAGAAGATGGAAAGGGTTGCAGCCTGCTGAGCTGCACCCGGTTCCCCAGGCACGTGGAGCCCTGGCACGGCCCTTCGAGGATGGAGCCGCCCAAGAGAGCTTCTCATGAGAGGAAGAGGGGCCACTCCTGTGCGTGGTCACAGGAGAGCGTGCCCATGCCTGTGGCGGTCTGTTCCAGGCTGCTGCAGGGACAATGCCAGAGGCTGGCTGGCCCAACACAGGGCTAGACATCTTCAAGATACAAATCCTCTGCCCCTCGGTCTCCTCCCTCCCAGCTCCTCTGCCCAAGCTCAGCCCCCAGGCAGAGAGAAGGGCCTGGAGCTGGGCCCGAGAAGGCCATATGGCACAGCAAAGGAACACAATCTGTGAGCCTGGGTATCTGGGTTCACATCCTGCTCCAAAACCCCTGGGCTTGGGTAGGTGATGCACCCTCTATGAACATTAGAGGAAAATGGTTGAATTAAAAGAGACTGGTAATTTATTAAATGCCTGGCACATAAAAGGCTCTTGGTAAATAATGATTGCCAGGGTCCATGGTTCCTTTCCTTAGTGAAAATTGCAAGTTTCCATAAAATTGCTGGAATATTAGGATTTGGGGCAGGTGTTTTAGGAGGCCAGGAATCCTGGGAGTATATGATCTGTCCTGATAATATTTTTGTTTTGTTACCAGGGATTTAACTCAGGGGCACTCAGCCCTGAGCCACATCCCCAGCCCTATTTTGTATTTTATTTAGAGACAGGGTCTCACTGAGTTGCTTAGGGCCTCGCTAAGTTGCTGAGGCTGGATTTGAACTCGCAATCCTCCTGACCCAGCCTCCTAAGCGGCTGGGATTACAGACGTGCGCCCCCACACCTGGCTTGTCCTGATAACTTAGACCCAAGGTGCTGAGCATGGGGATTATTTCAAGCCTGGCGCCGGTAACCAGTACTCCAGCATTTCCTCCCCATTTTGTTCCAGCTGCAAATCTGATCAGAAACCTCCTGTGCCTTCATTTGGGTTGTTAAGGAAAACGCCCTGACCAGAGCCCTCCCTGCATGGCGATGTGGTCTGGCCATTGACCTCCTCTGGACGCAGTCACTGACCTATCAGCCACCCCCAACACCTCCTCGCATTTTGCTGGGATCTCGAATGTCTCCCAAAGGCCCAGCTGTCAAAGGTTGGTCCTAGGGTGTCACTGGAAGGTGGTGTGACCTTTAAGAGGTGGGGCCTAGCGGAAGGAAGTTAGGTCATTGGGCACGTGCCCTTAAAGGGGATTGTGGGACGCCAGTCTAGGAGCAGTGTTGTTCTGCCACACGCTTCCGCTACAGTGTGCTGCCTCATCACAGGCCTAAAGCAAAGGAACATATCGGGAACTAGAATGTGAGCCAAAATAAACCTTTACTCTTTATAAGTATACTCTCAGGTATTTTGTCATAGTTCAGGAGTCTGATTAACACACTCATCTGTCTGCCGCAATATCCTGAGAGATGTGGTCTTTTTCCTTGAGGAGTCCAATATCGAACAGGTCTATGACAGTCCCCGAGATAAAAAAGGATGGGAGTTTTCTCAACAGGAGCCCATAAAACATTATCATTGCAGGTCACGCTTGGAAACAACTCGATAGAGATTCAAATCTTGACACCACTATACCATGAATCTTCCTGAGTCCCCAATTTCCTCTTTTGAAAAACGGGAACCACAAGCCCAATTCATGGGCTTGTAGAAGAGGGTTAGATGAGATACAGCATGATCTCCACCTAGCTCCAGGCCTGGCCCTTGTTAAACAGTCATTCCTTTGTCTTATGCATGAGAGCCTTTAGCTGGGAGTTTGGAAAAAAGCACCATAATTGCTCTTCTGAGCAAGGTTCCTGGGTCTGTCTGCTCAATAAGAAGTCTGACCAAATCCTTTCATGTCTTGGCAGACCATTCCAGCCGTGCACTACACCCAGAACGACATTTGCAAAAGGACATCAGGGTCTGATACCTGACTCTCTCTGAGACTTGAGAGGACTGGACCAGCAGGAGAGCCCCACTATCTCCCTCGGGTTCCCTTCTGAATTAACAAAGGGGTGTCAGGGCTTCATTTGAATATTCCAGCCATTAATCCTGGGCACTAGCTGCAGGGCGGTTCCAGCTCTTTGGGTGTTTTGAATACATTTTAAGGATCATTGCAAATTTGATTGCCATCAATAAAATTGCAAACAATATAATTATATTTGTTTGCTTATGTCTAAATAGGTGCGCACATGTGAAATCTGAGTATGGTAATGTAAGCAAAAACTAATGCATATATATGTTGATGCTTTCAGATTACATAGATCCCTACCTCCACAGGCACTCAAATGCACTTATATAACTTGCAGAAATAATCTACTTCTTCTACGCTATACCAGGAAAAAAAAAAAAAATCAAATCTAAGCACGAAGAAACTGAAAAAAACTACATGTATCATTCACCTGATTTCAATTGTGCCTCCCTTTGAACCTCAGCCAAATCATTTTGTACATTAAAAATTGGTCAGGGATGATAAGATTCCATTTTCATGGTTGGTAATGCAGAACCAGGGAAAGAATACAATTACAGACCCCTGAGTAAACTCTGCGAATGTCAACTTGATGTAAATGATCAAGTGTCGACAAAGAGGCCAGGGGAAGGAGGGAGGGCTCAGCTCGGAAAGGAACTGAGAGCTGAACTCCAAAGGAGAGCGAGAGACAGACAGACGGAAGCGGCGAGAGATAAGCGGGTAGCACCCCAACAGACAGCCATTCACCTGAAACATGGCGCACGGGGGGCCCAGGAAATGTTTTCAAGCACTCACTCGGGCCAGTTCTTGAAAGCGCCAAGAATTTGCAGCTAAATGCATTTATTCAGTCCTCAAACACTGACTGAGCGCCCACTTGGGCCAGTCAGTGCCAAGCAATGAGGGGAATATGGTGACCTCAGTGGCTCCAGTCCGTCAAACAGATTTCCCACCAGGATGGGTGTAGCAGACGCCCGATATCAGAACTGTACTGGCCCCCTGGGCTTTCATGCAGATGGACACATTAACAAAGGTGTGGAAACAGGCAGTCCAGGCCACCCCTCCCACTGTCCCCAGGTCAAGGGAATGTCACGAGATAGCCCCACTCCCCTGCGGATGCCCCGGTGAGACATCAGGATTCAGGACAAATGGCAGCTGCCAGGAGAGAAAGCATCTCAACATCATATTACACAAGAAACGGAGGAGCGAGCTGGACTATTTCTCTTGAGAAGCAAAGACAGGGGTACGACATTATCATCAGAAACTTAAAGCGTTGCTGAGAGTTGAGACAGGGTAAACTGGAAACCTATAGGGTCTGCGGGGCGGGGGTCAGCTTCAGGACCAGGAGATAGAAACGGCCAGGACGGATTTCTGTGAACACGGGGGAACCCGATGTCAGTCCAAGCTACTTTGGAAATACTGTGGGTGGGCTGAGGCTGGCTGGCCTCTCGGGTAGACTATCACCTGGAGCCTTTCTGCTGTGGAACAGGAGAGGTACTGACCGGATGGTCCTGAGAGGTGCTTGAAAGGAGAAGCCGTGCGTTAGAATCCAGGCAAGCACTGGCTTTGAGAAAGAGGGGAGGGAGGGGATCTGGGTTCCAGGCCTGCCTTCTGTGTTCTTCCAGGTGCTTTCCAGGCCGTGGCCTCCCGCACCTGGATCAAGCTACATCTGGAGAGCAGGGTCATCCAGGAGAGCCTGCCTGGTCTCTGGTCCGGAACCGCCTCCCATTCCGCTCCCTGGGTTGGAGTCACTCTGCTTCCACTCTCCTGGCCTCGCGGCAGCACCCTCCTGGGCTCTGACGCTGCCGAGTGCCTGGGACACTCTGAGCCTCTGCTGTTTCAATTAGGGCTGGACCTGAGGGTGGTAGGAGAGCCGGTGTCTCCCCTGAGGTCCTGACGGCAGGAGCCCCCCACCCTCTGGGAAGTCACCGGTGCTCGTAGGGGATATCATGTGGCACTTGGTCTCCAGAGACCAGCCAAGGATGCGTTCCATCATCGGAAAGCTGAGGGAGCCCTCCGGCCTTCCTGCCAGCTCTCCTGTCATGGGATGCTGGTCGTTATGGTGACAGGGTGGCAGAAAGAAGGAGCTGTGGACTGACATATGGCAGTAGGCCAACGAATCTTCACCCGTGAAAGGCGCTGTCTGTTCCTGGGACGGGCCTGGGTGGAACTGCTCTCCTGGGGCTCCAGACCCTCAGTTCCGGCTCCATGGCTCTGGGTGCTCCATGGGGGTGAGAGTTCAGGGACTGCAGGTGCCTTTCCACTCCGAGTTTCTGTGACTCCAGCTGCGCCCTGGATTTCCCTCTGTCCCGTCCTGCCATCTTCCCGAGGGAGTCAACTGGCTGTCCCTTAGCTCTGGGAACACAGAGGGTACCGATGGCCCACTTCCCAGTCCTCTGAGGACAGAGAGTCAAGCCAAATTGAATGACCTTGTGATGACCCATGGGGATACTGAGGCCATCTTCCCACCTTGGCAGCCTCAGAAGGGTCTTCTCTGGGCCCCCACCGTCCCAGGGACCCCTCACTTGGCCAGTTGCCCCGTATGTGAAGGGCTGGAAGAGGAGCAGCCAGCAAAGGAGGCGCCCAGACTGGGAAACCAGGACCCTGTTTGAGAGAATGGGGACTGTTGACATGTCACTGTGAAGGTCAAGACTTGAGATTATGTCCATCACCATCCTCGAGGGCAAGTCCTGGGTCCAGTGTTTGTTTCCCTAACATCTGTGTCACCTGGGAAGCCGGCGTACAGGTGGGCATGTCTGCAGAGCTGGACTGTAAGTTGTGACTCTCTGACTTTCCCCCGATTCTTCAGGGCCTGCTCCCAGGGCTGACTTGAAAGGAGGAGGCAATCTGGAAAACAGAGTCCCACGCCCCCGTCCCAGTGGCCTGTCATCCTCCTCTACAGAGGGACACGGAGTTGTAGGGTGACAAGCACAGAAGGCAGATTTGGGAGCCAAACCTGCAGACAGAGCTGGGAGTGGAGGAGCCAGAGGACGGCAGAGCAGGGACCGGCCCCCCGGGGCTGAGGACTGGGTCCTCGGTGGGACTCGGTGAGAAGGAGCATTTTCCAGGAGAAAGAACACACACGTCCCTGCACCAGCCCATCATCATTCAGAAGCTGAGAGCAAGACTGATTTTTCCAATTTATTTTAGAATTATCAACCGAACTGATTAAAGCAGCTATCAACCCTGGTTGTCCCCATGTGTCGTCCCCACTTCACATCTCCAGTGTTGGGGGGTTTTTTTATTGTTTTGGTTTTTTTTTTGCATGCAGGCTGCATAAATTATTGAAACATTATTTTATTTATCCATCCCCCTGTGACAGAAATAGGTTTTCTGAAAGCAGATCTTTCCCTAATCAGTTTTGTTTTCCTGGGTTTTGCTTCCTGTGAGTGGAGGCTGACAGATGTGTCGCACTGGTGTGCTTCTGTGGGGCGAACTGAGCCACAGCGGAGAGATAAAGAGAGCAGCTCTGCATCCAAGAGTCCCCGGAAATACATTATTGGTGCCTGGGAAATAAGAGACTCCGACATGTGTCCCTGGTGTGCAAGAGGGAGGTGGCACTGGGCAGGCGCGTGCTGTGAAGGGCAGCCCCTCCCTGCTCAGAGTTCAGAGCAGGGGACCTGATGTCACATGCTCACCCATCCCCTGGGCTCAGAGCTCTCCTTGCAGACAGACAGACACGCCCAGTGGGAGGCCGGGAAGCAGCAAGTCCCAAGCTGACCGTGGACAGCTGTGGGTTTCTCTCTCGTGTCAGACAGACCTTCAGCTCCCTTCACACATGATGAGTCATCTGAGAGGGGCCATCTTAATGGCCACACGCATTTCAAGAGTGGGACCTAGGGCACCTCTGTGCCTTGGGTTTGGAGTGTTTGAGCAGCATTCAGCCAGAACAGGAAGCGCCACCCACCAAAGCAAGACACGCCCAGAAAATGCCCTGCATGGCTCCCTGTGGCCTGTAAGACAGAGCTCCTACCTGCGGGCTGGCCTCAGGGTCCTTCATGGTCTGGGCAGTGGGATGTCTCCAGGCCCACTGCCTCTACCTCCTACCAGCTGTCTGCTACCCAAGGAAGCCACACATCATTCCCTGTGAGGCCCCAAGTTCTTGACACAATGCACCATGGTTATCTCTAGTCTCTCCCCTGTGTGTGTCCTCTCCCAACCCCATCTCTGCCCAGTATGACCTTCTGGATGCTCCTTCTCTGTGACAATTTTCATACTTCCTCAGATTCTTTGTGTTGATGGTAAAGATGATGGTGATGGTGGTGATGGAGGTGTTGATGATGGAGATGGTGATGGTGATGGTGGTGGTGGTGATGGTGGTGATGGTGGTGATGGTGATGTTGGTGATGATGATGATGGTGGTGATGGAGATGGTTTTGGTGGTGATGGAGATGGTGATGGTGATGGTGATGGTGGTGGTGGTGGTGACAGTGATGGTGGGGAGGGTGGTGATGGAGATGGTGATGATGGAGATGGTGGTGATGGGAGTGGCTGACAGCGATGGAGCATGTAATCAGGAGACAGCCCCTGGTCTAAGGCTTTCTCATATCTTACTGAAATTTCACAGCAAATTTCTTAAGGATGGTAATAAGAACATGCTATTTTTATTGTATCATTCCTATTTTAGAGATGAGAAATCTGAGGCTAGAGAAGTTCCAAAACTTATCCAAAGTCCCAAAATCTCTTGAATAGTAACAGCAACTATCATTTATTAGGTACTTAGTACATCCTAGAAAGTGTTTTATATTCGAAGTGTTAAGTGCTATTATTTCCCTATCGTTAAATGCACTAAAACATGGAAAGCTGTACAAAAAAGCTGTACAAAATCCACAATGTTGGCATTTGGAAGCAAGGAAACTAAGATTTAAAAGAGGTAAAGTAACTCACTCAGAGAGTAAGTGTGTGCGTGTGTGTGTGAGTGTGTACATGTGATGGGAGTGAGGACTTGAACTCGGGCCTGCCTCCAGGGTCTTCTGCGGTGTCACGGCGGGTCCTGCCTGTCCTGGAGGGGACATCCTCATTGTGGGCAGTCACTGCCCATGAATGGCATGGCTGAACAAATGACCCAGCGAGCAAGTGGGCAACTGGCCCAGCAGGGACCACGGGGGCAAATAATCCCCCTGAAGACACCCCAGCAAAGTCCTCATTCTGTTAAACTTTGAAACTGACATTTTCCCTATCATCTAAATTAACATGAAAACCCAGTGCTGTTTGCTTGCTGCGTCAATAGCTCAGGTTTCCTCAGCCTGGACACTGGCTGCCCAGCTTCCTGCAGCTCCCCCAGACCTGCAGCACATGGGAGAGGGTGGGGACAGGGAAGGGTTTGTGCAATGTGCTCCAGCAATGCCCTACAGGCCACACCCTCTGAGGCTGAGAGAGAAAGTGACACTAGACTTCCTCCTCCTGATTGCCTAAGATCATGGGTTCATTTCCCCCGTGGCTTGGGGGCTGCGGTCACCTCCCACAGCCAAGACCCTGCCTGAGTCACTATTAAACACTAGCCCCAAGCTGAGCACAGTGGGGCACACCTGTAATTTAGCAGCTCAGGAGGCCAGGGCAAGAGGACCACAAGTTCAAAGACAGCCTCAGCCTTAGTGAGGCCCTCAGCAACTTAGCAAGACCCTGTCTCCAAATTAAAAAATAAAAAGGGCTGGAAGTATGGCTCAGTGATCAACCACCTGCGGGTTCAATCACTGGTACAAAAACAAAACAAAACAAAAAAATTACTGGCCCTAACATTGCTACTTGACTGACAGAAAGAGAAGCATTAAGTGGACATGAGAGTCAGGTCCTGGGCTTAGCCCTTTGAGAGTCTCAGAGAATCTTGCAGGACTGAGTCTGGGACACCCTTCCATGCCCCAGTATGCTGAAACCTTTCTTATATCTGGGCCATTCTCAGCATATTTCCTTGATTGTCGTTGCCACTGACCACCCGGGCACAGCTTTCCAACTGTTCCAGAAGCCGTGACGAGGGGCGGTGCTCGGTGACTGCGAAGGAGGCGGGCGGGCATCCTGCCTACGGCGCTTCTTCTTGGAAAGCTTCTCCTTGCCTGGACCCCACCTACCAAACACCGGCCCAGCATGGAACCCTGGGTGAACCATGGCTTCTCAGTGACGGCTTCTAGAACGGACCAGGACAGTCAAAGACTGCCTTTCTTTCAAGGGCTCTAACTTGGGTCTCCTTTAAGGAGAGTCCATGTCGGCATCAGCTTAGGTCACCCAATCCACTGGGACAGAGAGCTCCCCAGGACAGCTCTGTGGTGGAGGGAGGGCTCAGGACGGGGAGGGAAGAGGCCTCGCTCTGACCCTCTGCTCAGGGTAGGCCTCGAGGCCTACACACACCTGTGGAGTCGCCCCTCAACCAGTCAGTCATCAGCTATTTGCCATCGCTGGCCCACAGGGCATCCAGAGGCCAAGTCTCCAGAGACGGGGGACAGCTGGGAGCTGTTAGTAGCCAACACTCACAGCAGCTGGGGGCTGTTAGCAGCCCATCTGGATGTGCACCCACAGCATCCATGTGGACCCCCAGCCCCTCCCTGCGTATTTTCAATATGGCGCCATCGTCCCAGTCACATCACCCCTGAGCTCCTCCTTACACCATATTCCGTCATGGTGGCCATCCTTGCTCTCCCCTGAACCCCCCTCTACAGAGGGCAAAATCCCCCTGAACAGAGCTGTCAGTGGAGTGCACCCCAAGTGCACCCCTGCTCACAGCAGATTGAATTGTTGGTCTCCCCGTCCCTGTAGGAGGAGGACTCATGCTGACTCATGGCCATGTGACTTCCCCACCCCATTGGAATCAGGCCCTGGGTGACGGACAGTGAGCGGCAATGCTGGGTAACGTGGGGACGATGGCATACCAGACCCCAAAGAGGCAAAAGAGGAGAACGTGACCTACTCAGGAGTCAGGGAAGGTGAAGCCAAGATCTGAAGGCCTCCGTGCTAAGTTGGTGGGTGGGGGCCCTGCAGGTGCAGAGGCCCTGTGGGAAAGGGGACATCATATGGCCTCAGAGTTGGAACAAGGCCAACGCTGGAGTACCCAGAAGGGGTCGATGTCCAGCACGGTGCAGCCTGCAGAGCTGGCTACAGCTAGAACTCAGTGCCTTGCAGGTCACGTCAAGGACGTGGGTCTTGCTTTGAAAAGCAGCAGAGACACACAGGGCCTGCCGCTGGGCTCTCTGGCTGATGAGCCGGTGGCGTAGGCAGGTCCCGTTCTTCCAATTTTCTTTCCTTGCTTGTAAAATCACAGTGCAGGATGGGGTGGCTTCTGCTTCTCCAGGGTCCCTGCCCCTGTTTCTTGCCAGGCAGAGAACATTCCCACAGTGAGGCGCCGCGTGCTCGCTGCCGAGTCTCCTCGCTGGCAGGATTCGCCTGAAAGGCAGAGGATATTCACATCCGGCAAGCCCACCTCACACCCTCTCCAACCTGAGTCAATAACTAAATACAAAATCAATTTGGTTAATCTTCTTCAAACAAAAGAAGAACCGAGAAATCTCTTAATATGAAGAAAATGGCCTATTTATCACCGAACCAAGAAAACTGCCCACAATGTGGTCTGCCTCCCAAGACTAATTTCTTTCTTTACATTTGTAAATTTATAGCACCCAAAACAAGTATTTTAAATAAGTATGCCATTGCACAACTAATTCCATATTAATGAAACTCAACATCTGTGGCTTTTCACATCTGATAGAGTTAAAATATCACCCATTTAAAGCAAGGGATTAATTCACTTTGACTTATTAATATTGGTTAGCTGTTAAAGCTAACCATTTTATGATTACCTTCCCCATTTTATGATTTTTTTTTTGGCCATTAAATAGTGCTGTAGTGTCCTTCGGTGATTCTAGAATTACAGTAACCACCCCAAACATCTTGCCATTCATGCGAGCTATCATTACTCACAAATATGCATTATTCACAAATATTCACAAACAGGTTGAGCTGAACAAAGTCAATACTCATAAAACATCATCATTCCACTGCATTCCCAGCAACTTCCTCTCAAATTTCTCTTTACTTAGAATTCCTGATGTCAAAATGAAATCAGGGCCATCACCAACACAGGCAAACCCCCCACGCCCCCCACCCCCAAACACAGGTGACTTTTTCCCCTTTAACTGGGCTGCACAACATTTAGGACTTTATCTGATTTTTTTCCCCAACCAACCATGCTTCTGTCCACTGTCACCTCCACGGCAATTGTTTTATACTCGAGACACAACATTTAATTGACAGCCACCTAAACTAAAGTACCATTGGCAGGGATTTTGGGTCAACCTGGGGTCTAGTCCTACGGGGGCGTGTAGAGGAACACACCTCAGGCCACCCTGCTGGAGTTGACAGTGGAAAACAGGACCCGGTGGAAGTGAAACAGAGGGACATGGCAGCCCACTATACCTGTTGTCACTGACACCACTCTCCACAAACCAGGAGCTAGCAAAGAGCAGGGGTGAGGAGCTTGTCACCTGCCTACCTCTCTGGTCCTCCATCTCCCCAGCTAGCAAATTCAGACAAGATACTACTTCACAGGGCTTTTTAGCCAAACAGGACCAAGTATCTGAAGTACTAATTAGCACAGTGCTTACCGGGGGCTAAGCTCTCAGTATTGAACAGATAAGCCACGTGCTCTGTAACTGTTTGCTGAGGAGAGTTTATAAAGGGGAGTTGAAGCTACTGTGCCAAGGAAGCTCGTCCAAGCCTCCTGATGAACAAATGACCAGGGATCTAATCAAACAGTTAGGTCTAGCAGGGGGGTGGGGGGTGCATCATCAGGAAGAGCAGAAATAAATCTCAGAGGGACACTGCCATAGGCACAACGGCCCCTCCCTTGGGAGCTGTGGTCACCTCTGGAACAGCCTGGAAAAATGAGACCACGGACAGGCGTCTTCTCTGTGCGCTGTGAAGCGCTTTTCAAAGCTTAGTTGAGCTGGGCAGGCGCAATGGCATATACAGGTAATACCAGAGACTCAGGAGGCTGAGGCAGGAGGATCGCAAGTTCAAGACCAGCTTCAGCAAATAAGCGAGTCTCTTAGCAACTTAGTGAGACCCTGTCTCAAAATAAAAAATTAAAGTTCTGGGGATGTGGCTCAGTGGCTAAGCACCCCTGTGTTCAATCACCAATACCAAAAAAAGAAAGGAATTTCATTGGGAGTCATTGTGGATAAATCTTCCCTTGCCTCTTTTACTGTGTAACTCGATTCTAAATTATAGTTTCTTTTTTTTCTTTTTTTTTATTGATTTTATTTTTTTAAATACATGACAGTGGAATGTATTACAATTCTTATTACACACATAGAGCACAATTTTTCATATCTTTGTATAAAGTACGTTCACGCCAATTCATGTCTTTATACATGTACTTGTTTTTTTTTTTTGCATTACGATTCTTATTACACATATACACAACAGTTTTTCATATCTCTGTTTGTATATAAAGTATGTTGACATCAATTCATGTCTTCACACATGTACTTTGGATAATGATGTCCATCACATTCCACCATCATTTCTAACCCCCCGCCCCCTCCCTTCCCCTCCCACCCCTCTGCCCTATCTAGAGTTCGTCTATTCCTCCCATGTTCCCCCTCCCTACTCCACTGTGAGTCAGCCTCCTTGTATCAGAGAAAACATTTGGCATTTGGTTTTTTGGGATTGGCTAACTTCACTTAGCATTATCTTCTCCAACACCATCCATTTACCTGCAAATGCCATGATTTTATTCTCTTTTATTGCTGAGTAAAAATCCCATTGTGTATATATGTCACATTTTTTTTATCCATTCATCCACTGAAGGGCATCTAGGTTGGCTTCATAGTAAATTATAGTTTCTTATGGAGAAAAAAAAAAAATTTCCTTCTGATTTCCACGACACATCATGGCACAAGGTATTATTGAGTTCTCTGTCTCAAGTTTGCTTAAAACTTAGTGAGCTTGATGACAGAAAAAAAAAAAGAAAAATCAAACACTTTTATGGAAAATTCAGTGCTCAGATCCTTGGGGAATTCATAATTGGCATTTCCATAACCCAGCTGCCTGGCTACTGAATGGAACCCTAGAATAAATAAATAAACTAGTAAATGAGAAAGCAAAGGCCCCAGAATAGACAAAGCAGAATGGAAATTAACTTCTCCTGAATGGGTCTCTCTTAAAATGGCTTGATTGAAAACCTTCTAGCGTTTTAAGAACTGAAAGTCACTTCTCACGACTCAAAACGACAGCGAGTGGGGAAGGACACAAGGTCCTCCCTGCGCCACTCTTCAGGAAAGCCCCTTTTTCTGCTGTGAGTGAGGACTCCTGATTTTCTAGATTTTTTTTTTCTTTTTCTGGACATTCCAACATGAAAGGACCTCTTAGGAGAACAATTAGTAAGAAACAAAAGCGAGGTTCAATCTGCTATTTTCTTCTGCATCCCTGGAAAAAGAGACAAGAAAGGTCATGGAGGCCCGTGGCAGAGGCTGCTGATAAACATTCAAAATCTGTTTTTTTCTTTTCTTCCTCACAAATAAAAACCATTATATTTTGGCAGGTGGCAATTTGCCAACTTGAAGAAAAAAATACTTTGCGATTTTCCCTTGCAGTTGGAGTGGCTCATGACACATAGGTGAAAAGCGTCGAGTGGGATTTTCTGGAAAGTGCCTTCAAGGAAGCTGCCTTGGCTTAACAAGTACCGTCAATTCCTAGCCCTTGCCCCTCAGGACATGGAGCAAGTGGTTTGAGATCAGCAGCCACCTTGGCAACATGAGGTGGGGACAAAATGTCAACATTCTAACCCCAGTGAGAGCATGCTGGCAATTTTGTCCTTCTCCAATGTCTTATTAAAAGAAAAAACTAAGACCTCATTTTTTTTTCATATTTTAGTTTTCAGTGAACACAACATCTTTATTTTATTTTTATGTGGTGCTGGGGATCCAACCCAGCACCCGGCGCATGCCAGGCGAGCGCGCTACCGCTTGAGCCACATTCCCAGCCCAAGACCTCTCTTTTTTAATGCAATGGTCTGGCTTCTGTTGCTTAGAACTCCTAATTGACCCAAGGTCCTTGGCTTGCAGCTTCCCTTTTCAAACAGGACCACGGATTTCCAAATACAATGAGTGGAGGAAGATCACACACCCACACTGACAAACATTCCCTGTGGATTTTTAGCAAGTGAGTTGCTCCCACATCTCAGGCTCGCTTACACTTCATTCGCATGCTCTGAAAGAGGTCTGCAGTGCGTATCGACTTAGACCCAACAGCCGGCCTTCACATGCATGCTGTGGATTTTCTCTGAAATATTTAAGATGCACACGGAGGGAGAGATGGCAAAATGTCCCCAGCCGTGCCCCATGACTGTTGAGGACGCAGAGGCAACAGAGGCCAGCCTCCCGGGCCGTCGCCCCTCAGACCCTCCTTCCCCCCGAAGTGACCACCTTTCTAAATTGTGTCTTCGTGATTTCTTTTTACTCCACACTTTCAAAGCAACATATACTCTCTCTGGTGATTTAAAAAGAGAAGGGGAAAAAAAAAGCTCTGGATACAGCTTTCCAGGTTGCAATCCTGGCTGTGACATTTATGAGTTGGGTGACCTTAGGAAGTCACTTCACCTCTCCATGCCTTGGTCTCCTCGTTGTGAAATGAAGATGACAACAGGACACCGACCTCATGAACCTTCACTGAGGATCAAATGACTTCATGAACGTGGGCCTGACATCTAGTAAAGGCTGTGTACGGATCTGTTGTGATAATGCAGATGGTTTTCTCGGGTTTCCACAACTTTTATCTGGAACGCCACACAATTTTTAATTATACAGTAGTCCCCTCTAATCCGAGGTTCTGTACTCCATGATTTTTCTCATCTGTGGTCACCCAAGGTAGAATGATTCAGAAGTTTAAAATAACTTTTCCTACTGCAGATTATTTCTCAATGTAGGAAGCTATTCCTCCTGGAAGTCCACTCACCCACTCCCTGAAGGGTGTCATGCTGCAAGTACCCTCCACCCTGGTCCTCCCTGTTCTAGTCACACGTCCTTCTCTGGTCACACCTCTAGACCCCGCTTGAGGGTTAGGTGGTGTTGATACAGGCCACCTCTGCATGTCTCACATGACTCCTGCAAATGTGTTTCTTAGATTCTCAAATTTCCCTTTTTTGTTGCTCCATAAAGTCCATCTTTCTTCAGATCCCTAGTCCCAATAGATTTGCGCTCTCAGTGACGATGAGCCAAGTTAAATGCTCTGCCTTGTTCAACGCAGCCTGACATCTTCCAGGCTCATCATCCAGGTTCTCACAAACGGCAGCTCTCCTTCCTTTTTAATGCTCAACAACCCTCCGAGGTATATGTGTATCACCTCTTCCCCACCCGCTCTTCCATTAGTCCACAGCAGGCATTTCCACTTCTGGACTCTGGTCAGGATGCAACGGGCGTGAGAGTGTAGACGTCCTGACCAGGCCACGCATCACTGCCTCGGGCACAAAGACGGACTGTTGGGTCAGAGGCGAGTTCTGTTGCTTAATTCTTTAGGAAATGCCACACTGTTGTCCACAGCGGCTGCACCAATCTGCTCCCCCACCCACAGAGCCCTTTCTTCCTCTACTCCTTGCCCTCGTCAACGGGTGTGATTCTTATCTTTTGGAAAGTACCCATCCTACCAGGTGTGAAGTGGCATCTCAGAGTCATGTTGACGTATGTTTCCCTGAAGACGAGTGATAGTGAGCAACTTTTCATATACTATTGGCCATTTGTATGTCCTCTTTGGAAAAATATCCATGCAGGGAATTTGCCTGTTTTATAAACTGTCTCTTTTTTTTTTCATTTTTCTGCTATTAAATTTGTGAGTTCTTTATATACTTTGGTTATTACTTCCTTATGTGATGCATGCTTTGCCAATATTTTCTTCCAGTCAATTGATTGTTTCCTTTGCTGTGCTGGGGGTTTTAGTTTATATAGTCCCATTTACTGATTTTTGCTTCTTAGCCTGAGCTTTTAGTGTGATAGTCAAAAAACAAAAACAAAAAATCATTGACACTGATGCCATGGACTTTTCCCCGATGCTGCTTCCTTGTAGGAGTTTCTTGGGTTCCAGTCTTACATTTACAACTTTCATCCATTTTGAGCTAATTTTTGCAAATGGTATAAGTCATATAAACAGCAAAGAAGTAAAAATATTTCTATTTGCAGATTATGATACAATATGTATAAAACCCTGGAAGACACACACACACACACACACACACACACACACACACACAAATAAACCCTTTAGAACTGATACATGAAATTAGTAAAGTTGCAGGATACAAAATAAACACATAAAAATCAGTCGCATTTCTGTAATCGGTTGCATGAGAATGCCCTATCCAAAAGAGAAGTCTAGAAAAAAACAATCTCATTTACAATAGCACTAAAAAGACATATTTAGGGTTTGGGGCTGGGGCTCAGCATTAGAGCACTTGCCTAGTATGTGTGAGGCACTGGGTTTAATTCTAACACTGCATATAAATAAATTTAAAAAATAAAGTCCATTGACAACTAAGAATATATTTTTAAAAAATTTTTAAGAAGATGTGTTTAGGAAAAAGTTTAACGAAAGGGGTAAAAGTTCTATATACTAGAAAACTGCAAAACTTGAAAAAGATGCAAAGGAAACTGCAAATCGGAAAAAGACACAAAGAAATGAAACAAATATCCCATATTCACAGAGTGGATGAATTAATATGCTAAAATGTCCAAGGAAAATGCAGATTCAACACAATCCCTAAACTTCAGTGGAATTCTTCACAGAAATAAAAAATTCTGCCGGGCACCATAGTGCATACCTGTAATCCCAGAGATTCAGGAGGCTGAGGCAGGAGGATCATAAGTTCAAAGTCAGTCTCAGCAACTTAGCAAGGCCCTAAGCAACTTAGCAAGACCCTCTCTCAAAATAAAATATTAAAAAGGCTAGGAATATGGTTCAGTGGTTAAGCTGGGTTCAATCACCAGTACTCAAAAAAAAAAAAAAAAATTCCAAAATTTGTATGGATCTACAAAAGACCCCCAGTAGCCAGTTCAGAAAAGAAAAAAAAAAAACAAATTGGAAGCATCACATTTCCTGATTTAATATTAAATTAGGGATGCTGTTTGGTGGCAAAGTGCTTGCCCATCATGCGCAAGGCCCTGGGTTCAATACCCAGAACTGAAAAGTTAAAATAATATAATTACATTACAAAGCCATAGTCATCAGAACAATATGGTACTGACATCAAAACAGACACATTGACCAGCGGAATAGAATAGAAAGCCCAGAAAGTAACCCAAACAACACTTCCAACTATTTTTTGACAAGAGCCCCAGGAAGACCCAGTGAGGAAAGGACAGTCTCTTTAAAGACCAGTGCTGGGAAAACTGAATTTTTACATGTAAGAATAAATGACTAAATAAAATTGCACCCTACTTTCAGAATATACTTATGCTAAAAAAAAAAAAAAAAAAAAAATCAAATAAAACTTTTTCCAGCCTCAGCAAAAGTGAGGAACTAGGCAACTCAGTGAGACCCTGACTCTAAATAAAATACAAAACAGGGCCGGGGATGTGGCTCCGTGGCTGAGTGCCCCTGAGTTCAATCCCCAGTACCAAAAAGTAAGTAAATAAATAAATAAAACTTGTTATTTATATGAGATTCAGATTTGCCTGGGCCTCCTGTGTTTAATCGGCAGCCCCTCCTCCGTCCCCCTCCCCGTGGTAGGGAGATAGCAAGTGTCCACCTCCCAAGTCAATGGAGACACAGAAAGCACTCAGCACACCACCTGGCACACCGCACACCCCTCTCCTTATCACCTCTTCATCTTCTCCCGATGCGAGCAGGAAACTTCTGCTCCCAGGGCACCTTCATGGAACCCCAGGGACCCAGGGCACACAGTTCTGGAAACCACTAGCTAGCCTCTGTTTTGAGCAGCCCAAGGATGCTCCTTAGGAGGAGGACAGGGACTGACCCATGCTCCCAGCACTGCAGCCCGTGACTACGCACGAACTAAACCATTAAAACGCCACCTTGTGCATGGAAAAGAATGAAATCAGTGAAGACCGTGTGGCTAATGGCCAGCCTGATGTTTAACTCTACAAATCAAGAGGCAGGAGGACGGCGTCTTCATGAGCACATGTTCCTACCACACACACACGGAAAATCTCCAGAAAGTAAGAGGCGCTCCAGTCACACAGTGCTTCTGGGGCCTTTAAGAATGAGGACACTTGCCCTGGCCCCGCTCTGCGAGTCTGGCTCCTGGTTCTACCACTGTCCCGTTGAATCCTCTGGACGGACTTTCGCAGTGCATTTATAAAGTGTTTAAATAACAGCCAGCGACTGTCGCCTTAGCGCCTGCAGTGAAATTAGTCCTGCGCCCCACACAGGAGTAATTCAGAAAAGTATAAGCCACGTGTGACCCGAGGGCTGCACAGTCGGGCTCAAAGATGAGGCTCGCACTGTAAACCCCAGAAAGCAAGAGACGAAGCACAGGGTTGAATGAGGAGGAAAAGGTTGGTGTGCCCCATGTGGCCCCGAGGACAAAGCCAGGACCAGCGGGAGAAACGGTAAGGAGCTGGCTCGCACAGCTTTTCTAACAAGCAGGACCAACTAAAGGCAAAGCAGGGGGACAGGGAAACAGTGACCCCCCCCTCCCTGAAGGGATTCCCGGACCCTCCTTCATGGGAACACAGTGCAAAACGCTGGGCTTGGAGCTTCCTCCTCATCCAGAGGTCCACGAAACTGCAGCTGGCACGAGATGTAACTGGCGTCCGAATCCCATCCTTCACTTTAGGTCAGCCCCATGGTTGAGGATGGGGCCTGTGTCCAAGGCAGACCTGGGTGCTGGACAGCAGGGCCGAGGGCTGGCTCAGGGCCCTCAAGCTGCAATCCCTGCACTTGCTCAGCGTGTGTGGTATGGAGAGACCAGAGGAGGCGAGCCTGGCAGCAGCAAGGGAGAGGTTTCCTCTTCCCGGCTCAAGGCCATCTGTGTTCTCAACAAAGCTGCCTTGTGTGCAAACCCCACTACTTACAGGAACTGTTTTATATCAGGATTGCAATGAGATTGCACCAAGCTTTTTTTGTTTTAATTTTTGATGTTTCTGCCCCATTAGAAGATGTTATCTGAGCTAGGTCAGAACCGCCTGGGAGGCGGGAAGGCGCACAGCCTGCTGCTGCCTGGATGTCCTCTCAGCTCGGCAGGCCGGGAAGGAGGAGGAAACCACCAGCCTCACCAGCCTCACCAGCCCAACTGCCCCTGCTGCCCCTGCCGGCTCCCACCTCCACCCCACGGGCAGGGACACCAGCCACACCCGCCCCTGCACACCGCACCTCCGCTTGGCCTCCCTGCCAGGGTGCTGCGTGGGTAGGCTTCAGCAGGGTCTGTGTTCCCACCGTTATTATTGTTTGTTTTTCAATTAGAAGCTTGAAGAGCTTTGGTGGTTCATTTGTGGAAGGAGAAACTTGAATGGAAAGAATCTAAACTCAAGCGTTTTCCCTTTGGACAAGTGCACCTGCTACCACCCCACTCCACCCAAACCATCAGAGCCTTGACCAGGGGACTGGACGCTCATGGCAGGGAAGGCCAAGGACTGGCTCACCCAAGGCCTGATGTCACCGAGAGAAGCCCAAGTCCTGAATCTTCTTTGAAGCATCAAGAGATACCATTACCCAGAAGGTTTCAAATACAAGTACTGGGTTTTTTTGTTTTGTTTTGTTTTGTTTTTTTCAAAAAGGAGGGATATATATGCCTTGTTTATAAACAGCAAGGAAAAGAAAAAGATGAAATACCTGGAAAATATATATTTACAAAAAAAAAAAAACATATCCTGGTGATTCTTTTTAATTGGGTTGGAAGGGGTTACTTCATTATGCAGCAAATTAGAAAATTCATAATTTATCATTGCACCCAGTCGAAATGCCACCCAACTGCGTCGCACCCCTGTGAAAACCATCACATGGTAGCAAACTGTCAAGCCTGCTGCAGCCGACGGGCAAAATTAATATGCAAATGTATGCAAGAAATTAAAAAGCAGAATTACCCAGGCAAATGAGGTAGCTATACTTGAATTGTTAGAATTATGAATAATTACTGCGAATTTTCTGCTCCTAATATAACTTGTTTTTTGATAAACAAAGACTTAATTATCGAGATGCGCTGGAGAATTTCCGTGGCGCTCATTAATCTTGCAAAAAAAACAAGTCCCTGGTGCCCGAGCCGTAATGAAGAGCGCGTGCCCTGAATCTTCAGAAAGATCACAGGCACCAGGGTGCCAGGGCTGGAGAAAAAAAATGACAGTGCCAATGTCCCCTCCTGTACCCTGGAGTGTCATAACGTCTTCCACTAACTATCAAAGGGACTTATTTATGCCAGCAGCTGAGCTATAAGTCCAATTTACGATGCCTTCAGCAGTGGTGAAATGATCTGTTGATGTGCGGTGGAAATGCCATCTTGCAGTGGCGTGTGCTGGTCCCAATGATACCAACATGATGAGGACCTGCGCTCCGCCGCTAATGGATGCCGCGTGACAGACCGTGATCCGCAAGAGGGACCATCTTTTAGGACCGGTCTCGATGGTTCTCCATTAATCTTGGCTGTGCAGTTCACTGGTGTCCATGGGAACCAGGGCATTATCATAAACACTGGTTTTAAATTTTCCCATTAAGAGTGGCGACTCAGAGGAGCCGGACTGGGTCCCAACCCACTGGGGGCACTGGCTCGCGCAGCCCTCACCATCTCCGATGACAGGTGCCGAGCCCGATGGGGAAGCGGTCACTTCTTTAGGTTGGGGACCAGCAGGCCGAGGGGGTCAGGAGGGTCCCTAGGCAGCCTAAGGGGGCTGCATGGGGCCGGGCGAGAGCGGGGCTGCCCCTCCAGGAACCGCGGAGGGGCCACTGCCGGGCGCACGGCGCACCGCCCAGGGGCCTGCAGAGCGCGCGTGATTACTTAAAAGCTGGCATCTAAGTGGGAATGACTGAGCTCCCGTCAGCTCGGGCCGATTAGCGCCATGATAAACCCGCACAGATCATAAGGCAAAATTACAAAACATCACTTCTGGAGCCGAGTCGACCGGAGGAGTCCCGGCTGCCGGCATTTTCAGAATCCTGCGTTCTGAATGCAAGTCCCCAAATACCCTGATGTCTTGACAGAACCATTTCACTGTGTAGGCAAATTGTCACCTTTTACACGGGGGCATCTGTCATTTTTATACTCCACGCTGCCTCTCCTTCCTCCTGGCTGCCTGCTCTCGGGCTCCCTCCTCCCTCCCCCGCTCACTCCCCACTCAGAGCAAACCCCCTGGGAGCCCAGCACCCTCTCCAGGACCAGGTCCGTAGATCTCCTGCATTACACTCGACAAAAAGAAAAACCTCTGCGAGTCAGATGGAAATGATGTGCCACCGACATCACTCATCCCCAGATTTTGTTTTTATGCAGAACTTAGAGCAGCTTGTCTCGCGTTCTCTCACCTTCCCTGAGATTAATTCTCACCACGGGCCTGTGCTAGGACTGCAAGGGT
This sequence comes from Callospermophilus lateralis, assembly GCF_048772815.1. Classification (NCBI taxonomy): domain Eukaryota; kingdom Metazoa; phylum Chordata; class Mammalia; order Rodentia; family Sciuridae; genus Callospermophilus; species Callospermophilus lateralis. The sequence goes on from NC_135307.1 coordinate 9,906,118, forward strand.
GAGAAGACACCGAGCTCAGGAGGAAGAAAACGCAACGCAGCAACTCTGTCTTCAGCCACTCGCACCCATTCCTGGGAGAAGCTCCTGAATAGGCACCCTCCTGGCCAGGTGCACTGAAGATGCCCTCATGCCGGAAATAAAGGGACATGCTGGCCACGTGTTCACGGTGCCTTCACTGGACAGTCAACCACCCAGTAAAACTGAGCAGCAGCACCCACCATGGTGCCAAGCACGTGACTGGTGAAGTCATGTGTTAGTTACTGGGCTAAAAAATGACGTAGGTGTAATCCCAGCCTACCTTCAGGGAGCAGGAAGTCCAAGTGGAGTGTCTCTAGGGAACAGCATCAAAACATGGGATATGTGATGTATTTAGCAAATAACAGGCTGATGTTAGCAAAACCAGTGGGGACAGACACCAAGCTCTGGGTTCTCGCTCCACTGCACCCTCTGCCCCTGCTCTGATCCACCTGCAGCCTCTGGGGCTCCCTGCTAGGCTCCGGCAGGGGCTTACTCCAGGCTCCCTGTTCCTCACCCGGCAAAAATGGTTCCCTCTGCAGCAGCAGCTGGAGCACATTCTTCGACACTTACCAAACTGGCTTCTTTGCGCTCCATGCTAGGAAACCAAGCTTAAGTACTGTTAAGTCCCAGGCAAACCAGGACTGTCAACTGCCATCATCCCAGAGACAGCAGCAACAGCGTCACTCCTCAGAGGGCTGCGTCTGAGTTCCACAGACCCCCCTTGTCTTCGGGGTTCCAGCGACTCTGCCCTCTTCTTTCACCCCAGCCCTGCTTCCTGCTCCTGTGATACCAGTGACCTGGTTAACACTCATAACTGGTAACACTTCCCAATTGCTGTAAACAACGCTGAACACAAAACTCGCCGCTTCACCCACTTTGAGCGTACAGCTCGTTAACACTAAGTACATGCATGCTGTTGAACCGCCACCCACATCCATCTCCAGAACTCTTTCATCTTGCAAAGCTGAAACTGTCCCCACTGGACGCTAGGTCTCCAGCCCTCTCCTAGTTGCTGGAGTGGTGGTCCTGCTCTCTGCGTCCAGGACCGTGACTGCTCCAGGAACCCCACATCACTGGAGCTCTGGAGTGTTCTTAGCAAAATGCCCCCGAGGTTCACCCAGGTTGCCACAGGTGTCAGTGTCCTCCTTTCTGAGGCTGATTAATGTCCCATTTGTGTGGACAGACCACACAGCGCTCATCCAATCACCCATTGATGGATGTGGGTTGCTTCCACCTTTCACCTATGGTGAGCAAGTCTGCTGTGAGCACGGGTGTCCAGCTAGCTCGGCCCAACAGTGCCCAAGGCCAGTTCCCTCACTGTTCCCACTTTAGAGGGGAAGAGATGGAGGCTTAGCAAGCTTTGTCGACCAGCCTGGGCCCGTGGGAGAAGCAGGGCCCGGATCGCCAAAGCCCTCCCTGTGGTCCCCCGGGCCTGTGGCTGGGAGTTCCCTAGGAAGACCCAGGGCTTCTGCAGGTGCTTGTCCCTGGAGCACACAGCAGAACTGGGGGGTTCGGAGAGGTAGGTGCTGAGAACTTTGCAGCAAGAGTTCTTGCTGGTGAGTCGACTTAGCGCTCCTATGGCAACACGTGGAAGGCAGAGGCTGTAATTGGGAGAGACAGAGCGCCCAGGGCCAGGCATGCAGGCCTGTCAAGTCCTGAACAAGGCAGGCACTCTGTGTTATTTTCCTGCCCATATTTATTATTTATTTAGAAATGTGTTTCCCCCTGAGCTCTTTTTATGGCAAAAAGGGCAGACAGCACGTGTGAATCCAAGTAAGCCTGGCCTCTCCTGAACAGAGTTCCGTGCCTGGCTCCCACCTGCCCTAAGGACTGGGACACACGGGGGTCTGACAATGGCCTGTGGCACTGGATGCACCAACTTAGCCAGCAGGACACCAGCCCTGGGTCCCAGCAGGCGAACACCTCTAAGGCTGGCAGGCCCCCAAGGCTGGACTCCCATCCAGCAGAGGCCCTCCATGCTTCAGCCCAGCTCCCTCGGGCCAGGGACTCCCTGTGTCCTTAGAGGAGGGATGTTTCAAAGGCCAAGGTCCCAGACCTCTGCTCGGAAAAATGGAGTTTACAGAAGAATGTCCTTCCTTCCAGATCTGCAGCGTTTGTAGAGCCCATGCATCTGTCAAATGATGGCATGAACTCCAGGGAGGTCTCCTGCTTTGTGTAAACTGAGGCTGAGAGGCCGTTTCGCGGTCTGTCCTCAGAGCCCAGCTCTGTCCTGTCTACCTGCTCCTCCGGCAGCGCTGAGATCCCAAGGACGCGCGAGCACTTGGGTGCCTGCCAAGCACGCCTACGCCTCCTTCCATCTCCATAACAACCGCAGCAGCTGGTGCTAATGTTGCTCCTATCTGGATGCCAAGGAAACTGAGGCACAGACACAGCTCAGCAACCTGTCCTGCCGCTGTGACCTCCTCCTGCAAACCCAGCAGGCTCCCGACAGCAAAGTGCAGAGCTGGGGTTTGAAGCAAAGCTGCATAAGCAGGGCCTGTGTGTCCCTGGAGGGCTGCACACCTCCCCAGGGGATCAGCCTAGGTCTGGAAGGCGGGGCCTCCCAGACTCCCTGTCCTGGAGGAGGTGCCTTTGAGAGGCAGGCACGGAGCCCACCCACCCGCGAAGCCCAGGCCCTCCACTCACCAGCCCTGAGCACCCGGGGCCTCAGCTTGGCACCAGAAGAAGGCAGAGGAAAAGGTCTGCTTTGCGATGTGTGCAGAGTGTCAGTGACGGAGATGGTCACGCAGTCGGTCGGTGATCTGCAGAAGGCACTTAGCTAGAATAGTGCCAGGCCTCGGTGTCCCTGGGTCCGAGAGCTGCTGTTGGTATTGTGATGGCTCCTGACTACTGCTCCCCGTACCCATCACGGGAAAATGGGAAATCCTGGCAGGAGGTGGGAGGGCCCAGGGAAAGTGGTGAGCAGGAGCCAGGGTCAGCACAGGGGGTTGACCTCCCTGTGACATGTCCCCTCTCTCGCTACCCAGAGTAGAAATAATAGCTGCCATCCCTTGGTGTTATTGCAAGCATTAAACACGATGGTGCCTGTTAAGTACTGAGGGCTGAGTGGGTCCCAGGAAGCATTCCCCTGGGTAAATGCTATTAGCTCTTGTCTGTCCAACAACTTCCCTAGAAACATCTAATATGGTCAAGCCGGTGAGTTTCTGTTTTCAGGAAGGCCCCAGGCCAGGCACAGAGGAGAATGAGCAGACTCAAGTAGCTCACAGGTCCAGGCGGAGGAACGGAGCCGGCTCGGTTCTTGCCTGACCTTGGCTGTGAGCTCGGCTGCAGTGAGAGACAACGGAAGCTTCAGTGCCGGGCTCCAGGCCCTGGAAGGACTTCAGGAGTTGGAGCAGGACCTCAAAGAATGAGGATAAAGTGGAGGAGAAAGGCAGCCGGGGCAGGGGGAATTATACAGGCAAAGGTCTGCAGACGGCGTCCCAGATGGCTACCAGTTCCTACAGCACCTCTGTGGGAACCAGACCCAAGGCTCCTGTAGCTCAGAGAGCACGTCCTGTCTCAGGCGTCAGCTCCTGAGTGCGCACTGGGAGGCAGGTTCTCTTCACCCCTTGGCTCGGAGCCCTTGTGCAGTAAGCAACCTACCCCACCACGTGCAGCAGAACCTCCGTGTTCAGGTCAAGGAGGAATTATTAGATGATGCACAGGGGAAAGAGGAAAATGAGAAAGAGTTGGAAAGATCAGAAAGGGCCATCTCCTAGAGCAAACAGAGCAGGGTTAGTAAACTGGCCTCCCCAGTTTGTCGGGGTGGTCTACCTGAGTGGCGAATGGCGGTGAGTGCAGAGGAGACTCAGGCACAAAAGACTCATTAGAAAGAGAGCAGAGATGGATCTGGGCGTCTGGCAGGGTTGGGGCAGCTAGCCAAGGAATCGTGTTATTCTGCAGAGGTGGCCAGGAGAACGTCCCTCAGAAGGGGCCCCTACTGTAGGACTGGGAGACTGCAGCTAGTGGCCCCCAGTCTCCCTCACATTTCACCCTCTCTCAAATCAGCCCAGGAAAGGAAGATGAGGGGAAGAGAAGACCCCCACCTGCTTTGGCAGCCGCTCTGCCCGCCTGAGAGAGCCCTGGGCGCAGACCTTGCCCCCAAGGAGTGGGGAGACACCTCAGCTCCGAAGATGAATGTTTAATTGCTCCCCCCCCCACGGGAAGGAATGAAAAGGGGCAGGAGCTGGGGGCAGGTGACTCCTTTCCCACCACAACTCTGCCCCTGGGCCCCTGGACGCCCATGACTGTCCAAAGCCGCACTGTCCCCAGGAGACCAGGCTGAACTGAAACGTGCCTTAAATACTCTCCAGTTTTCAGAAAAGAAAAAAAATCTGGAATAAACAAAAGTTTGCAGAATATCTCCGGGATAACTTTCGTATAAATCACATATTGAAATGACCATGGATGATCAGGGTAAATATTTTTAATAGTATTCAAACTCGCCTCTGCCTGTTCCTTGTGACTTTCCGGCTGCAGTTGTAGGTGGGCCTCGCGGTGAGTTTCTGCAGATGACCTGCCTGTCCTGGCTGCTTCCAGAGGCCTGGGCTCCGGCTGTGAGCACTCAGGAGGGGCGATGGCCCCAGCCCACGGCGGGACACCTTCCTCTGGAGCTCGAGAATCGCAGCTTAAAGTCTCTCCTTACGTGAGGTTGGTGTTCTTCCAAGGGAATCTCTTTTTATTTTACCTTATTTTATGAATACGCTTTATTTTTTACAGCAGTTTTGAGGTTACAGGAAAATTGGGGGGAACAACAGAGGCTTCCAGGCTACCCCCCCTCCGGGCCCCTCCCCGACTCCCGTGTCGTTGCACCTTGCACTAGTGGGACTGCCACGTCCCAGAGTGATGCATGTTAATAACAGAACTCCTGGGGTTCCACCGGGTGTCATCGTGTGTCGTACCTTGTATGGTTGTGACAGGCGTCGAACCCCATGACAGTGTCCCCAAGGTTAGTTTCAGTGCCCTAAAAGTGCCCTGTGCTCTGGCCCTGCATCCTGCCCCGCCTCCCCAGCTCTTGGCCGCCGCCGACCTCTCTTCCCAGAGCTCCCCATGGTGTGGTCACCTTTTCAAGCTGCCTTCTTGCCCTCAGAAATCCGCATGTAAAGCTTCTCCGTGTTCTTCCTCAGCCTGACCCTTCATTTCTTATCTCTGGGTGATATCCCATTGTGGGGAAGGACCGTAGTCTACTCAGCCAGTTACTGGAAGATCACTTGGTGGTTTCCAGGGTTGGTTGGTTTGTTTGTTTTAATATTTATTTTTCAGTTGTAGTTGGACACGATACCTTTATGTTATTTCTTTCTTTTTATGTGGCCTGGAGGGTTGAACCCAGGGCCTCACGTGTGCTAGGCGAGTGCTCTACCACTGAGCCACGACCCCAGCCTTAGGGTTTGTTTTTAATAGATCAGCAAAAGCTGGATTCTTTCGTTCTCATGCCACTCATAATTTAGAAGAGCAATAAAACCATCTTGGTCACAGGTCCCTGTGACCTCCCAAAGCCAGCTACAGCAGGTGCCTGTGGCCTCCCACATTCTCAAGCCCAGCCTCAGCCCTGTGCAGTCTGAATCATAGAATTTGTTTTTCAGCTCAGAGAAGGAGTGAAACCTGCCCCAGGGCACACAGCAAGTGAAGTGCTAGAGCTGAGTCTGGAGGCTCTACCTGTGCGTTCCAGAAAGCAGGGGACAAGGGGACAAGGTTCTCAAGCAGGATCAACTTTGTCCTGGGGTCTTCAGGTTTTCCCAAAGTTTCCACTTTGTTAAAGCTTCTATCTTGTTACAGTCATGATTTCCACAAGAACCATCACATCCATTCTTGTCCCCGTGCCTCTACAGTGCTGAGCACGGCGCTGGTCACAAAGCTCGTGCACAGCCGGCGTTTGTTGAGTGAATACGTGAACAAATTAATGGATAAATGGGTGCAATCTGCTCTCTCCAGGAACTCACACTGTAGCCAAGGAGGAAGAGGACAGATGCGCTGACTAGACAGAATCGGGACAGAGGTACTGGGCGCAGCAGCACACTCAGGTGGGGACCCTGCACCTGAGCATTCAGGAAGTTTCTCTGGGGGAGGGGAGGCTGACCTGAGCCACAGGCTGAGCAAGAATTAGAAGGGGCAAGGAAAGGCACCAAAAGCAGGAAGAGGGAAACAGTGGCTCAAAGGGGAGCCAGAGACAGGCCCAAGGCAGCCCCTGAGTCCTGGGCTCTGGCAGGACATCAAAGACACCTGGTTCCTCCTCACCTCCCTCCTGGCAGCCAGGTGGGTGTCCAGCGAGGACCACAGTGAGGAGCTCCAGCACAGGCCCTGGCAGGTAAGGTGCTGGGCCAGTAGTCATCGTGGCCGTTGATAAATAGGAGCTATTACCACTATTTATCAAACCAGCACGGGTTTTTTTTTTTTTAAAGGTTGAAAAACGCTGCCCTGGGGAGCCATTAAAAGGGTTTTTAAGGAGGACATTGATGGGATCGGATTTGCAATTTAGGAAGATAGCGTGGGTGGGCGGGCGGCCTCCGGGAAGATGGATGGGAGCCGGGCTGGAGTCGGGGAGCTGCCAGGAGGTGCCTTCCTCCTGCAGGTGAGCAGAGGGGCTCCGAGGGCCGGAGCTACAGAGGGTCTGTGGAGGCACCTCCCGACGGCCTCGGGACCAGGAGGGGAATGAGGAGGACCCGTGGGAATGTCGGGTGGCAGGAGGGGGCCAGAGCAGCACCATTTTGAAAGCATCAGGCTGAGTGAGGGCCGGAATGTGCCACTCTGGGGAGAAGACTGAGGGCGGCTCAGGACCCCACGCCCCCCACAGGGACGTCTTTGGGGAGGACGTGGACGCCCTGCATCCTGGTTTTGAATTCTTGACCAACTGTCTCCACAACACAGCGTCCCCTTGACTGGAACAGCAACTGCCATCCACGAAAAGCCTCCGGGGCCTTCTTGTCTGGGGCTGGGGAAGCCCACTCCAGGGCTCCCTGGGGAGCCGCCAGGCCTGGCCTCATCCACAGGACGCCACTGTCCAGCGCACCCAGAAATCCCACACGGGCTGTGTTTTCCCTTCAAACCAGCAAGCCCCCTTTCCTTCAGCAGGAGGAAGTGCTCCCCGCAGCCTGCATCTAACCACACTCCTCGTGGCTTCCGTGGGCTGCTCTAAAACGCAAATAATCATATTTGAGACTCAGCAAATTAATCGCTGTTCTTCCGCCATTAGCCTCTCTGTCTCTCTCTGGCACACACACACACACACACACACACACACACACGAACACACATACACACACACACACACACCCCGGCCTCTCCTTGGTCCGCGCGTGCATCCTACACGGTACCCACGCTGCATTTAAGATCCAAGTTCATGAAAGCATCATGCACAAAGAAACCATCAGTGACAGCAACCAGGTCCCTCAAGCCCTGTAGCTGGAGGCTCAGTAACAGACGAGGGCACAGAACATCTTCGGGATAGAGTATTTACAAAACTCCTTTAAAAGAATTGCGTGTCATTAATCACAAGTTCTTAAGAGCCAGTCTCCTCTTATTTGCTCTAATCTAGCTAAACGGCCCTGGAAGTACAGCCGTTGGTTTGCTCGATAAATGCAAGTTGAAAATCATAATGTTCTCATCCAATTTACAGCTCATACATCGTGTTATGGATTTTTTTTTCTTCTGCTAGCGTTTCTCCCGTCCACTGAATATTCCAGACGTACGAGAGTCTTCATTTGATTCATTCTAATAACTTTTTTCATCAATATGACTTTTGAGAATGCATTGGTCTAGCAAATTAAATATTATTTATGACTTTAATTTGTGTCCTATTTGGATTCTGCATTCACGAGGCCAACTTGGCTATCATCATTATCATATTGTTTTAGACGACTCCTAAAATTAAAATCCACTCTCGGCCTTAAATGTTTGATTGTGCTTGTCGCTCTTGCTTTGTGCTGCGCGGAGCGTGATGGATCCCGCTAGCCAAGTGCATATGGCCTGCCTGGCCACCATCCATTACCTTCATCGTGGCTGCCTGAGAATGAGCACTTTATTATTACCTTTTTTCCTCTTTTCAATTACCAGATGTGCTTCCCTGTTCTCGGGGCTTCTGCACCATCAAGTCCAAGCTTCTGCTGTGACTTCCCAGGTCCGCGGGCTCTGGCCCCCGCTCCAGCCTCAGGCTGAGCCTCTTTCCCATCTCCGTGTCCTTCCCACTGGCTTCTGGAAAATGGGGAGCTCTCCCCTGCCTCTGGGCAGTCCCACATGCCCTTCCCTCCACCTGCAATGCCCTTCCCTCACTTTTCCTGAGACCAGGGCCCTCTGGTCTTCTCCAGGTCTTCTCGGGTTCTTCTTCACCTCCGGCCCCTCCCTGTTGTGCAGCAGGGCAGAGCGCTGCCCTTTCTCCTCCCGGCATGTGTCTGAAGTGTGGGTCACCTCTCTGTGCTCCTGCATGGGCACCAGGGACTCAGGCAGCCCAGAGATCTTAAGGCCCATGGAGGAGAGAGGGTGGGGAGGGAGTTGACAGCAAAACGTCACAAAACGAGGGACACCAGGCTGCCCATCAAGCCCAGAGATTCTTCAGGAACCTCTCCTCCATTTCCTTCCCCTTCCAGAATGTCTGGGTCTCGGGGCTCAACGTAGGGAATGGCGAATGTGAACATGAGGAATGTTTCCAGAGGGTGAAGAGGTCGAGGAGCTCCGCGGCCAGATCAGAAGATGGTTTTTCTGATGGTAGAATAAAAATATCACGCCTAAAAGTGCACCGAGAGCTGTCACTACCACAAAGGCCGTGGTCTCTTCTTTCCCAGGAAGTGTCCAGAAGTGGTGTGGGGGCCGCGGAGCGATAAGCTCACGTGCACTCGGGGCTGGGTTTCTCCACACCCTCCCGCACCAAGACTGGGCCTGCCTGGGGTCAGGCGAAGAACTACTGGCAGAATGAGCTGGGCTGAGTCTGGGGTCCTCCGGATGCAGGGACCACCCCAGAGAGGCCTCGGTGGAGAAGCAGATGCAGGATGGAGGAGATCCCAGAGCGCCATCCTGGAGACGTCTCAGGTGGGATGAGGGAAGGCAGGACCTGGTGGCTGAGTGGGAGGGACCTGCAGCCAAATGCAAGGGTCCCACATCTTCCAGAGCTGCCTGTGAGCCTGGAAAGCCCCCCATTGGGTAAAGTCCTCTGTGCTCGCTCTCACGCTCTTGCGCTCTCTCTCTCTCTCTCTCTCTCTCTCTCTCTCTCTCGTTACTCAGCTGTCCACAAGGAAAATGGAGGAAAGGAGGCTGCTCATTTCATTCCCTCACTTTATCTCAGGGCCTTGCACATGCACGGAAAATAGCAGACCTTCAACTGAACAAATGAAAAACCAAGGGCTGGGGAGGTAGCTCAGTGGTAGAGCAAGGCCCTGGGTCACCCCTATTACCAGGAAGGAAGGAAGGAAGGAAGGAAGGAAGGAAGGAAGGAAGGAAGGAAGGAAGGAAGGGAGGAAGGGAGGAAGGGAGGAAGGGAGGGGAAGGAAGGGAAAGGAAGGGAATTTCTGTGATGAAATCTTACTCTCAGTCCTAGGAGGTGGGCCTTTGGGAAGTGACGGGGCACAAGGGTGGAGCCCTGGTGACTGGCTCAGTGCCCTCATAAAGGAGGCCCCAGGGAGCCAGCCAGCACTTCCACCACCTGCAGAATGCAGGCCTCACCCAGACAACAGGTCTGCAGGGCCTTGACCTTGGACTCCCAGTCCCCGGAACTGTGAGACACAATCCTGCTGCGGCAGACGCCTGGGTTGTGGCATTTTGTGACAGAGGCCTGCAGGGCCTGAGCCCAGCGCTCGCTGTCGTGAGCCAGCGGCACGTGAACCCGCAGCACCCTCCTCGCCACTGTACTGGTGGGCACAATTTTCAATCCCCACTTTACAGATGAGAAAACTGACACCAGAGTGTTTAAGCAAGTTTCCCGAGTTCACACAGCCAGGAGAGGGTCCCCACCCCGGGGATGTGGTTCTGCAGTCTGCAGTCCTGACCTGCTCAGTGGCAGTGGGAAATAGCCAGGCTTGGACCTGGGCCATCGAGTGTCCTGTGAACAGCAGCACCTTTGTGCATCCTGGGGATGTGCCAGACACGCTCCCCCTGGTTGGCTCGACACCCCCCTCCCACTTCACCATGATGTCACATTGTCACCTCACCCGGAATCCCCCAAGGCCACGTGGCAGGTGGGCTGAGAGCTGCCTGGAAGCCCAACCACCTTCCTGCTGCTTCCTGTGCTTTGGAGCAAGAAAAGAAGGAGGAGGCGGGGAGAGAAGTGAATAGAAAGGAAACTCAGTCAGTGTCCACTAACAGGACAGGCTCTCACCCCAGGAGGACGCCACTGTGCCCCAGGATGGGTTCAGCACAAGCAAGATGACGACTTATAATCCCCCTGTAATGAGGTCATTTAAAAAAAATTTTTAATTGTAGTTGGACACAAACCTTTGTTTTATTTATTTATCTTTATGTGGTGCTGAGGATGGAACCCGGGGCCTCACACATGCTAGGCAAGTGCCCTGCCACTGAGCCACAGCCCCAGCCCAAGAAGATTATTTTAAACAAAAATCTTTTCTGCCTGCCTGCCTGCCTGCCTGCCTCACTTCCTTCCTTCCTTCCTTCCTTCCTTCCTTCCTTCCTTCCTTCCTTCCTTGTTCACTTTGCAAGGACATTTTTCTTCCCAGCGGCCGATGGCTGAGGTCTCAACAGAACACCAGACTCATCCCCAAGCAGCTGAGTTGACCTCCATCCATCCTTTGTGCTTTGGACACACAGCCTTCTGGGAGGGTGCAGGAGGCCCGCAGAGCCAAGTCTCCCAGGGCGAGGAGACCACTGTGTCCCCCCACTACCTCAGAGCTCACTGGACAGGGCAATGGCCAGCACCACCTCCCGGAGGCCCACCTAGCATCATAAACAAGAGCAGAGACGTGGCAGCAAGTCCAGGTCACGTTGTCCCTGTGTCCCAGGGGGGCCATGACTCCTGCTTTACCTGTGACTAGTTCCACGTCCCATCTATCTTCTGCCAGCTGGGCGAAAGGCCCTTAATCCAATACGACTGTGTCATATAAAGGGGAATTTGCACACAGCACTCAGGGGAAAGCCGTGTGGTGCAGGCGCGAGCTCCTCTGCTGCAAGCCAGGAGCTGCCAGGAGCTCAGAGAGAGGCCCCAGAAGACCCTTCCCTGCAGCCCTTGGAGGAAGCATGGCCCAGCACACGCCCCCATCTGAGCCTCCTGGCTTCCAGAACTGTGCAGCCAGAAATTTGTTGTTGAAGTCGCTCCGTGAGTGGCGCTGCTTACGGCAGACCTAGCATGCTCACCCAGGAGGCAAATATGGTTTATCTCCATTATACAGATGGAGAAATCGAGGCTGAGAGAAGGAGCTGTCTAAGATCCGGCTGGTAAGAGGTGGAAAGGGGCTTGAGCTCAGCTGAGGCCAACCGGAGACCCCAGGGACCTGGGGCGGTGGGAGCCTGCTGATTTTATTTGTGGTTTCCTGAACTTAATGAAGGGCCTCAGAGGAGGAGCCCAGGGACTCCCTCCAGCTGACGCCTGGGTGGGGAAGAAGGGGTCTGGAAGCTGCTGGTCTTTATAATTAACTGGTAATTAGCCTCAGAGAGAGCCCCCACCGTCTTGTGGTCTTGTGGTCATATGTCTTGCTCAGGGAAGCGAAGGCCCACGATTCGCCTCTCTCCTTAGACTACCTGTTTCCTCTTGAAAACACAAAGTTGAGTGTGGGCAGCTCTGATCATGGCAGGACATACCCAACATCCTCTATCCTCTAAGAGCCAGGCCTCACAGGGCTGACCCCTGCAGACACCTGCCCAGGAGCAAGAGTAGCCAGGTGTCCCAGGTGTAGAGGGGACAGTTCCACCCTGCTGGCTGCTGAAGCCCACGTGAGACCCTCTCTCCAACAGACAAGAAGTGCTGGGAAGCCCACTCCAAAGACCACGCGGCCTCTTCAGGGTCTGGTCCCTGCGTGGCTTGAAGAGGTGTCCTTGCCACTGTGCTTCTTAATGGTGCCGTGGACGCCATAGTGCCCCGGCTGCTTCACACACCAACTCCTGTGTATCTAGTGCATCCTGGTGAGCTGGCCTCTCACCCTCCTGCTGCTGGGCCGAGTTGGGAAGGGAGTCTTGGCCTCACCAGAAGGAAGGAGCTGCTTGGTGGGACAAAACCAGCACAGAGCAGGGTGCCCGGTGAGTACAGGCACTTACCTGCCCTGTCACTATGGAAGTCCCAACCTACAATTTTTAAAAATTTCTCCTCCTGAAAAAGAAAAAAAATTTTTTTTTCCTGCAGTGCTAGGTATTGAGCCCAGGAACACTCTACCACCTCTGCATTTTTTAATTTTATTTTTTATTTTGAGACAGGGTCTTGCTAAGTTACCCAGGTTGGCCTTGAACTTGCAATCCTCCTGCCTCAGCCTCCCGAGTCGCTGGATTACAGATGTGCACCACCACACCAGGCCCAACCTATGATTTTTCAACTTTATGATCATGCAAAAGCAAAACACTTCCATAGAAATCACACTTCCAGTTTTTAATGTCAATCTTCTCCCGGCCTGGTGACATGCGGTCCCCTCCCCTCTCTTGGTGCCGGGCAGTGGCACCAAGCTGCAGCTCCCAGACAGCCACACGCTCAGGAGGGGACACTGCCTACACTGCAGCATGTGGCGTGGCTAAGCCAGGGTGGACGGTCAGCATTTTCAATTACGATGGGTCCCTCGCGAGTCAAGGAGCCCCGTGCTTGGCTCTGTGAGTCTTGCCCCGGTCCTACTTCTGCTGACCAACCACAGACCCTCTCTGAGTCAGCCAGACATCATTGTCACTCCAAAGCCACCCCCAGCTACCACGCTCAGCCCGGGCGAGGTGCCCACTGACCCTGAGAGCCCCCTGCCTACTTCCTCTGTAAGTAAGTGTACGGGTGCTGCTCAGACCCGGAGAATCCAAGTGGAGAACATCCAAGTGCCTCATGGTGTGTGTGTTAGAAGTGCCCCAGGGACAGACCTACAGGCTGGCAGAGGGCTTTGCCTGCGTGGTGGCCTGAACTCCTTGCTAGCCATTTGGCGCTTGGGTAGGGCTGGGAGTGCTGCATGGGGTCTGGCCACAGATCGTGGCTCTGCCCTCCCATCGCTGTTTGGAACCTTGGATACGGTGCTTCCCTCCTCACTGCCTCAGTTTCCTCATCTGTAAAATGGGGGAAGTGACCTGTGGGGACACTGTGTGTCTCAAGTCCACATAAAGTGCACAGGAAAAGGTCAGGTTTCAGAGCGTGCTGGACAAGGGACAGCTCCTCCTACCATCACAGATGGGGTTCAAAGTGACCCCACCGAAGGGAGAAAGGGACTCGACTCAGCCCTGGCAGCTCTTGACTCACGCCACGGAAAGGAACTTCAGGACACCCCAGAGGAGGCACGAAGGTGCGTTTAGGAAAGCACAGAGGTTCATTCGGGAAAGCAAGCCACAGAGCAGGTCACCCTCGGGAGGGGGAGGAGGGCAGGCGCTCGAGCCCAGGCGTGCTTTGGGGGGTCTTGGGTTCCTCCTTTTAAAGGAAACCGTCAACAGTGAACAGGAGAATGCATGGGGAGGTCAGCCTGGCAGCTCGATTTTCTTCATCTTGGCGCCCGGGGCTGGTCGCGTGGCCTGGGTCTATTCAGGATCCCCAGGTTGACGCCATCCAAAGATACCCAGATCCTAAGTCTCTAACAATATCATTCCCGTAGCTTCATTCAGTCTAAAACCCTACATTGTGGAAGCCAGCGGTGTGCGCAGGCGTGACTCACCTGGACTCCCAATGCTCCAAGATTCAAAGGCCCTTTCAGAATCTCTATCTGAAGGAAAGTGACCCTGGGGATGGCAAAGGTGCAGGTGTTTGTGGAGCTTCTGAGACTGAAGTCGCAGGGCTCCTCCCTTCCCTGGAGCCTCCTTTCTGCCCACCCTTATTTCTTCTAGCCTCCCTTCACCAGCATCCTTAACCCGTCTTGTTTCAATTCCCCGGCTCTGGGTGCTGGTGATGGCTCCAAGCACATGACCCTACCCCCGTCGACACCCGCCTTAGTTATGAAACGAGGGACTCAACTCTTCTACTCTGAATTTCCCGATTCTGTGGTGCATTTCCGACTGCCATGCACAGTCTTCCCTCAGCTCACAGGACGGTCCCCTGAGTCCCTTCCAATGCTAAGAACAAGCACACCAGCAGGAAGAAGCAAGGGAGGGCACCGTGAGGCACAAGGACAAGTCTTGCTGGTGGACACGCAGAAACACTTGTGCCAAGGTTTGAAACTGTTCCTAGACACCTTCTGGCTGGGCTGTTTTACTATATCCAGGTACGCATTTTATTCACACCCAGAGAATGGAGCGTGACAATGAGTATCCAGCTCTGTAACGATGTCCCCTCCAACCAGTGGCACTCCATCCTCCCCGCTCATTAAGATGAAACTCTTGTTAGTGGGTTTGCAAGTTGGGGAGACGAGTAATAATCAGGAGCAGGTGGTGGGTGCCTGCAAGTGCAGGAGTCTCACTTCCTCCCAAAGCAGCCGCCTCCCTCACACCAGGTTTCCCTCCTGTCCCCGGGCAGGTGGGGCCAATGCTTCTCATCTGCCTAATTGTTGAAAAGGATAATATGCTAGATTTCAAAATAATTAGGCTGGTGGTAATGAGGGTTTGATTGTTTCTGTGCAATTAGATGGATGGACACAAACACTTTGCTTTCTAACCTGTGCTGAGGCTAATGACCTCAGGTGGGAATATGGAACACCATGTTTTGAAAGGAGGAAAAAAATATCCTGAGAACCTCAGAGAAAATAAATCACAGGGTGGGCTCCCTCCCGCAGATCTGTTGCTCCGGATCCCCGAGCAGATGTTCCCTAGACATCAATAATGAAAGATTTCAGGCCGAGGGGAGCGTGGCGTCAGGGGGGACAGCTTGCTTGGGGTTTGAATCCTTTCTGCCGGATTTATTGGCTCTGACCTGGAGCAAGCCATCTCATCCTGCTGGGGGTGGCAGTGTCTGCTTCACAGGGCTGCTGTGTGAACCTGGCACACAGGAAATATGGAATAAAAATGTGGTGGGATCAGAGCAGGAGAAGCTCAGCATGGAAACACCAGGAGCCAGGGCGTGGCAGCGGCCGGAAGCAGACAGTGGGTCCTTCCAGCTGGGAAGGGAGAACAGCATCTTCCAGGCCAAAGTGGCTGTTCAGAAATTCCCAGGGTGCAGGGGAGGAAAGGAACCACCAGCTGACGGGGCTTGCAAGATCTGAGTGACAGTTCTGCCAGCACAGAGCCATGAGCCTTGAGGAAGCCCCTTCTCTCCAGGAGCCTCAGTTCCCCTCTGGGGTCCAGGGAAGGGGTACCTTCACCTTGCACGACACCACTGGGGAACCCAGTGCACACGCTTAGACTTAGTGGCAGGAACCTGGAAATCAGAGCAATGGAGCAGGGGCAGGGCAGATGATGGGGTGGCTGCTGGGGCTCCCCAGGAACTGCTACCTTCAAGGCAGGTGTCAGAGCAGATTGGGCAACAGTGAGCCCAGGTCCTGGGTGGAGGCGTGGTCTTTGGAGGCCATCATGTAACACACATCTGAGTGGCTGGCCTGCACGGAGCCCAGTGATCATGCTTAGGGACAGAAAGAAATAACATCCAGCCCCTGCCAGGTGAGCTGTCACAGTATAAACTGGTAGGCAGCTTAAGTGACATTTGGAGGGGACAGAGGTCAGAATGATCAGCTCTGCCTGGAGGAGTCAAGAGGGCTTCCTGGGAAGTTTCAGGCTTGGACCTTGGAAGACGGATGGGTATGACAGGAGACCAGGAACCAGGGCTCATTCCCTGGCTGGGGGTCCAGCTTACGACCCTGGCCGATAGGTAGCATGTGGGTGATCCAAAGAAAGGTGTGGGTGATCCTGGGAGAAAATGAAAACCAACTTTCTTGGCTACCGCAAAATGTGACAAGTCCGTTTCTCTGCCTCCCAGTTCTTCGGGCCACTCTGATGACCTCTACCAGTGTCTCCCTGTCCTCCCACACTCCACTGCCACACCAGCAGCAGGCTGGCAGCCCCTGGGAACACTTGGTCAGGAGTCCCCAGCAGTGTGAGGCGGGTGACTGGTCAGCACCATGGACAGAGGCATGGCCGCCCACTGGGCTGTAGAGAACTGTCCTCCTTGTCTGTATTCACATCCACTTTCTCCTCTCGTGACATTTGGTTTGCTGTTGGCGAACCAGGCACTGAGTCTCACTAGGGCCGTTCACATCTGTAGCGCCGCTCTTGGAGACTCTTTCCAGGTGCCCTTTTGATCCAGGTTGGCAGAAGGCTCCCAGAAGGGTGAACGTGCCCACGTTCTCTGAGAGTGGGTGAGTGGCAGGCGGGATGAGCTCACCAGGGCCACGACCCTGGGGCCAACGGAGAAGAAGGGCAGATGTTTCATTGACAGCAAGATCTTGGGACTCTCCGGGGACCCTGTGAGTCCCAGGCTGGGGCTGCCTATAATCCCCCCATGAGCGGATAGAAGCCCAGGGGGGCTTTCTCTGGTTGTCTCTGGCTCCTCTCTGGCTCCTCTCTGGCTCTGGGGAGCTTCCTCCCCCACAGGAACAGACTTCAGAGGAAGTTCTGAGCAAGGGCACCCCTGAGCTATGGAGGAACCTACACTGACCGTGGGAAACGCGGTGGGCCTGAGAAGGTGGGGTGGGGGTGGCACCCGGGCACATCGCACACCTGGACGGAGGGTTTTCTTAGCAGGAGCCAGCAGGACGTGGTGGAGCTCCGCATCACATGCAGACTTTGTCTCTATCTGTAAGCAGAGGTTTCTTCTAGAATCACCAAGGTGGAAGTCAGGAGAGACACCACCTGCGTCTGTAGGAATCCCCCAAAAGTCCACTGTTCCCGGGACAGAGCTGGGGGAGGGGCCCACAGTCGCTCGGTCCAGGCCCCAGGTGCAGAAGCTCTGACCTCAGAGCCCAGGGGTCCCCTCTGGGGACACGTTTTCCTAGTAACCCGTGGGCCCTGCACGAGCCACCCTGAGGACATGAGCCCTAAGCTCATGACACCCACCTGTGTCACAGGGTGTCCGGCACGCTGTGGAGCCTCTCAGCTCTGCACCCTCTCCTCCCATCCCAGGCCTGTCTGGACGAAGCAGCCTTGTGACATTCTTCAAGTGCCCACTCGTGTTTAATTTGGGGCATATTCTGTCACTTCCAGTAAATGAACTAAGAGAACTGGAAATATTCTGAAAATACTGCAATGCGTTGTGAGGATTGATAACAAAAAGCAACCATTCTAAGTGCCCTAGCGCTCTGTCGGAGGTGTGAGGGCCGGGAAACCACCGAGAGATGGAGGGCCTGCTCACAGTTCACTAACGCAGGTGAAGGGCACTCGAAGATAAGAAGCAGAATGTCACCCACCACCCAGGCTGTGTGAGCTGAGAGCCCCAGGGGCACATTTTAGCTGGTGGTCAGAGAGCCGCCCATGGCAGAGAGACATTCAGCTTGGAGATGGTGAAGGGCCCACGGGTCAGGGCATGTCGGGGGAGGGTGGGCAGCAGGTCTGTCGGGTCCGCTCTGCTCAGTTCTTTAACACACAGCTCCTGGGCCCCCCAGGATGGGGATCTACAAAGGGGTCTCAGAATCCCTATTTCACCAGATCCTGAACAAGATTTGGTGGCAGAAGCAGACCTCTCGATGGACATTCAAGGTCATAAAGGGGTGGGGGACTGGATTAGAAGTCAAGGACAGGTCACTTTGGCCCTTAAAAGATGGAGTTTAATAGAAAGGCATGAAGGAGACACGGAAAGCTCTAGGTTGAGGGGTGCACCGGCAGTGCTGGAACAGAGGGGAGGGATGGATTTGGGGAGGGGGGCCTGGAGGTTAGGAGCCCCCACAGAGAGCCAGACCTAAAGTAATGGTGGCTACACCAGGGAGGGAAAGCTGGGGGTGGAAGTGATCACGGCGTAGAACTGGCAGGACCTGGTGACGGCTGGATGTGGGGGAGGGGACCGCTGAAGATGATTTATTCAAGATGTTCTCAGTGTTACCTTTTAATATCAAATATAAATCTAAGCACACATCGCCTTAGATTCCTTAAGACTTTACCTGGTTTGGAGAAACAGCTCCCCACTCTTCAGCTCCCAGAGACTTCCAACGGCTCAAGACAACATTAATAATGATGTATTTTATGGTATATGAACTTTGCCATCTGCGGTGCAAACACCAAAAAGTCAATATGAGTCCATTGACAGGCTCGGCAATGAGTGAAATTAATTTTCTCCTGCTGCTGCATCACTAAACGTAATTTCAGAATGTCCTGCTAATATCTGCCGCCCATTATCATGGCCAGGCGACAGAGACGGTCGAGTTGAAATACGGAGAGAAACGGCTGTATTGCCGCCTCGAACGCCCAGGAGCACACGCGCCACCGAACGGGGGCTTGTTCCAGTGGGTGGCCAGCCCCGGGAACCTGTCTCAGAATTTGTCACGTTTGCAGCCCAGAGACCTCTGCCCTTTGAACGTGAGGAAGCGGATTTTAGCACGTTGCCCAATTTGAACCTGCCCCCAAGTGTTCTCCGTTAGAACAGATGGTCTGGCCCACAGTGAGACCTCAGGGATCAGAGAGCCCTGGCTTCTCATGTGACAAATGGAAGGAAGAGGCCTCAGAGGATGCCATGTGGCGGGGGCAAGACCTGAACTGAGGCTTCCCGGCTGGCATCCGGTGCTACCCAGCGTCCCTCCTGGTGTCGGGGAAGGGGAAGGCCACCCTGAAGGTGCAGCCATTGTTCTGCGGGAAGAAAACAGGGCTGCCTGACTGCAAAAGGAGTGGGCAGGCATGGGTGCCAGCCACCTGTCTGCCGACTCCACAGCGAATGTCGAGCACCGACTGTGGTCACGCTCTGTCTGAAGCCTTGGGGACACTGGAGAACCAACACACAAAGCCCCGGCCCTTGCAGAGGTTGGGGTCTGGTGGGGAGAGACCAAAGATACCCCGTGGATAAGTAAATCAGGAACAGGCAGAAAGCCTGCAGGGCGTGAGTCAGAAAGCAGCCGGGAGGTGACGTGGTGTGACTCAGGGGACCTTCTCAGCAAGGACCCCAGTGGCTGGTCCCTGAGCAGCAGAGAAGAGAGAGAAGCTGCTGTTCCAGGGCGCCTCCTGCCAGCGTGAGCTTTAGACCTCGCTCAGCCCGACAGGACACGGCCTGCTGTCCCCAAGGAAATGACAAGGCCACTGAGCTGCAGAGAAGAATGGCAGCAGCCTGAGGCGACAGGCAGACACACACAGTCTGTCTGGCCCCAGAGCCTTGCCTGGGACCCTGCCCCGGGTGCAGTTTTGCTGACAGCCCTCCTGTTTGCCCTTCCCACCTGCTCTGGCCCTGACGGATTCCCAGGAGCCCACGGTGGGCATCAGAATCAGAGCCCCACAAAGCCACGGTGGCCTCCTCAGGCCACGCAAACAAGGCTTCAGGAAGCGGGGGCCCGTGCTGGGCCTCACTTCCTCCCCCAACCTCTAAACCAGGAAGAACACTTACCTGCCCACAACCCGGGCTCTGGGGACAGTAGAATGGATGAGCATGTGCAGGACTCACTGCCTTTGCCACAGCGAGCTCTTGGTGTGTGTGTGTGTGTGTGTGTGTGTGTGTGTGGCCTGCAACATCACGAGCCCTTTGCAGCATCAATGTCCTTATTCTGACAATGGTGGCATTTATTCTGACTGGTGTCCCAGTCATGACAGTCGACTGGCTTCTCTAAGCTAAGGTCAAAGCCAGAAATCAGGACCCCTGCTGTGGAAGCCCAAGTTCTGCCACTCATGGGAGAAACACCTCTGCGCTTTACAAGGCCACTCAGCCTCGTCCTGCCACTCGGCTCACTGCAGGGGGTGGGGGAGTCTCCCAAGGCACCCTGGGACTGCCTGGGGGGCACTGGCAGGACACAGAGCAGCGGCCACTGTCACATGGGACCTTAGGTGAGGCACTACAGAGGAAAACCAGGACGGTGGCTTCCACCCCAGACCCAGCTGCAAAGTCTGGGCCACGCCCACAGGTGCTGCCTCTCTTGTTCTTGGAGGAAACCGCCCCCAAAGTGAGTGGCCTTTCTTACATTCTCTCTCTGGCTGGAGGGTTTCTGCCTTCCTGTTGAGGAGATAGATGGTGATGAAGACGGATCTCCAGGCCGCTGGTGTGCCCAGGAGCCGTCTGTGCCGTGGAGCCTGCAGCTGGGGAAGCAGCCCTCTGGGAGAAGAGCCAAGAGCTCTGTGTTTTTGCACCTTGGTCCTTTTGGGCCATGCCACTAATTGGAACTTGCTGTCCCATTAATGAGTTTTCTCTCCTGAGAGTCCTGTGACCATTGTGACTTTTGGTCCCTGCCTAACAGACTAGCAAGTGACAGAGAGCCCACGAGTGCTTCCCAATTAACCCAGGCTTTAAAAACAGAGTGGCAACATGACTCTCCGCCAGCCCCTGGAAAAGAGTGAACTCGGTATGATGTCATGGCTCTCCCTCCCTGGAAAAGGCCAGCATGGCCACCATCTGGGCAGGGGACGCCAGGCTCCTTGGTGACCAAGAATCAATTTCCACCCTGACTCTGCCACAGCTCCACCTTGGGTCATTAGGAGCCTGACCAAGACCCCAGAGGGCAAGGCCCACAGGACCAAGTCTTCCAAGGGCTCTTTCACTGCCTGGGAAATTGGTCCATGATATGAACAGAGACAGTAAAACTGTCCGTCCCCAAGGAGGTCCAGGGAGGGATCATAAGCAAGCTCCTCCAACTGGAGTGGCACAGGGCCTCCGCTACAGAACCATCTTGTTTCACCCTGAGATTCCAGAACACCTCTCCATCTAATGCACTTGCAAGTCTAATCCCAGTCCTCCCCTTCCATGACCCTTCCATGGCCCACACAGCAGTGCCCGTTCCCATGGTGCCATGCGAGGCCTCCAGCTGCATCTCTGGCCTCTCCATGCCCCACACGTCTTCTCAAACCTGATTTCTAGAAATCCCAAGTTGCTTCTGGTGTCTGTGCTCCCTTGCCATCTCACACACTGAGCCCTGACCCTAGCTGCGTCCCCTCCCCAAATGTCCCTCCTGCCACTCTCCAGGTCTCACTGTAGATCCAGCTCTTGGGAAAACCATCTCCAGCCGAGCCCTCTGCTCCCCTTAACCCCACTCCATCCCCAGGCTCAGGTTTAAGTTCCCTCGCTCTCCTGCACCGTAGCTGGTAGTGACCATGACCATGACCATCTTCACCGCCATACCTGAGGAGAGGGGTGTGCATCTCTCTCCAGCCACACAGGGTTATCCCAACCTCACACTATTGACATTCGGGGACTGTTAATAGTTGTGAGACTTCCTGTGTGCCGTGACAACCCAAGGCGCTCCAGACATTGCCAGCTGTCCCCTTGGGAGCAGAATGGTCCCCAGTTGATCACTGGGATCGACTGGAAGCTCTGGAGGGCCACAGGACAAGAGCTTGGAGAGACAGACGTGTGCACAAGCAGGATGCTTCTGCACCCGAGCCCCGGGTTCTCCCATCAAGTGGGGAGAACAACGTGGTAGCTTGCAGGCTGCTGAGTCGGGCTACCATCATGATGCCGGCCATCAGCCAGTGTTGCCTCGCGCCGGCCGGGCATCTAGCTTGAACTCGTGGGAAGCTGAGAGTTAGGTGAGCCCGCCACCTGCGCCAGGCTCCTTTCACCCGCACCCTTTCACTGGATGATCACCATGAACACTGTCGCCACATCTTACAGACGAGGACACTGAGGCCCCATTATGGACTTGCCCAAGATCTAAGTCAGCTGCTGGCCGTCAAGCTGGACCCCTCCCCCAGCTCCAGGGGGCTGGTGTCTCCTTCCACAACCAGGCAGGTGCTCTCCCCTCTCCTGCTAGCTCCCCCGAATCTGGTCTCCCCGTCCATCCTCCGGCTTCAGCCTCATGCCCATTCCTGCCACAGCACCTGTGCTTCTCATTACGGCCCCATCCACGTCCCCACTGAGCCCTGAGCTTGGCATGAGAGGGCCGAGACAGTGGCAGAATGCTCACCTCCTTGTCCTGTAGTTAAGGAGTGACAGGAGGAACTAAGGAGCACAGGGTGAGGGCCAGGACTGCACTCCAGCCGGGGACATGGCAGCCAGCGGGCCAGAGGGAGGTCTTCTGCACGGGGATCTCCAACCTCATCCAAGACACTGCCTCTTTATGACAAGCCAATGTGCCAGCCACATCAAATGGGGACAATCACAGAGGCAATAGCCATGCCAAGCCCATCCATGGATCGTCAAACAGAGGCGCAGAGCCACCAGAAGCTGCCAGTGGCCAGCTCCAGTGGCAAAAGCCAACCCATGCCTGCTGAGGTCGGTGGCTCTGCAGGGACTTCAGGAGATGCCTGGGCCCTCTGGCCGGGCTGCTCCGCTCCCCATGCTCACTGGGCAACAGGCCTTGCCCCTGCATTTCCAGCTCCCCACACCTGCCAGGCCCTGCGCAAGGTTTCCAATCACCCGTGTGCTCCTTCCTGCCTGGCATGAAACCCCACCTAGATGTGGCTCCTAGAATAGCCGCTCCTCCTGACCTGCTCTGCCTCGGCTCCCGTCAGGTCTGCACCCACGTGGGAAACGGCTCCCCACCTGCATCCCCAGGAGACCGTGAGTTCTTGGCTCCTTGAGTGTGACATCCCCAGCGCCTGGCCCCGCACAGGTAAGTATGGAGGGAGGAATGGACACCTTTCACAGGACACTCACATTTGGTGGTGGTGGCCTAGTGCCACTGAACACTGAATTTCTGCAAGTCCCCTTCCTTGGTTCCACAATTTCCAACAACCCTCTGAAGATGACTGCATGTCTCATGAGGTCTACCCACGGGAGAGACGGGATTCTGAACCGCACACCTGTTTATAACCATCACTCAGAAATGAGGAAATTGGGTTCTGGCTTCATCCAAGTAAAGCCAAGTACCAGGATGACTCCCTGGCAGGGAATTGTCCACACAGATTTGCTGTGACCATGCTCTCCCAGGATCAATGTTGAAATAGTTTCCCTTTGTCTCCTCCCATCCCCCAAAAGGCAGGAAAGGAGGGAAGAGGAGAAAATCCACACAGACCTTGCCTCCCGATCTCATCTCAGCAAAAGAAAAGCAGTGTTTACTGAAAAATATTGTACAAAAGAACCTTTTCCCACAGGAAAGAAAATGTAATCATCTCTTTAGTGGAAAAAAATACAGTTCCTTAAAAACATAGCCATACCCTGCATATGGTCTGTTTAAATGCATTTTATTAAGATTTATACCACTTAATGATGGCTTTAAGAATTGCTACATAAACAATACCGTTTTAATGCAAGAGGGTTGGAATATTTCTCATTTGAGCGAGTAAAAACTCACTCCTCGGTGGCTTATGGAACTTGAGTATGTTGATGTGGCACTGCTCAATTAATGACAGGCCTTATGGATTTCAATCTGGCTTGAAATATATTTAAACAAATGAAGTAGATACAAATGTTGGCTCTTTGGCCAGCCAGAACTCAAAAATCCATTTTCTATCCCATTTATAATAAGAACTAATTTGAATGTAATTTATCTGGAGCACAACGTTGCCTAATTTTTACATGCAACCATTACTTATAGTTTAAGTAATAGTTATATCCGTGGATCTTAGTGCACTTAATTGAAAATGCATGTTATTAAAAAGCAAGACTTAATCCTTCAAAAATAAAAGCATTATCCTAAAGAATAATTGAATACTCAGGCTCAGAACAAGAGCGAATGGGGGGGGGGGACTCCTCCCCTTTAAATAGAGCACTTCTCTGTCTTTATGTGGTATTAGAATTATGTCAGAGTGAAATTAGCCACTCTCGACCCGCTATTTCAATTCAGATTACCACCGCCTCTCATCCGAGTGTCAGACTTGGCACCGGAGTCAAATCCGTCTGCCGAGGAGTGACATGTCAAGGGTGACAGTGACAAATTGTCACTAAGTGAGGAATAACACACGACAGGGTATGTGTCCGTAATGAGGCATATGCATGCCAGCGAGCCTCGGGACGCGCGAGGCTGAGGGCGGAATGCTGGAAGCGCTCCTGGTGCTGCGGGTTCTCATTAGGGCCTCGCGCCTCCTCCGAGGGAGTTTCCATCATTAAAATAAATAAATAATAAATGCGCTCCTAAGTGAACAACACACGGACAAAGCCTGAGTCTGTGTTGGTGTTGGTTTTTTGGTTTTTTTTTTTTTTTCCCCAAAAAAAAGGAAATTCAAACATTTTTGAGGCTCCAAAATAAAGTAAAGGCCCTCTTTGCAACCTCATCCTCCATCTTTTTGATTTGTTTCTTCATTTTCCTCCTTTAACTCCACCAAGATAAGCAGTAACAGACTCCAGGATGGAACAATCCTCCCTCCTGTGCTTGCACAAGTGTTTCTGGCCGCATTTTGAGAGGCGGCCTGAGTTCCCAAGCAGGGGCCGTTAGAGGCACCTCAGCCTGCTCCTTCCTGGCTTCCAGGGCAAACCGCGGCAGTTTTACCCCAATCAAAATGCAAACCCTGGGGAGGGGAGTGAAGGCAGGTAAGAGATATCACTATGGAAAATTAGCACAGGAGGCACAAAGGTAGGGAACATTAGGGACAGGAGAGAGGCCTGTTGTTCTGTTTTATTTCATTCTGTCATCTTTGGTTTCCCACACGGGATCTCTGGAATGGGTTTCCCCATGAACAGCAATGTTTTTATGCCCCTGTTGCATGGAAGTATAAAGAAGTGCTATTGGATTTTATTGGATGGACTGATGAATTGATAGATGGATGGGTAGATGGGTGGAGGGGTAAGTGGGTGGATGGATGGATGGATGGTTGGATGTGTGGATGGATGGATGTATGGATGGATTGATGGACAGACAAGTAGGTGGATGGATGGATGGATGGATGGATGGATGGATGGATGGATGAACAGTTGGATAGAAAAGTGAATGGGTTGGGTGATGGATGGATGAATGGTTGGACAGGAAAGTAGGTGGAGTGATGAATAGGTGGGTGGGGTGTGGAAAGATGGATGGATGGGGAAATGGGTAGATGGATGAGCACAGAGGTAAGCCCACTATGAGAGCTCACAGGTGTGGCTGGGGTAGGTTCTCTGGAGAATCAAATGCCACATTAATAACTTAGACTGTGTTCAAGGTAAAGGTTTGAAGCTGGGAGTGAGATGGCCAGGTCTGCATGACAGAAAGGTCAGCTGGCTTCAGTGTGTGCCATCATGGCAGTTCCATGGAGCCTCTCCAGGAAATCTCTTAATAAACCATCCATTTAGAAGTGACTTATTAAATTGAGTGCCACAAACTTCTAGGTATCGATTCTGGGTGTATTTCAAACAGGGTACTTGAAGTACTAACTCTCGGCTCAGCCTGGACATCACAAGGTCCACTGTGGGGCTGTGGGAAACTCTGCTCCAGACGGTCTCTCAGGGACCCAGGCTGATGAAGGCTTCACTATCGTGTCCTTCCACCATCTGGAACATTCTGCCTCCTTGGTCACCAAGATCTTGGAGAATCCCATGTGGGCTTTCTCCTGCTCCAGGCCTTGCCTTCCCACCCGTGAGCAGTGCATGGGCCACAACTCGCCACACGACCTGTCCACCTGCTGGGCAATGTGGGATGATCAATGGAACACCAGTGAGCATCCCTGCCTCCGCCATCATTGGGAGCGTCCCCAAGCTGGAACAACAGAGTAAGATCAGTCTTCCATCAAATGCCCACAGAATAAAACAAAAGACTAGAAACAGCCTAAACGCCCATCTAGGAGACCAAAATAAATTAATCATGCTGCACCCATAAATAGGAAAAGAGAACTCACTTATGCAACAATATGAAATAATCTCAAAGCATTTCAGGAGGTGCAGTGTGGCACAGAACAGGAGGTACAGAATCCTGACATGTACACTTGATGGTATTTGTGAAATGTCTCTGATAGGATGAGCCAGAAGCTGCACCGCTGGTGTCTTTGGAGGAGGGTGGATGGCTGGGACAGGGTGGGAGGGACAATTTCCAATGCTATCTTTTGAATGTTGAATCACGACCTATTCAAAAAAACAAATGCATGACCTGTTCAAAAGTACACAATTATATTGTAAAAACCTTTGTTTATCATAACACTGAACCTTTCACAGGCCCATACAGGAAAACACATACACACACACACACACACACACACACACACACACACCAGCATGACTGAGGTGCTCTCAGCTGCTGCCTCGTGTCACTCTGGGCCTCATGCAAAGCCACCCAGTTACAGCTGTGGCCACAGGAGCCTAAGAAGTTCCCATACCTCCGGGCAAAGCTCTTCTGTGGCTGACCTTGCTAACACTGGCCTCTGGAACTCAAGAGGAGCCACTGCCTTGATTCCTTGGCACAAGAGATCAAGCTTCAGGACCTTTCCATTCATCAGAGAAGCCTCGAGCTAGCCACATTGCTTCTGGACTGGGAACCTCGGAGGCCACAGACCTTGCTGAACAGCTCTCCCTGCGACCCCAGGGGCCGCACGGCCCACATCCTGGGAGTTGCACTTCCAAGCCCAGGCCAGCCTCCAGGGGAGGCTGGGGAGAGGCAACACATCAGGGGGAAGCCCCTCCCAGCTGGCATTTCCGGTCCAAGGATGGGCCCCCGGGAGCAAGATGATTGACAGTGATAGTAGCCACTGCCAGTGGCCTTGCCCCTGCCCAGTGGAACAAGAGCCTCAGAACCCAGTGGTGCGGCATCAGCCAGGCATCAGCACATTTGGCAGAGGTGGGAAAAGACGAGGACTTGGGTGGGAGGCTGCCTGCTTCCGGGGCAGCCCAAGCAGCAGGCACATGGAACAGGCCAGTAGCCATGCGAGAAACCCTGGGCCAAACCCAGCCTGGCAGGGGTGGGAGCCCCACCGAGAGGGAGGCTCATGGAGGCTCCGGTCCACCTAATTAATTTCAAGCGTTTGGGGAAATCAGAGAAAATTTGCTGAAGACAAATCCCAGACCTCCAATTGGACAACTGCTCCCCTGCTTATTTACCCCTCAAGTCTGGTTCTCATGCAAATGTGTCCCCAGCCAGCCCTCTCCTCCTGTCAGTCCCCCTCCCTGCCACCAGCCCTCCCCAGGAGGAGGGCTCCCCCACTCCAGGGAGAGCCCAGACTGAGCCCCTGGCAGCCCCTGCTGTCACCCTTGCCTCACCTGGGCAACAAGTGCGACCCTCCAGGTGAAGACCTCCGTTGTCACGTTGTGCGGGATGCAAGTCACGAGTCTGGCTGCTGAGATCCTGTGAGACCACAGAGGTCCCAGCTGGGGGAGGCCTGCTCCAGAGCACGCACACGGATCGACTGTGTCCTAATTGCTGTTCTGGACATGGTCCCCAGGTCCTGCTCTAAGGGAGGACACACCTCGTAAAACAAGCAAGAGTGGCCAGGATGACAGTCCATAATACTCACAGCCCTGGAGTCCCACAGGGCTGCAGCCAAGGGTGGAGGCCAGAGGCAGGGGAGGGAGTGGACACTCCCAGGAGAGGCCAGGAGGAGGAGGAGGCTGTGGAAAGGGTCAGCAGCGGGCAGAGGGAGCAGGTGTACACATGCGCCTTAGAGGAACGAGCCGGGTGTGCTCCAGAAACTGGTGGAAAGGAGGGACAGTGGGCCTGGGCAGACAGAGGGGGAGCCCACATGGGGTTGGGATTCTACTCCAAGGGCAGCGGGAGGCCATCGGAGGGATTTAGCAGGACAACTGGCCACTCGAGCAAGTGTGAGAATAAATTCAAACTTCATTAGATTTCATAAAAACCAAAAGGCCCACTCTGGGGAGACAGTGCGCTCAGCCCTTCGTATCTGTGGGCTGCACATCCACAACCCAGTAACTGAAGATTGAAAATAACTCAGGAGAACTTTGCCTGTACTGAGCACTCGGGCCCTTCCTGCCCCTGAACACTGCTGAACCACCACTACGGACACAGCATGGGCACTGGAGAGGTGCTACGGGCTCTCTAGAGACGACCTAAGGTACACAGGAGCACATAGGTAGGTCACATGGAAACATGATACTCTTTGATTAAAGGGAGTTGAGCAGTGTGGCTTCTGGTATCCACAGGGATTCTGGACCCAGTCCCCTTTGGATGCCAGGGGACACCTATCTTTACTACTTGTATAACCAGCAAAGGGAGATAATCCAGGACATATTCAAAGAGCATCTACAAATCAATAAGAAGACAAACACAACTGAGGAGGAAAGAAGCCCACAAACAAGAAGATATCTACCTCAAAAACAGTTGGGAGGCTGGGGGGTAGGAGAGGATAGGTTCAGTATGTACAAGTACTGGGCTCCCTCCCTTACACACTAAAAAAGTCATAATAATAATCAGGAGACGCAAATTTGTTGTCCATGGGTTTGAGAAGTTGTGGAGACTCAAGAGGGGGCACCTCCGATTGAGAAGTAATCGTGTTTACCTAAGAATAAAATCAGAATATGTTTCTTCAATTTGCATAGATGTGTCCTCAGATGGCTGCTGTCATTAGGGTATAAATATGTACTTAACAGTCGGAGCTTTTGGTTCCTTCTCCTGGTTGAGGGGTGCATGGGAAGCAGCCAGAACCGGAACTTTTCGGGGCGGGGTGGGGGGGGCTAGAGAAGATGACGCTGGCCTGGATGAGGCCGTGGGGTGACCCCATAAGCTACTAAGACATGGAGAGGGCAGAACCAGCTAAATCAGGGACAGCGTTCTGCTGGGGTTGAGGTGACAGAAGAATGGACGTGAGTTTTACCCTTGGGGCATCAGAGTTCCTCTGAGTGACAGCCGTCGTGCCCTGCCACTGCAAGTGTGACCAGCTGTCAGTGTGACCAGAGGCCTGATGGGGTCCAGAGGCAATATCCAGACCCCATGTCCCCTGAAAGAGGTTTGTCCAGGCCCTGACCCCTGACCCCTGTGACTAGGACCCGGTGGAAAGTTGGGGTTCTTCACCGACAAGACACAATGGGGACTCTGGGTGAGACCGGGCTGGAGCCAGGAACCCAGGACAGGTCCTCCTGTCAGAGGGATCTCAGAGGGATGCCCGGGGGATCGAAGACACACGGAGACGCTGCAGGGAGACCCTGATGTGAGTGCTGAGGCAGACTGCAGCCAGGCTGCCACCCCCAAGGAAGGCCAGAGACACAGGAGGCCTGCCCTGGCTCCGTGGGAGGACCGCCTGCCCATGCCCTGTTTGGATCTCCAGAACCTCGAGAGAACAAACGACCCGTTTGTGGCAACTGTCGAGGCTGCCCCAGTGGACAGCAGGGCCGGCCGGATCCCACCCGCCTCAGGAATCAGGGCCTGGGTCTGTTTGGGTTCGGGACAGGGCTGTCACCCACCAGATCATCCCGTGAAGCAGCAGCTCAGGGCTGGACATGGGCCTCCTGATGCAGGCTCACTTATTTTCTTCAAGGTCAATAGCTTATTGGGGGAAGTCATAGACACACACAGAACCTAAGGGAGGCTGGGGAGCCGTGTGCTGGGTGCTGGTCCCAGTTCCCCCATGTGGAGCTGTGAGCCTCTGAGACAATCATGTTCTTCTCTAGGAAACCAGCGCCCTGTGCCAGTGGCCTTGCTAAGGAACACACCGCATCTGACCTTCAGACCACCTGCCGAGGACCCTGATGTGTGCCTGTTAGCCTGAGGCACCTCCAGTGGAGTCACCACCTGGTGACAGTGACGTTTCTAGCCTGGGGAGGGCCAAGGAGGGAATGCTTCCTGAATACATGATTTGCAAGGGTTGCTGTGACGGTCCCCCACACCAGGCACACCGGGCGGCAGAAACGGCAAAATGTATGGTCTCAGCTCAGGAGGCTGAAAGCAGGAAATCAGGATGTCAGCAGGGCTGTCCTTCTAAGGCTCTGAGGAAGAATCCGCTCTGTGCCCATCCCCTGCCTCTGGCAGCTGACCGTGCTCCTGGCTTACACATGCCTGGACGCCCCTGTGTCTTCACATGGTCCCCCCTGCGTGTCTGTGTCCACATGTCCCCCTTACAAGGACATCAGACGCATCAGATGAGGGTCCACCCCAATGACCTCGTTTTAGTATGTCACCTTCTGTAAACTCTATCCCTAAATAAAGTCACATTTCAAAGAACTGGGGGCCGAAGGACTTCAATGTACCTTTTGGGGGGGGGGTCACAATCAACTCATGAAACTGGAACCAAAAAAAAAGGAATAGAAAATCATGTTCAAGCAGCTCTTCCTAGCCTCTCACCGTCACGGGGACAGACTGTCCTAGAAGTCAGTCACCTGGGGACGGAGGGAGGGTGTGACATTGACATCATGGCTGGGGTCAAGCCCGTGGCCACACGGCCTGGTCTGAAGTCCAGCTTTGTTCTTTTCTAGAAGCAGAGGCAATTTCCTTAGACTCGGTAAGCCCCCACTGACCCCCACTTACCCTCGGTAAGCTTCTTCTGTGACGTGAGGTAAAGTCAACAGTCCCGAGCACACACGTGAAGTGCCCAGGACCGTGCCTAGCACAAAGCAATCCCTCAATGAAGTCTTCCTGTCCCCAACTTCTGGAGACTATGGGAATGTGATTCACGTGTGATGAGAAAGTGGGATCATGAGGGATGACAGAGACACAGACCAAGAAGTCGGCACCATGTTGATGGGCTACAAATGACCTTAGCTCACTCACCCACGGAAAGACCAACGGGCCCAGCATCTCCCTGAGACTGAGGCTGGTCCCCACCCACGAATCCTCAGAGGGAGAAGGTAGGTTCTCCGTTGCTCCCACCGTCGACTGGTAAATGGTGTAGACTTATTTACCAGGCAGAGCAATTATGTATAATTATTCCATAATGCAAACACATTATGAATACTTACAGAGCCATTTTTCCCTCCTCCCAAGGAATCTGGCTGAACTCTGTGTTAAAGATATTTTGTATAATTGAAATTTGGAACAGGTGTAGAAAGGAGAAAAGACCCTCCTAACTGAGGTTAAGGAAACTGCAACAGCCTCCTTGTTAAAATAGGAAAGCTATTCTAGAACAGAGCAGAATCGAATTCTTTGTGGAAGAATCCTGCGCATTAGGGGATCAAACACAGATGTGCTGAGAAATCAAGAACACCAGTGAAGGGCCCCCCAACATGCCCAGTCCTAACATGTCGCTCTTCCTCATCGCTTCACATTCTTAGCGTTTCTGAAATGATTCTTTATCGCTCACTTGTCCAGGGCCTGCCTCCCTGACTCCAGGGAGAGAATTGTTGGCACAGTTAACCAGTATGTACTTGTACCCCTCAGCACCCAGAAGAGTGCTGAGCAGGCAGTAGGCACTCAATAAATGCCTGTTGAAGGAGCAATACATAAATGCATAAGTCCCTCCCTGAAGGGAAGGAGCAGGAGAAAAGGAATTATCATTGAATAAGCACTTACTATATCCACATAAGTCACATGATCTCATTTAATTCACACACAATCCTGGATTTGGAATTTTACTCCCAGTGCACAGATGAGGGATCTGAGGCTCTAAAAGGTGGCATGATTTGCCCAAGGTAAGCCAGGTGCAAAACTGTGAACTTGGCCTCTCACCCAGGCCTCCACACCGGCCACCCATAGACAGTCTTCTGTATCA
Source organism: Callospermophilus lateralis (assembly GCF_048772815.1). Lineage (NCBI taxonomy): Eukaryota > Metazoa > Chordata > Mammalia > Rodentia > Sciuridae > Callospermophilus > Callospermophilus lateralis. Next base: position 9,937,648 of record NC_135307.1, read on the forward strand.
AACATAAAATGATAAAAGCAGCATTAGGTACAAGTAGCCAGAACTTCCTAAGTCACCCAACAGGACAGGCCTGCTGTCATTGAACAGGAGCAGTCAGACACAAGGCTGTCTGCAAAAGGGAGAAGAGGATCCGAGGGGCAGTGGGGGCCACTGTTGAAGTAGCTCATTTTCCTGACTTTGGAGGGAAACTTGAACTCTAGCCTCGCGGCCTGAATGTAGCTGTGGCCTACGTCCATACAGAGTGGCGGCAGTCGGCCATCTGCCCTGGCCCTGCCTCCAAGGACCTCAGACGGTGGACCTCACCCCCCTTACTCAGCCTCCACACACATCCAGACCCTTCTCACTAAGAACCAGTAAGGGCCTGTATTCTGCCACCCTCGCAGCTGCTGGACAGTCACCTGTCCCCATCTGCCACCCCACCTGGGAGAGTTAGAGGTGGGGACCCCACTTTACAGGGAGCATGAGGTGGATAAGCCCTGCTGGGGGAGAGTGCATTACCTGGGGTGTGACAGATGAAACTCACCCTGAGCGTCACCCTCAGGGCCACAGGAAGAGACTGTGGGCCTGGGGTCACACAGGCCGTGGCTTGGATCAAGGCCCCTCACACACCAGCTGTGTGACCCTGGGCAAGTCACTTTCCTCCCATGCTCAGATGTCCCCGCTATAAAAACCAGTCCTTGCCTGTGGACTCACTGCTAAGATTTAATTCACTGGGACATTGAGAATGGGCTTCTTAAACACTGTCACTGTTGGAGTAGGTGGACTGTTGGTGAAGGTCCTGCTCCCAATGTGGCTGCAAATCTCACTCCTCCTTGGACAATCCTCTTCCTAGAACTCTTCCAGAAAGTCAGTTTCACACAGAGCTGGGAGCGACCTTAGAAGTCACTTGACCTGCCCGCTTTACTGATGGCACAGCCAAGGCCCAGAGAGGAAGAAGGAGTAGACCAAGACCACCCAGTGAGGTAGAGCAGCACCAGGAGCAGAACCCCAAATCTTGCCTCTCAACTCCTGGTGCTAGATGTCCCTTAGTATTGCTGAATAACAAATATCCCCCAAATAAAAGGGCTTACCACACCAACAGCCATCTCACTGTCTGTATTAGTTTGCTAGAGCTGCTGTAACAAATACCAAAGACCAGGGAACTTAACAGTGGGGAGTCATTTGCTCGTGCCTCTCGAGGCTGGAAGGCAAGGCCAAGGTGCCAGCAGGGTTGGTTCTCCGAGGCCTCTCCCTGGCTGCAGGTAGCCATCTTCTAGCCATGTCCTTGCCAGGCCTTTCTCCTGTTCACGTGCTTCCCTGGCGTCTCCTTCTCAGGAGGACACAGGTCCTGTTGGATGAGGGCCACGAGGTCCCGGAATCCCCCAAGCCCAGCCCTGCGTGCTCAGCCCAGCTCCAACAGAAGTAAGGGGGAAGCTCTGGAAACGGCCCACGAAGCAAGCCTCAGCGTTCACAGTCACTCCCAGCTACAGTAAGAAGAGCAGGGGAGAGAGAGAGAGGACACCTGGCTGTGACCGTGATCGCGCCCCTCCATCAACCCCTGCGCTTTCCCAGGTTCCGCTACCCTCCGCGGTGAGCAGGGCACTGGCCCTGCTGGCCTTCCCCCAGGGACCCCAAACTGGTTTCTTCCTCTTTAATCTCCCCCTCCTTTGCCACTAGATAGACATAGCACTTTTTATTTTCCAGCTACTTAACCAGCATTACAAAGCACCCTCAATTTGAACTCAACTGATCACCACAGCCAAAACGATTTTGCTTTTAGTCACATTGTGAGGAATGTGGAAGGTTATTCATTCCTTTTTTTTTAATGCCCAGAACTCTGCTTCTTAGCACGGTACATCTTTTGTTACTCTTTTTTTTTTTTTTTTTTTAATTTATCGTGAATGAATTTCTCTCCCACAGTATGACCTGCGCAGACCCGCATTAAACGCCACCACGTCTTGGACTTTGGAGGAAAGGAAAAGCGAAATAAAATAGAATTACCTCTCTTTCTCCTGGGCCTGTCCCCAGGACTTGCAGAGGCCGGCGCCCCTTGCCACCCTCCGTGGCCTAGAGAAGGAGACTCCACAGGCCGCGGGGCAGGAGGGGTCTGCCTGCGGCTCCTGAGCTCTGGGATGGAGTGGTCCAGCCCCTCTGGCAGCACCAGAAGTCACCTTTGCTTGGTTGAATGTGCCTGCTTGTGCCCCCCAAGGGCTCACGTACTGAAAGCTTGGTCCTCGGTGTGGCGATGCTGAGGCGGGGGTTTGGGGGAGGCAGGGCCTACAGTGGGTGGCTGGGCCCAGGGTGTGCCCTCAGATGGGATTAAGGTAGGGCCCTGAGTGGGTTCTCACGAGAGCAAGTGGTTATAAAGTGTTGCATTTGCTGCTCCCCCCGCTCTGGCTTCCTATCTCACCATATGAGCACTTTATCCTACACGAGCAGCCACCAATGAGATGACATCCACCACCAGAGGCCTGTCCATGGGGCCACCCAATCTAGGAATTTTAGCCTCCTAAATTGTGAGCTAAAGGGGCCTCTTTTCTTTATAAGTTGCCTAGTCTTGGGCATTTCATTATAGCAACAGAGAACAGATGGATACATGCCATTTGGAGCAAAGGTCTGCTGGTGTTGAGTGGGCAGCTACCAGAGGTTACAAGAAAGAGGAGCCTGAGATAGGATTATCAGAGTCTGGACACAGGTTTCCACTTTCTGAGTGGGTGACCTTCATAAAGCCACTGAGCCTTGGTGCCCATCTCTGCAGAGTGGAGCCTGTCCTGCAGGGCTGTGTGAGGAGTGCAGTCCCTCCTGGTCAACATCTAGGGCCTGCCGTAAAAGACTTTCTTACATGGGCAATGGCTGTTCTTTGAGAGAAGCAAAGTGCCCAACACGGTTGACACTGTACCTCCTGTCCTCAAAGCCAAGCTCCCATACACGTTTATTCATGTTAAACAAAGCCATGCCCCCACACCTCCCTGTGTCCCGGAGCGCCTGGCTGGCAGCTCCCTGTTGCTCCCCGCTGCAGGGAGCTCGGTACTGTCAGCAGCATGTGGGTCTGCATGCCCCTGCCATGCCTGAGCTTCAAAACAAGAGTAATCAGTGAGCAAAACCAGATCTCTTCCTGTCCACATGACCCAGAGAAAGTGACTAGTACCTGGAAGGCACGTGGAAATTCACAGAGAACTCTGGGGGACAGGAAAACATTCGCAACGTGTAAGTCAGCAACGGCTCACCATCTAGACTGTGTAAGACGCTCCTGGAAGTGGGTGAGAAAAAGAGCAGACTAACAGAGAAATGGGCGAAGGAAAAGATCAGGCGAGCTTCGGAGGAAGAAAAAGGAGCAACAAATATGGCAGAGGGGCCCCCTGCAGTGGGAAGCAGAGAAACGCCACCTACCAAGGGGAGTCATGGGGTGCTGGCGATGCTGCAGGACGTGGAACCCCTTGGTCAAATCAGACGCCCCTCGCCTCGGCGCGTGTTGCTGGGTTACAGCCCAAGAGACACTCCCACCAGTCAGAAGGGGACACGTGAGGGCCAATGCGCCCATGCAGTGTCACCATACGTCACTGAAGCCAAGGCTCACTGCACCATAAGACTCGCCAGCATCTGAGACATCAGAAAGGCAGGAGCGAGCGCTGCCCATTAAACAACGACCAGGTGCGTTCCTGTCACTTAGGACTTTCATACTCATTGGCAGGGCTCTTGTAGCCTTGCTCAGATCATTTTTGAGTCATTCTTGTCTCCTGGGCATGCAGTTCAAGGACAGCATGGTGGAACTGGCAAGTGCCACCCCCCACTCGTCAAGCCATGGGAACCAGGGACCCTCCAGCGTGAGCCACAGAGCACCTCTCAAGTGTGCGCCAGTCCCCTTGCTGGGGGCCAACCCTAGTACAGAGCTTGTATGGGGGCCCCAGTGGCCACACATCATGACCGCAGAGGGCAAGTGTAAGAGGCCACCCAGTTTGAGATGCTAAATGTGGTTTTGGGACATCAGGGGAAGTTGAGAAATGAGATGGCAGGCAGCTCAATGGTGTGAGGGAGGTTCCCACCCTGTTGGCAGCTGCCCGCGTCTCACTTTGCCTCTGTAGAGGGAGAACAGTCACACCTGCCCTGGCGGGTGACTGGGAGGCTAAACGAACATGTGGAACATGCAGGTGCTCAACTCAGGGCCTCAGTTTCCCCTTCTGTGAACTGCAGATTTTAGCAGCTGGAGGATCGAATGGGTTGCATGAGTGGCCTCTCAGCATTCTAACACCCCACTCTGTTGTTAACTGCTTGTTCAATTAATTGTTCCACTGCACCCCACTCGGCTCTCCCGGGCCCTCCCACCACACAGCCAGCTGCTGTGGCAGGCATCCCGGGTGTCATTGCCTTGGTTCACAAGAACAGTGCTCAACAGCTCCCACCTGGAGCTCTAGCTGTCGCAAAGGTGAAACTCAGAAGGGCAACTCTGTTTCCTGGGGACACACAGCTCTTAAGGACAAAGTTGGGATCTGAGTCTGGATACGGGGCTCCAAAACTTACAGTCTCTCCCTAGCTGCCCTTTTCACCTTGAGGCCAGGTGAGAGGCCCAGGCCAGGAAAGGAAGCAGAAGGAATTCCATGTATCCCGAAGCCGAGTCTGCTGTGCTTGCAAAGGCCCTGTCCATCGGGAGACCGAGGACCGGGGGCAGCTGCCAACAGGGTGGGGAACCTCCCTCACACCACTAAACTGCACGGAAATCAGTTTCACTTGCTGGGGGCAAGCAGGGTCAGCTTGGTGGACAGACCACCACAGACATCTCTGCTTGACCTCCAGGCAAGGCACAGAGCATCTGACTCCCGAGCCCCCGTCCCTCTGTCCTTCCTTCTGCCCAGGAACACTCTGAACCTAATCGGGGGAAGATGACTGACACCCCCAGGGATGACTCCGACGCAGCTGGGAGTCAGGGAAGCCTCTCGAAGAAAACCTCAGAACTGGCAGAAAGAGCAAGGGCAGCCACTCGGCAGGGGGAGAACCCTGTGAAGAGGAAACAGGGCGTCTGGGGGTCAGACAAGGACCCACCCCCACCTCTCCAGCCAACCAGAACTGGAAGTCCTGGCCAGAGTGGCCAGCAAGAGAAAGAGGCAGAAGGTGCCGAGTGGAACAGAAGAAGTGAAATGGCCTTCGTTTCCCGATGACGTGACGTTTTATATAGAGCACGGCCGTGGCGGGGACGTGAGGGGTCCCCCCAAAGCGCCGTGTGAGACAGTGCAACGAGGCTCAGAGGAGAAATGATGGGGTTGTGAGAGTCTTGACCCAGTCAGTGGATTCATCTCCAGATGGGATTAACTGAGGGTGACTAAAGGCAGGTAGAGTGTGGCTGGGGGAGGTGGGCATCAGGGACGTGGCTTTGGGGTATATAGTTTGTATCTGGTGAGTGGAGTGTCTCTCTCTCTCTCTCTCTCTCTCTCTCTCGCTCTCTCTCTCTCTCGCTCTCTGCTTCCTGATCATCATGTGAGCTTCTTCCCTCTGCCACACTCTTCCACCGTGTTCTGCCCCACCTTGAGCCCAAGGAATGGAGCCAGCCTTCTATGGACTGAGACCTCTGAAGCCGTGGTCCCCAAATAAACTTTTCCTCCTCCACAATTGTGCTGGATGGGCTTTCAGTCACAGCAGCAAAAAAAAAGTTGACAAAAACAAACACCCCTAAAGATTCCACATAAAAGCTGTTAGAACCGATGAATGGATTCAGTGAAGTCAGAGGACACAAGACCAACACCAAAAAACAGTGACATTTCAGCTACCCCCCTTCTCAGTATTTATCCTAAAGAACTGAAGTCATCATGACACAGTGACACAGGCACACCCGTGTCCACAGCAGCACAACTCCCAATAGCCAACCTCGGTGTCCATCAGTGGATGAACAGATAAAGAAAATGTGGTCGATATACACGATGGAGTTTTATTCAGCCATAAAGAATGAAATCGTGTCATTTGCAGGAAAATGAATGGAACCTGGGAACATTATGTTAAGTGAAATAAGTCAAACTCAGAAGGTCAAGGGTCACATACCTTCTCTCATAAGAAGCAAGAGAGGGAGAGGGAAAGAACAGCGGTGGGGCAGGACCTCATGAGAATCAAAGGAAATCAGTCGAGTAGAGGAAAAGGGCCAGGGGAAGGGGGGGAGGGAAAGGGGGAATACTGGGCCATGTGATGTTGGCCAAATCATACAGTTGTATTGTCTACATGTATGAAAATGTAACAACAAAGCCCACCCCTGCAACTACAATACACACATAAAAACACAGGAGAAAACACTTGCTGACATTTCTATGTACTCACAATCAACTATTCAAAAAAGAAACCAAGAAAACAATTCCATTTTGCAGTAAGTGTTAAAAAAGAAAAAGGTGTTAAATACTCAGGAATAAATTTAACCGAGGAAGTAAAAGACCTGTACACTGAAAACTGTAAAATGTTCATGAAAGAAATTACGGAAGACATAAAGAAATGGAAAGGTGGCTCATGTTCATGGATTGGAAGAATCTGGATTGTTAAAATATCGAAACGGCCAAAAGTGATCTACACTTTCAATGCAATCTCTATGAAACTCCCAAAGTCATTTTTCATATAAGTAGAAAAAGTAATCTTAAAATTTGTATGAAACCATAACAAAACCCAAGTAGAGAAGGCAATCATGAGCAAGAAAAGAAAAAACAAAAAACACTGAAAGAATCACAAACCTGACTTAAGACTATACTTCAAAGCTATAATAACTAAAGCATCATGGTACTGGCAAAATACACACACACACACACACACACACACACACACACACACACCTCAGTGGAACTAAGTATAAAGCCCAGAAACAAACCCACAAATGTAAGGCCAACTGCTTTTTTAAAAAAAAAAATTTAATATTCATTTATTAGGTATAGATGGACACAACACAATGCCTTTTTTATTTTTTTTTATGTGGTGCTGAGAATCGAACCCAGGTCCTGCCTGGGCTAAGCGAGCACTCTACCACTGAGCCACAATCCCAGCCCCAGGCCAACTGCTTTTTGACAAAGGTGCCAAGATTATAAAATGGGGAAAGACCAGGCTTCTTAAAAAAAATGCTGGTGGGAAAACTGGATACGTACATGCAGAAGGGTGAAAGTGAATCCTTATCACATACAACATTAAAAAATCAACTCAAAATGTATTAAAGACTTAGACACAAGACAAGAAACTATAAATCTACCAGCAGGAACTATAAAGCATTGATCTGGGCAATGACTTTTTTGGAACAGGGAACAGAAAGCAAAAATAGACAAATGGGATTACAGGGAGCTAGAAACACAGAGAAAACAATCAACAACGCACAGCAACAACCTATGGATTAGGAGGAAGTTTCTGCTTGTCATACATCTGATAAGTGGTTAATATCCAAAATACATAAGGAGCTCAAACAACTCAGTAGAAAGAAAACAAAACAAAGCAAAAACCCAATTAAAAGCAGGAGACCTGATTCGACATTTCTCAATAGAAAACATCCAAATGGCCAACAGTTGTGAAAAAATGCTCAACATAACTAATCACTGGAGAAATGTTCAGTAAAGCCACAGTGACACATCATCCCACACCTGTCAGAATGACTGTTACCCAAAAGATGAAAGATTACAAGTACTGGATGAAGGTGTGGAGAAAAGGAAGGCTTTGCACGCTGTTGATGGGAATGCAGGTTAGTACGGCATCATAGAAAACTGTGGAGAGGTTCCTCAAAGAAATAAGTAAATAAAACTGAAAATGGAATTACCCAGTGACCCAGCAATCCTACTTCTGGGGATTTACCCAAAATACTTGAAATCCGTCTCTTGAAGAGAGACCACCACACCATAGTCACGTCAGTCTCAACAGCCAAGCTGTAGAATCTACCTGCCTCAATTGGCAGATGAATAGACAAAGAAAATGTGGTGCATATACACAATGGAACACTACTCATCCATAAAAATATTGACGTCTTCGCCACACAGGAGTGCTGTTCCAGGTGACAGATACGTTCAATCTGATTTAAACTTTATACAATGTATACATGTATCAAAACACCCCATTACCCTATAACGATGTTCAATTTCATGTGCTTATACATCACTTAAAAAGTAGATTCAAATTTTTAGAATTCTGAATTTTAAAAAAAAAGAATGAAATTCTGTCCTTTGCCACAATATGCATCAAATTTCAGAACATCATGCCAAGTGAGAGAAGCCAGGCACAGAAAGTCCAGCACCACCGTTCTCACCGATGCCGAATCCAAAACAGCCGACCTCACGGAAGCAGAGGGAAGAAGGGTGGTGACAGGGGCCGGGGGCTGGAGGAACAGGGGACGATGGTCCAGGGTACAGAGTCCCAGACAGAAAGAATATGGCGGCTTTTTAGATCTATAGCACAGTGTGGTGAATAGGGTTTATAATAGAGTATTACACGTTTCAAAATTGTACAAAAGAAAGTAAATTTCAAGTGTTTTCACCACAGAAAACGTTAAGTGTTTGAGGTGATAACATGTTAATTTGATTATTCCTCATTGTGTTCATAAATTATAACATCATTTTTTGCCCTATAAATATTACAACTATAAATTATAAACATAATAAAAGATGAAATTTCCTCAAACCCATCAATAATTTAACTCATAATTCAGTTGGTTAGCAATTTGGGTGGACCCCCGCTGAGAGGCTCTCCCGCTAACCCGTCAGCTCAGACACTTGTGCTGGTTAAGTGCAAGCTCACCCACGTGTTGGATAATCATCTGACGGCAGCCAGATTACAAGGGTAGCCAGATTACAAGGGTACCTGGGCCACGCATCTCGCTCATCTTCCAACGGACCATCTCCGGCTTGTCCACATGGTGGAAGAATGACCAGGCAAACCCCTAATCATTTGTAATCATTTGTACAAGTCGAACACGGGACACAAGAGGGATAATGATGATGTTACATCCCTTTGCTGATATTCAGTTGGCTAACACATGTCCCATGGCCAAAGAGAGGAGAAATGGACTCTATCTGTTGATGGAAAAGAAGACTTGTGGCCATTTTCACAATCTGTCATTGCCATTATTTCAGAAATGTCACAGGTGTCTAAAAGAGAACTTAGGAAGTCTTTGTCAACAGTCAGATTCAACGGAAGCCTGGGAGTCCCACTGGGTATGTGAATGTCCCACCTCTCTCCCTACTTCCCAGCTCTCTGTGATAAAAGCCAGGTATTTTGAGTGGCAGAATAGCTAATGGCAGAAATAGGTTTGGCTCTGTTTCAAGGGGCCCTTCCCCTTTGGGGGCAATGGCTGAAGCGCAATCTTGGAGCAGGTCTTCTCAGGGACAGCCACAGCCCTCTGCGTGACGCATCATCCTAGGATGGCACTTGGAGCCTCAGCCTCCACAACCCAGTGGGGAGAAGCCTGATCTCACTTATCTCCTTCTCAAACAATCATTTGAAATCAACGAGCTCCACTCCACCATCCTCCTCCCCCGTGATTACCGAGTTGGAGACAGGGAAACAGGCATCTCTCCTCTCTCCTCGGAGCCTCCACCAGTGATTACCATCATTGCATAATTGCGGACATCAGAAGCAACGCGGTGCCACTCATGGCCAGGCCCAAGCTCCCCGTCAATGACACTCTGAGTTCAGCTGCCAGAAGATAGGGAAATGCAGCTAATTGAGACTAAAGACTGCTCTGTGCAGCTTTCTAATTTCCACAGTCAGTTCCTTTTTATTCTGCAGTGGTATCCTTTGGTAATTGACTTTCAAAGACTACTTGTTACATATCACACTTAAACAGGAGAATTTCTGGCAGAATTGAGCTGCCCAATGGATCTCGAAGTGGATTTCATTAGGGGAACCTGCTCTGCAGATTGGAGGCCCCTCCACGGTGCTGGCCACACGCTGATGCTCAGGAAAGATGAGCCCATGAGACATGTCCAAGGGTCCTCAGTGTGCAGGAATCACGGACCCATCTGTGTGCGTGTACGGTGACCGGGCTCATGATCAGAGAATTCTCTTTTTTTTTCCTCTCTCATTTTATGCTACCCAGTGAGTTTAGGAGGACAGGTGGTCAATGGAAAACTGAAGTTCATCAGAGTTGGGGCACTCATTCTCACGGCTCGCCAGCATGCATATCCACTCATGCCAAGCCCTGGGAACAGACGTGAACAAGGCAGCCCCAGACTTCAAGAGGGCACAACATAGGGGAGAGGTGGGGGGAAACAAAAGGCCAATAAATTATAACAATGCTGCAGGTCAGTGTACCTAATGTTTATACACATGCGAAACAGGGCAGAGAGGAGAGTAACTCTGTGGGTCCTGGAGGAGGGGCGTCCAAGTTAAAATTTGAAGGACAGCAAGGAACCAACCTAGTGGAGAGGGATCTAGACAACCCAGGCAGAACAGCAAGGCTGCCTCCTGCCGGGAGGGAAGCTCTTGGGAGACGCTCTGGCAAGGCCATGGCAGAGCTGAGACTGACCTCAGCCCCCACGTGACAATGACAGCAGCACAGGATGGCAGGAACTCTGCAAGGGAGTGGCCATGCCCCACTCCTGTGCTCTGTGGAGCTTTCCTGATGCCGCTTGGAAAGCCGCACACTCATTTTCCTGGGGCTGTCACTGCTCCAACCTCATTTGGATTCTTATTTTTAGAATTGCCACTGGAGTCCATTTGTAAGCCATAGAATGGTTTTGTTTTTATAGCAATGCATTGTTTTTGATCCCAAGTGCTATATTCCTCAGCACAAATACCCACTTTGCTGCTAGATTTGGCTCCAAAGAATTTGGAACTATTGCAAGCATTAAATATACCCTCAAAGGTTGATGACGGACACTTCACTGAGCTTGTACAAAGAAATGCGCTCTTGTAGAAGGAGGAGACACCTCAACCTGCTGCCTTTCTCACCCCCAGCCAGGGAAAAGGCACCTCTATCAGACAGGTCAGCTGCCAGGACACACTGGACTACTCTGGGCAGACAACTGGCTAGAAGGCCAACAACCTGTGTGTCCACGGGTGACACTTTCCCTCCATCCAGTGGGACTATTAAATTGACTCTGTCCCCATGTCTGCCTTGAACGTTCAGCCAATTTTTCCCCTCTCATCCCAACATGTCTACACTTCAAACTGGTGTCGCACCAGGCCAGCCAGAGGAGCCTGAGACCCCAAGTTTTGGATTACGGTGAGGAGGAGGGTCCGCTTACCTTGGTCGACAATATATTTATTAAGACACAAACAAGAGGGGCTGGGGCTGGGGCTTGGGGCAGAGCGCTTGCCTAGCATGTGTGAGGCACTGGGTTCGATCCTCAGCACCACATAAAAACAAATAAATAAAATAAAGATATTGTGTTCATCTACAACTAAAAAAATATATGTGTGTGCTTAAAAAGAAAGATACAAACAACATGGAATGCTTGTCTTAAAATATCTGACCATTAATTAAAAGACACACCTTATGAAAAAAGCAAAGGCCGAATGTTTTCTCTGATAAGAGGATGATAATCCATAAAGTGGGGGGGCATGGGATGAGTGGAGGAACTTCCGATGGGCCAAAGGGAGGGTGGGGAGGGGAGGGGGCATGAGGATAGGAAAATCGGTGGAATGAGACAGACGTCATTCCCTACTACATGTATGATTGCACAAATGGTGTGAGCCTACTTTGTGTACAACCAGAAGTGAAAAATTGTGCTCCATTTGTGTACAATAAAACAAAGAGCATTCATTCTGCTGTCATGTATAACTGATTAGAAGAAAGAATAAACTTTTAAAATCATAAGAATTAAAAAAAAAAAAAACACGTTATATCCAGTCAACACCAGAAAGGTGTATTCCTGTTAAAAGTGATTACAAAATCCTTTTCTTGAAAGGAGCATGATCTGAACCCAGATGGGGACTAGGGACAAAGAGCCCGTTTCATGCCCAGCGTGCCAGCCGCAGCTTCTCTTCCAGGCTTTGTGCACCTGTCCTTACACAGGGGAGCCTCCCCCACCCCAGACTTGTGCGAAGCCCCCACCCAGAGGCCTGGCCCCGGGAGGAGATGGGATACGCTACCCAGCCAGCGCTCAAAATCACATGCTGTGAACTATTGGAAACAAACCCCCAGGGCCACACAGGGCACCCGAGAGGAGGACTGGCATTTCTAGCTGGGAATTGCAGATCGCAGCTCCACGGGGGGGAGGTTGGGGGGTTCCTGCTCCTGAGGGCAATCAGGGCACCTGGCTGCCCTGCTTTCCACGGGTGCTGGTGAGCACTGTGACACTGTCACTCACTAAGAAAAGTCACTTCCCAAAATACCATATGCTGCAGGTAAATGGAAGAAAGGTCAGAATGATGTCGGCGTGAGTGTTATAAACCACTTCGTACATAAAAATTGCCTAATTACTGGAAGATACGGAAGAGGATCTAGCACTCTGTGAGCAGCTAACCCTCCGGCTGGCTTCGATGGGATCATGTCTTGGAGCAGCTTAACTCATCAGCTCTCAGGCTTGCTTAGCTGCCGAGAAAATGCCAAAATTCTGTATGCCCCCAGCCCTGCCGCATTGTTACGTAGAAAGCAATCTGTAAAAACGGCATGAAAACATCATATGTATTTGAATCTTTGTATTCATTTCATACTTAAGTAATGTGACTAATCATTGTTTTTTTACCCTTTGTCCTTGGATTTTCATTATGAAGATTCAAAAGGTATAAATTTCATCTATTAGGTTTGGGAGCATACATAGTATGTTATTTGAATGAATTAAATTTTGTTGACGTCTTTCTGCTCAGCCAGATTCTGAAATAACGTGGGCAAGCCTCGCATCAGCCATCATTTGCTTATTTTACATCATCTGTGCCCTCAAATCTATAAATGGTGTTATTACTCCCCCAAATCCCTTTCAAAGCAACATAGTTCATTAAAAATTCACCTTTTTTTTGGCTGAGTTTTCATTATATTGTAGGTATCCAGGACCAAGTTGGACCCAATATTTCTATGAACTTGTTGAAAAATACAAGAGACAGATATATAGTTGTAAAAATAGCCATTTGTAGATATGAAACAGGGAGAGAATGGGAAGGACAGCTAAGCCAGACAGTGGCATCGGGAGAGGCTTTCCAGAGAGAGCGGTGCAAGACTCCTACATCAATAGGAGTTAGCAAGGTGGAAAGAGGAGAGGCTGCCAGGTAGAGGGGGTACCACATGTGAGGACATGGGGCTTGACAGCTCGTCTGCAGAGGGGCAAGCAGCTCTGGAATGTGCATGCCGGACAGGCATTCCGAGCGGCAAGACCATTGCTTCCGGTTGGTTTTCTGGGCAATGGATGTGGGACCTTCCTGAATCTTCCTTCTTTTTATGGAAACCCTCAAGGTATGATTGTAAATCCAGGTCATTAAGTTTATACCTTTGTTTTAGGTCATAGGCAATATTAGAGAGAACACATAAGCCAAGGTAAAGTTAAGAGATTTAGAGAGCAATGAGACCATGTCTCTGAGTGTATATGTGTGTGTGCGTGTGCACCCTAGCGGACATCTGGGATAGCTCTTGGGTCGTTTATTGAGGTAGAGGGTTGACTAGTGACAGTGATTACATGACTTGGGAAGAAAACCTCAGAAACAAGAGCTACTTCACCAAAAAGGAATAAAAATTGCAGAGCAGAGACTGAATTGTGTACATCCCAGGAATTGCCTGGATGCTGGTCACAAAAGCAAGAATACCCCCAAGATCCTACCTGCTCACAGAAAGGGAATGTCTATAACTATGGCGTGGAGGGAACCACTTTGATCTCTTGAGGTCTTGCAAAAATATTGCTTCCTTGTGAACCTCACCCACCAAATGTATAATGCAAATATCACCCGGTACGTTCCCTTCACTGGAGTTCCTTAAGCTTTTAGTTTCCTTGCACTATTTTCTAAATTTCCAATACTCCCATTTCCCCAAAGATAACAGAAATATATCAACCAGAACTCTTCCCAAAAGTCAATCACACAAGAAAAATTCTTTATCAAATGCACTGATCATGCCAACACAGAGGTTCCCACTTAATCAGTCTTTCCATTGGTGCAATAGCTTCTGTGACCACAGACACGGAGGTCATGGGCCCAATGCCGATGAAATTATGACCCTAGTTGGAAAAATTCGATTCGCTTAGGATGTAACAGCATACACCAGAAGGAAGCCAATAGCCCGAGACACACGTGCAGAATGGGAGATCCAGTCTCCAGAACTTTACTGAGCGTTTAATCACTGGCTCACCCTTCCATCCAATATCCTAGTCTACCAAGCACCTTGCAGGTGCCAGGAGCCGTGGGGATTCCAGGAAGAGAAAGAAGTATGTTTCTTGCCACTGAAGAGCAAGCCGTGAAGACATGACTGCAGTGCAGGGGCTCGGCCTCAGAGGGCTACACCTGCACTGTGCAGGATTGAGAGGAAGAGTGGTACCACCTGCCCTTCCCTAAGAACGCCATGGGGCCCACTGGGCAGGCTTTGAGCAGGTGGAGCATTTTATCCAGACCTGGAAGGACAGGGAGGAATTGCATACACCTCCAATTCTCAGGGGTGAGTCTGGGACTCTCATGTGCCCCCAGTCTAGATGGTTATGCTCTTGTGCCACCTTAGCACTGGAGTCGCCCACAGAAGACCTGCAGACTTCAAAACGTATGGGAGCTGCTTGTGCTGAGAAGAGCCATGGACTTGCTGTGGTGGACCTTAGCTGGATTCCAGATCTGCTATTGGCTTAGTGACCTAGAAATGACAATGACCACCCAGATGCTCCTGCAGGACTGGGGGACCCTCCTCCCAGCTGCTCCCAGCACCAGTGGCTGGTAGCTGCAGAGAGCTGCCCACAGGAAACAGCCTGACCCTGGGGCAGCCTGTATCTTATGGTCCCCAGGGAGTGAGGAGAGAAACTTCAGCCAGGTGTCTCCAGCGCTTCCTAGGACTGCGTGAGGCTTTTCTTGTGACAGCTGCAGAGTTGAACTTCTTTCCTGCCTGGTCCTGTTTGCCTCACCCTCACCTGCAATGGGGTGCTGGAGCTGGCAGCCCAGCCAGAAGAAGTGGACACCATGCCCCTTGCCCCACTCTGCACCCGCTAACATCAAGCTCACGGGAGAATTTACACCAGGAACCAGGAGCCCCCCCACCCCCACCCCATGGCTGTCAATGGCAAAGCCTTCTCAGGAAACTTCCTGGTCATAAGACTCCTTTGTGTCCCAGAATCTATTTCCCAGGGATGAACTCAAGACAATTGGTGATTTTAGGAGGGGTACAGCTGCAAACCAGCCAGGCCACTGACTTTGGGCATTTCACCTAATCTCACCCAGCCTGTTTCCTCATCATAAAATGAAGCGCTTGGTCTAGACTTTGAGTTTGGGGCTGTGCTACATGGAGCTCTTGAGGGCCCAGGGTGTCTTAAGATCATGAAAAGGACGTCAGATCCCTGAGAGGTCTGAGACCTAAGTACTAGAGCCTCATCTACAAAATGGGGACAGTCTCAGGTTGTGAGACATCCAAGACCACTGACCAGAGAGCTCCTAGCAACACCAGCCTACAGGAAGCTCCGCAAAGGAATGTCAGGTTGGACAGTGCTCCTGAACAGGGTCCCAGGAAAGCAGTCATCACTCACCCACAGCCTAGGGCCTCAAACACGTGTCAGGCGATGACAGGAAACAGCCGAGATTGCAGAACACAGCATGGAGACAATCACCGACCAATCCAAACCCAAGATTTTCACTCCAATTTCTTCTTCTCTGTTAGCGCCATAAACAGAAGACAGTTGGAGAATTCTAGGAGAGATTTTCAATGGTCAAATGGTCTGTTGGAGCCATGTCTTTAGAACTGCATTTTGCTTCCGCCACTAGTGCCTAGGAAAGCGTCCGCCTTGGGCTGTGCAGGGCCCTGGTGCCTCACAGCGGAGATCACAGTGCCCTATCTCCCTTTGTCCAGCCACAGTCGAGGCTAATTGTTACTGTGGAGTGGTTGCGGCTGTGCTTCTCCCTAGTAGAGGGCAATGGAGAGGACGTCTGGTAGCACAAGACACAGCATCATGCCTCCCCTGGAAGCAGATGAAAGCCACTGTCTTTGACATTCTGTCGCGATCCTCCCTGATTCCCAAACTACGTGTTCAGGAATATAATCTGAGACGTTGCTACTGCGTGGCTGCTCGGCAGTGTAGTTCCTGAGCTCTGTCTCATAGTATCTGAAAATTAGCAGCTGCTGCGTCTCAGGTGGGGCTTAGCAAGTAGAAATGCAGGATGCCCAGTTGAATTTGGATTTCAGATAAATAAGGATAATGACTTTAGTATAAACATATCCTTGGCAATATTTGGAGCATATTTTTGCTAAAATTCAAATTTAACTGGACATCTGCTATGGTTACAATGTTTGTGTCCTTTCAAAATTCATGTTGAAACATAATCCCCACTGTGGTGGTATTCAGAGGTGCTGTCTTTTGGGATGTGATTATGTCTTGAGGGATCCACTCTAGTGAAGGGGATTGAATGTCCATTCAAAAGCGGCTTCAGAAAGCCCCTACCCTTTTGGGGTTGTCCAATCTGTGAGAGGCACTGGGTTTGATTCTCAGCACCATATATAAATAAATAAAATAAAGGTCCATTGACAAAAAATATTTTAAAAGAGAGAGAGAGATCCTGCCCTTTTGCCTTCCTGCCATAGGAGGACAATTGGTGGCTTTAGGAGGGGTACATCTGCAACAAGAAGGCAACATCTTGGAAGCACAGAACTAGCCCTCACCCCATGTGGAATTGGCTAGCACCCTGATCTTGAGACCCAGCCTCCAAAACCAGGAGAAACAGACTTCCAGTACTTAAAACTTACCCAGTCTAAGATATTTTCTTATAGCAGCAGAAATGGACTAAGACAGCATCCTATATTTTATCTGGCAATCCTAACTTTATGGACTTCCGGAAATCAAAAAAATGGAAGAAAAATTGGTGAAGTTCCAATTGAAGCAGCTTCAGCCATTTCTTATATCTCTTACTCTGTGTTCTGAGGGCATCACTGCAAGTCATCTCCTCTTGTCAACTCTAGCCTCTCTAGTAGAAGGTCACAGTTGAGAGGAACATGGGAACATGCTAATGAAGGAGACCCAAACCCCTCGTATGGCCCAGGACTTGCCCTGCAGCTGTAGACTGAGATCCCAACGGGTTCCTGCATTCCTGGATCAAAGGCAAGAGCACAAAAGCAGGGCCCATCCAAATGGCTCTATTTCTGTTGACTGTAGTACAATGGGATCTCAGCTTACCTGTCCACCAAGACTTACAGCCATGGGGGTTACTGAATGAGAAAGTCCACTAGTCATCAAACAACCCTTCCACAAGCTACAAGGGAATTCAAGTCTCATACCCAACATTCGTGCCATTTAGGCCATGATCTGACATCAACACTTGACTGTGGTTTCAGACTTCCCATTGCAGAGGTGAGAAGTCATTCGCATTGGCCACCAAGTCGCTCTGGTTCTCCTGCTGCAGCCAGGGTCACAGAACACTGAAGAGAAGCAAATCTCTGGTTTTTTGTTTGGTAAGATTTTATTTTTTTAAGAACAGTTTTGGGTTTGTAGCAGAACTGAGAGGAAGGTATAGCGTAGGGTTTATTATTGGTGTTATGCATTCCATAGGTTTGAATAAATGGGTGACTTATTTCCACCATTATATTATCATCCTTGTGATTTTTATGCTACTGAGATTTCAGGACCCTGTTACTGCAGCATGACTTAGCCCATGCTAACTAATGCAATCAATGCTGAAATATTTGGGTGGTTGGTGCAGGGCCCAGAGTGTGCAACTATCATATTACTCACAAGGATTACAGCTGCAGAGAATTGTAAAACTGTGGCTTTTGAATGATAATGATCTGTCAATGGAGCCTCATAAGTTGTAACAAATGTGTCACTTTGGTAGGGAATATTGAGGATGGAGAGACTGTGTGTATAGTGACAGGGCAGTGGCTATAGGCAACTCTGTAGGCTCCAGAACCAGGGTTGGGCTCTGATGCTATTGTACAGCTCGTTAACTATGATTCTGGGCAAGCTACTTGACCTCTTTAAGCATGAGATTCCTGGGAAGTCACAGCTCTCTTGTTATGAAGATTAAATGAGACAATACCTACCAAATAGCACAACAGCTAGGCACAGTAAGCACTCAACAAGTTAATATTAATACTTTTATTTTATTATTAATAAGATGGTGGTTCTAACATAAGAATTCCCACAATGCATTTAGCCATCTCCACTTGAAGTTTCCAGAGGTGAGGAGTTTACAGCCTTGGGGTCTGCTGGTTTCATTTGGACTTAAATTGCTATCAGTCATTGCTTGTGTTGGGCCATCTCCCTTTAACTTCCACTTCATTGGGCCTAGTTCTGCCTTCTCCATTGACTCAGAAAAGTCTTATTCTTGTTTCACTTGACAGATTTTCAAATACTCAAAGACACTGACCTTCTCCATCGTGCTCCCCATGATCACCTCTGCCCTCCTTTCCAGATTAAATGATCCATTTTCTATTTCCTCATGTAACATGGTTCTTAACTATGCCCCATGCTGACCCCCTCATTTGGAAGCGCCTCAGTTTTTCCAGGCCCATGTAAATGGGGCACCAATATGAGAGGTCTGTGGGTGCCAAAAGGAGTGAGTCTGCTGGGTGGCCGCTAGTGCCACTGCCCTCAGTTTACCTGGCCTAGGAGAGCGTCCAACTCCAGCCTCCTGCTCCTTCCCCACTTTGCTGTTTTGCTTGTCTCCTGCCTGTTCGTGGGCAACTGACCTTTTGCCATTAAAATATATTGATTTAATTTGCTAGTTTCCATCATATTCTAACCATTCATTCATTCCACAAGCATTTCTCTGACTCCAACCATGGGGCTGACACTGTGCTTCATACTAAGGCTAAAAAGATCTAGACAAGAGATCTGAGGGCTGCTGAGACGGCAGGCCATTGGTGACTCCTCTGGGTGAGCTGCACCAGCCGGCTGACTCCACCCAAGGGCACTGTGTCCATGCACTTCCACTTTCCCCAGGCCCCTTTGCTTTGTTTAAATAAAGTTACACTCTCTTTAGTCC
Organism: Callospermophilus lateralis; assembly: GCF_048772815.1. Classification (NCBI taxonomy): domain Eukaryota; kingdom Metazoa; phylum Chordata; class Mammalia; order Rodentia; family Sciuridae; genus Callospermophilus; species Callospermophilus lateralis. The sequence continues at coordinate 9,956,650 of NC_135307.1, forward strand.
TCTTTAGTACTAGCAAAGTAAACATATGGTGGGGTGGGGTGGGGTGGGGAAGGGAGAAAGAGAAAAGAAAGAAAACTTAAAAAGTGAAGAAAGAAGAAAAAGATTGAGCATAGCATTATCTACTGAAATAATTTCATGCTATGGTGGAACACTGTCATTTGAAGAGGAGTACAACACTTGACCATTTCAGGTCTCTGGAATTTTCCACAATCATTCAGAATTCCCCAACAGTGCCTCTGCCACCACCCACTAGCACATTTTAGCTGTCCCCTGGCGTGCACTGGTCAATGCTCGGACACTTGGATTTTTGAAGTGTGAGATTGTTCCTCTGAACTCCACACTTCTCTTGAGCCTTGAGCATGCCTTAAGGAAGAATTTTCCTTATTAGGAGAACTGAAACAAACACGGAAATAGTCCTGCCTGTTCTTTCATCTGCAGCATGAACACAGAGCCTGGCAGAGTACGAATCCAATCAATATGTTAAATGAGAAAATTTTCTGCAAAAGTAGAGAGGACGTAGGCAACTGACCTACAAAGCAGAGGAAGTCCTTGAAGCACCCCCTACCCTGAGCAGCTCAGTGGAGGGTTGAAGATGAGGAGGCCCCTCTACCACTCAGCATAAATATACTTATATACTTAAGAGCATAAATAAATAAATATAAATGGTGAAGGATAAATATGAATAGCTCAAAAATTAAAAATAAAAATAGGTGAGGGTTTCAAAACATGGCACCAAAAGTTCTACTAGGCTTCTTACTAATATGAAGCAGAGAAACTAGAAAAGAGGAAGAAACCCAGGAGCAGCTCCTCACACCAACAAGCACAGCACTCTGGTCTTTGAGGGCCATTGAGTCAACACCACATGGTGTGACAATCTGAGTGACCTCCTTCCTCATGGGTCAGCCTGCCACCACTCTTGGCACTCTGGAGCCTCTTGTCCAGGGCTGCAGGGGAGATTCTGGAAAGTGAACAATGAAGCAAAGGCTCCCTTGAGTCTCACTCTCCAAGGCACCTCCCTCCTGTTGGCAGTCCTATGTGATACGGCTTCCGCGGAGCTCACCCTTCATTTCCTTCGCTCTATCCTTTGTCTGTCTCGCTCCAGCCACACCCTTCTCCATGTTCCTCCAACACACCAAGCTCAGGCTTCCCACTTGCTTTTGCCTCTATCCAGACTGCTTTCCTCCTCCCTCCTCCAGGCCTCAGCTATAACCTCACCTCCTGGGAGAGATGTCCCCTGGGCACCCTAACAGAGTGTCTACCATCCAAAAGACAGTCTTCAGCTTCATCTTTCTGTTTTATATTCTTTGTACTTGTCACTGTCTGGAATTGTATTTATATATTTTTTATCTTTTTTCCCTTACCAGATTATAAGTTCCATAGAGTACAAATCTTATCTTTCATATTCACTACAGTATCTCTGGAGTTTAGAGCAGAGCCTGGGACAAAGTAAGTCTTCATTATTTGATAAAACTATTGAGTTCCCAGGACAACAAATGACAAGAAGTCTCACAAAATCACATCACCATGAAATATTATAGCGCCAAATATAACAAAAGGCTCCTAAGAGTCTCAGAACAAAAAACAGAGATGGATGAGATTTTCCCTCAGCAACATTAAAGGCGAGAAGACAATGAGTGTTTGACACCTTAGAAAATCTGAAGAAGATAACTTCCAACATATGGTTCTATACCTAGCCAAACTATCTACCCAGATGTAAAGGTGGATCAAAGATATTTTGAAACATATTAAGACTAAAAAACAAAAACAACAACAAAATTCTTCCCATTCACGACTTTAAAGAAGATTTTGAGGTTGTTCTGGTGCAGAGCAGGAAAGAAATCAAGAAGGAGGAAGCTTTGATAACCAGGAACAGGAGATATGACTCTGAAGGGTGGTCAAGAGAGTTCAGAATCATGTCAAGGAGGAATGCTAGGTAAAGACGTGTGCTGAACCCAGAAAATTTTTGACTTTGGAGGGAACAAGGAAGAAGGTTCCAGAAGAGTGTCCCCCAATTAAAAGAGAAGAAAAATGAAACTGAAAGCTACTGGTGGTATTCTAGTGGATCTGGTAGAATAATTGCAAATAATAAAATATGTGCAGAAAATTTAGAAGTAATAAAAAATGAGTGAGACAATTTTTAATTCCAGAAGAGGACTTTACAAAAAAAATGGAAAAGATATCACAGTGCACTAAAATAAATAGGATCTACCAGGTCAAAATAATTTAACTCCAGATTATTGATTTATCTAAAAAATTTCAGTACATAATTGTGGAAAACAGAGTATAAAGAGAGCCAAATTCCTATCTACATAGCAAGACCTCAATACTAAATTGATAGTGGAAAAAAAAAAGTAATTTTGTAGAAAGCTATTTAATGATGTAGAAAAATTTCAAGCTATGTAAAGTTAAAAATAATATCAGAAAATACATATATTATAATCCTCTTTATAAATGTATATATGCATGCAAAAAAATGACAGTGAATTCGTCAATGTCCTGGGATGCAAGGTCAAGGCACATAACTTAATCACATATTTTTAAGCTAACAATGAACCTGTGGAAAACAAAAATTAAACACACAATATATTTAGAATTACTTCAAAGAAAATTAAATACTTAGATATACACTTATAAAATAAGTACAAGATTGGCATATTGAAACTTAACAGAATACTGATGAAAGAAATCAGTTAAAAGCCAAATAAATTGTCATATATATGTTCAAGGATTAGAAGAGTCAACATGGTAAAGATATCAATTCTCCCATAATTGATTTGTCATTTTAATGCTATTTCTATCAAAATACCACCAAGGTTGTTTTGTTTTGTTTTTAGTAGATATAAATAAGCTTATTCTAAATTTTACACAGAAAGACAAAAGTTCTAGAACAGCTAAAACAAACTTAAAACTCAAAAGTGGAAAGAATCAGTCTAATGTGAAGACTTACTATATTGATATTTTAAAAGTGTGAAATTGACAGAAAGGTGGACACATAGAAGAGAATGGAAATCCCCAAAACAGACTCATTTATAAATATTTCTAAGTAATTTTTTTTATAAAGGTGCAAAATCAATTCAACAGAGAAAGAAAAGCTTTTCAGATCATTGTCCTGCAAGAACTGAACTCCCATAGGTAGGAAACTAAACTTTGACTTAACAAGCGATAAAAATCTTTTGTAAGGAAGTCGACCAGTTCAGGATGAAAGATTCTAAGACAACCACATGGCAGGGAGCAGGTTACTTCTTGTGCACTGATTCAAATTGGCTCTCATTCCAGCCCACTGGTAAAGCCCAAACCCATAGCTTCCCCAGTGCAACCCATTAGCCCTCGCCCTTCCTTGTCTGCAGGTTGCTCTGCCTGCCAGGAACAGTGGGCACTCCACAGGCTCAACTTAGAAATGTGAAAAGTTAGCATCCAAAGACGGGTCCTTAGGTGCATTTCACATGCTCTTAGGAAGAGCCCGCATAATAAAGAGTGCCAGTCACCCTGAGCTCTGGCCAGCTTAGTGATGCACCAAGTGATTCTCCCTTCTTCCCTGCTATTCCACCCTGTCTCTCACTTCTTCCGGGTACTACATTCACAAGTAAACTACATACATGCCTTTGTCTCAGGCTCAGTTTTCAGAAGATCCTGGATTAAAAGATGACATTCTTCTAGAAATAAATAGCCACCCAAGGAGTTGGGAAAAAAATAAATAAATGACAGCTCCAAGTGACCTCCCCTCACACACACAGACTCAGAACTCCCCATCAACTGGTTAAAGGTTTACTTTTTCATATCAAGATAGCCAAAGATTACCAGGCATTTGAGAAAACCAACTAAAATTGAAGGCAAGACCAAAACAGGACCAGCCACCATAGCACACACCTGCAATCCCAGAGACCCTAAAGCCTGAAGCAATAAGATTACAAGTTTTCAGCAACTTACCAAGACCCTGCCTTAAAATCAAAAATAATAAAAAGGTCAGGGGATGTAACTCAGTTATAGAATGTTCAAACCCCAGTATTACAAAATAAATAGACAAAACAAACAACAACAACAAAACAAAGACCAAAACAAATAGCATAACTTGGAAAAATAGAAACTATGAGGGACAATGAGGCTTTAAAAATTATAACAAAAAAGAGATATAAGAAGAACCTGCATCTGTGAACTAAGATCAGGATTTTTTTTTTTTTTTAACTAAATGGGGATTGAACCAAAAGTGCTTCATCACCAAGCTACATCCCCAGCCCTTCTTAATTTTTATTTTGAGACAGGGTCTCTCTAAGTGGCAGAGGCTAGTCTACTTGCAATCCTCCTGCCTTAGCCTCCCAAGTAGCTGGGATAACAGGTGTACACTACCATACCAGATAGAAAATTTAAAAAAAAAAAGAAAAATTAAAAGGGCTGGGGATATAGCTCAGTTGGTAGAGTGCTTGCCTCGCATGCACAAGGCCCTGGGTTCAATTCCCAGCACCATTAAAAAAAAAAAAAAAAAAAAGAGCTCCTAGAAATTAAAAACATGATGTCAGGGAAAAAAGTCTTCAGTCCAAAGATCTAGAAGAGGACATTAAGGAAACTTCCCAGGAAGTAGTGCAAATAAGACAAAAGAGAAAATGTATAGAAGTTCCAGAGAGAACAAAGAAAAGGGAAGAAATCAACAAAATCTTCTGACAAAAATTCCCAGGACATGTTTTCTGATTAATAGGATGTTCCCAGAAAATAGACCCACATCAACATATCTTTGCAAAACTGAGGTCATTCGGGAAAGAAAGCCCTTCAAACATCAGGGAAAAAAAATAAGCCATACGCAAAGACCAGAAATCAGAATAGTTCCAAGTCTGCTCAACAGCAGTAATGGAACCAGAGATAGTAAGCAATGCCATCAAAATTCTTAAGTGAAATTATTTCCAAATTGATAATTCTATACAAGTCAAACTATCAATCAAGAGGAAAGGAGGGACAAAGACATTTTCATATAAACAAGATTTCAAAAAAATTGTACCTCCCACAAAACTTTTTTCTTAAGAAGTAATGGTGGATGTGCTCCCAGATGAAGAGGGTAAAGCAACAGGTGCACACCAGATCAGGAAGCAAGTAACCCAGCATGGGAGAAGCACAAGGCCAGGGGTAAGAGTAGGGGCGTCCCATGAAAACCACTGTGCAGATGTGCAGCAGGCAACCGCTGCAGGCCAGTGGGGCTTGGGAGACCGGTGCCTGCCTGCGTAGGCTTGAGTCAGTCACTTCCCTCTGGATTCCACTTAGAGGAGAAGCCAAAGTATCTTCCATTGATGGAAGTAATTAAGAAATCTTCAAAGGTAATGTACAATTGAGACCAAATATATTCCCTCCCTTTATGAGTTAATGTTCACATCTGGCGTTTGAACCCATAGCTTGGTGAGAAGCTCTATTAGTAGGTGTTCTCTAGAACAGAACCAATAGGCTGCAGAGCAGGAGAAACCAGTAGCTCTAAGAAGCTGGAGCCCCAGAATTGGAAAGACCAATGATCCTAGACTAGGAACAAAGGCTGGAAGCTCCCTGGAGTCTCTGGTCAGAGTCCATCTTGGAAGAGTGGAGGAGTTGGAGTCTGAAGACCTCAGAAGATCACAGAAGTGACTGAAGCACCACTTAAGAATGGAGCTGTGTCTGCTGCTACTTCCTCATTCTGCCACCTTTTGTTTCAACCAGGCCCCCATCGAGTGGACTGTGCTACCCATATGTAGGTGGGTCTCCCCCTCAGTTTGCTGTCCCACGTGCCAATCATTCCTAAAAACACCCTCACTGACACACCCAGAATCTTCTTAATCTTACCCCCCATCTCTTAATCCAATTGACAATTCTGATTAGCCATCACAGAGACTTTATCTCAATAAATTGCCACATTAAACAGATGTAGTTGCCCACAGTGACACAGGATCTTTCATCCCATTTGCTTCTGCAGCCTTCGCCAGAGGGCTGAGGCACATTAATTCCCTCTCTCTCAGGCCATTATTTTGGGCTCCTTGTTGCAGAGGTTCTGCCCATGCTTGGCTGGCTCCAAGTCAGAAACACCATGGGAGAAGGGTATGATGAAGAGAGATGTGGGAGACAGAGAGAGACTGAGATAGGAGTAGGGGACCCCACTGCCTACAATTGCCATCTAATAGTTCATTCAAATTATTAATTCATCAAATGGACTAATCCACTGATGAAGTCACAGCTCTCCTAGTCCAATCGTTTCCCCTCCGAACATTTCTGCATTGCCTGACACGTGAGCTCTTTGGGGAGTGAACTAGATTAGAATTTAATTTTTCCCAAGATTCTTTTAGTTTTTTAACAAAATTTGGTCTTATTTTCTACCCAGATTTCTTGAAGGTCCATGATCTTCAGTATAAGATCTTTCACTATTTACCTTTGTCCCTTTTGATTTTTGTGTCCTATATTGAGAAAACAAAACTTTCCTAAAGATCAGTTAAAAATGAGGCAGGGTTAGGTGAGGGTTAACTGCACTTGGAGCCCACAACCCTTATCAACTAGAGGGGCCTTTTAAAAACCCAGCAAAGTGGTTGCTGCTTCAGTCTGCAGAGAAGCCATCAAGCCTGACCTCTCAGAGAGTCTGCGACCTGATTTCCAAAGTCAGTTCTATTTTTATCAAAGGCCAATTAGCTACACATACATTTTTAATAATGTATTAATTTCACTTCATATAATCTAACAGTGAATTAAATGGCCTCTTTTGCCCTTTTCCATCAGCTTCTGGTATAGAACAAAAAATCACCACAGAGACCTTCCAGCATTTTTGGTCCTTTGTTAAGACATGTGAAGCCCTTTCTCTACCTGTGTCAGGGAAGCCACATTCTGGCTGGCAGTGCCTCAGCCCTCTGGCGAAGGCTGCAGAAGCAAATGGGATGAAAGATCCTGTGTCACTGTGGGCAACTACATCTGTTTTAAACGGAAATACAACGTAATGAATGTTTGGGTTTCTCTAGAATTACTTCCACTCAGGTGCTGTCTGCCCAGTGACCTTCTGTAGGGAAGACACTTCAGGTAAGGCTGAGGTGACTCTGGGGATGAGGGGCAGCTAACGGGAAGAATGGTCAAATACAGGGAGATTAAAATCACGCAGACCAGCGTGGCACTTTAGAAACTGTAGGGTTTAATTACAATTCCTTGTTGTCTTCTGGATGGGCCAGCAAAGGACATGATTAGAGTGGTTGTTTTCTTCTGTACATTTTGAAGCAGAAGAATGATTCATTTCAAAGCCGGATGGTGGCAAAATGGAGCCCTCTGTGGAAGGAGCCTGTTCGGACTCAGCTGAGCCAGGTGAGGGGATGTCTTTGCCTTAAGTTTTGCTCAACATCTTCATTCCCAGGGTTCTCTCAGTTCGAAGATGAAATGTAAACGGCACACACCCTGTGCCCCTCTGATCTGACAGTCTGTATCACAAATCATAAAAATGTGTGAAATTGAGTCTTTTTTAAAAAGTGGAAACCTGACCCAGTGTTCTAACTTGGAGAGAGGAGGACTCAGCACAGATACTGAACTCCTGGTAAACCGACTCGCCCATCATGGGCATGTCAAAATGGGCTTCTGGATTCAGCTGTAACAATGGGGACTATCAATTAGGCAATGAGCGCTCTGAGCCCATGTGCTGGCTCTGCTACAATTTTTTTTTTTTTTTTTTTAGTGTCTGGCAGAATGTTTTACAAACTGAACCCAGCAAGACTACAATCCTACCAGAAGGTGCCTCAGATGGTTTTGCTAATAATTTTGATCAGCTGAAATGGAGAAAAACATCATTTCAATTATTCACTTTTCAACAACCGTCAATTTTAATTTGGAATATTAAAGGCCTCTTTCTTCCTCCCTTTATCACCATCAACCAAGTAAATGGAAACCCAAAAGCACCCTCAGAGAAAGGAAAAAGGGGCGGGCAGTGACATTTTTGAGTATGGCAGCATGCTAAAAATCTTGTTCACCTGCATTTCTCACCACTGTGAAGGTGGGTTCCGCCTATGTGTAACTTGTGGATGGAAAGTAAGTAGGTTCCTTTAGGAACTCAGGGGAGGCTGGCACTGCTACTGCTGCAGAGATGCAAGTGCAAGCCACCATATATTGGCTTTTGTTTTAATAGCCTTTTAACCAACTTTGTTAATGGACTGAATGCAATTTAGATATGGAACTTGGCTAAAACGTAGCTTCAATTGGCTATTAAAATTTAAGAGCCAACTAAGATAGCTAATTACAAAAAAAGCTCCAGTGATAATGCTGAGCAGAATTAGTAATAGCAAATGACAGTCTGTCTAGTCTTATTCCCATAGGGAAAGAAACTCTTAACTGAGAAGTCAACCAGACAATGTGCAACGAACCTAATTGCATTACTGGTATTATGGCATACAAATCTGGCAGCTCGCTGGGACAAAACAGGGAGGAAAGTCTGTCAAACTCAAGTCAGAAAGCAACTGACCCTCTTTTACATAGCGGTTAGAGCAGATTTCAGGATATTTTCTTTTTACTGAGTTGATGGGCAAATGCTCTTTTACTGAGGAACATTCCTATAAAAGCCTAGTGGGGAGGAAGGGACAAGGAGGGAGGAAACAGACCTTCCAGGACGCACACTGCTGAAGGAGGCTTCACCTGGCAGAGTCCCATTCTCCCTTGGGATATTTAGGTCTAAAAGAGGCAACAATAAATATCTGACTGCTAAAAAGTTGAGCTTAAAGGGAAAAATGTTCTGCTCCTTTGCTTCGTTACAGATGCCCTCATCATGGCATGGCGAGTGCAGCCAAGCTCTCCTGTGAAGATTTAGCGTGCTTGGTGGCCACTTTGAATGGAGGTACCGGAGTCTTTTAACATTCCCTCGTCAAGTGTCTCCCTGCTGTGCCTGTAAATGTCAGTCCAGTTTTTTCACGGCTGTGCGCACAGATTAGAAACAGCAGGAGAGCGGGGAGCATGACTACAATACCAGTAAGGACACTTGTCTTCCTGGCACTGCTCAAGTGATTCTTGGAATGCAGGACCCTGCTGTTTTCTAATATTTACACACAACTGGAGTCATCAAGAGCAGTAAATGCAGTCTAAAGGCAGCTCGATTCTTTTGTGTTAGGGACTTTACATTCAAATAGGGATATCAACAATAACACCAAAAAAAAAAAAAACCTCCCATTTTAAAGTTTCATATTTCCCCTCAATTTTGTCACTAAAAGACCAACCAGGTATTACCATGACTGTTCACTTAGCTTGACCCTCCCTTCCAAACACTTTCTATGTGCATCACACAGTTCATTGGGAACAGCAGGTGTTTGGGATTCTTGACCTCAAATTGTGTTTTTGTAGGCTGTGGTTTCTCTGACCTCTACAGGAACAAGACAGGGTCTTGGAAACCATTTTGATGTCATTTCAGCCACCTGTGTTTGCTGAACATTTTGCCTGACATATCTAAGACTTACTTTGAGAGTGCAGCATCCAGAACATAGTTTCATTCAAAAGCCTGCTTCAGAACTCAGAAAAAGGGGAAAACTCACCACAACTGTGTATAACAAATGTCTAAAGGACCCTTCTGCAGATTATAAATGGTTGGGTAAATTATTTTTGTCATAAGCTTTTAGATATCTGCCAAGGATTGTACTTGAAACTTGGGCTGCCAGGGGGGTTGGGGGTGACACAGAGCCCAGATATATACCTTTGCAACTCAATGTCATGCAGATCAAGATGGGGACATTTCCCCAGTTGAACTGACTCCTGTTAGCACCAAAATATCCTACACCAGTTAATGTAATAATAAAAATAAAAATGTAATAAATGAAGACAAGAGAACGGAGTTTGTGTGTGCTTTTGTGGGGGCTGTATGTCTAGAACATGAGAAATCTTTGTAGAGATCTTCAGGACACATCTCTTGTGTGCCATCCCTCTCTCTGGCATCTCCTTCACCTTTCCAACACGTCCAGGGACATCAATCTACAGCCAGCCATAAGTGTGCAATGGATACTGTGGATGAAGACTTTCTGTGCTTTGTCTGCTGGTGCTAGGGCCCAGTTACCTCCAGAAAAGATCAAGAAGTAAACTATTACTCTCTACTTTCTTTACAGGCAACTTAATAGAATCAGGATGTACTTCCTGATTGTAACTTCCCCTGCAGTCACTGTCCTAGGACTTCCCAGTCCTCAGGGTTAGGGGGCCCTTCAGTTGATAAGCACTAGCCCATATGGGTGTGATTTTTGTAGTAGTGGTGAGACTGTAAGTGAATTTCTTTTGTGATTTCTGTTAATGCAGTTTGGCTAATAAATGGGTCCCTTATAGGGAAAGCCTGAGGAAGTATGCTGGGCCTCTTGGATCTGAGAATTATACCATGGACTATCATGAACTTCTGTACTCATTTTTGGTCAAGTGGAGGTCAGAGAGAATATTAAGCACAGCAATATTCCCATTTTAAAGAAACCATTGCCCAAGTGTTAAAAGCTGCTTGTTTTACTCACTTGTAATCACCTCTCACTACTGTTAACCTTACCACCCCCTCTACTCTGAATTCACTCCTCAACTTCCTGTTTTTGTATGATAAGCACAAGCATTATCTTACAGATCACCCCCACTCACATTTCTGATATTTCAGAATACCATTCTAATTAAGATCAAACTTACTTAGATAAGTTGTGAGGCTCTATTTTATTTTTTTTTGGTACTGGGGACTGAACTCTGGCACTTAACCACTGAGACACGTCTCCGGCCTTATTATTATTATTAAAATTTGAGTCAGGGTCTAAGTTGCTCAGGGCCTTGCTAAATTGCTGAGGCTGGCCTCAAACTTCTAATCCTTCTGTGTCGGCCACCTAAGTCACTGGGCTCATAGGTGTGCGCCATAGCACCTGTTATAAGGGCTGTATTTATAAAGACCTTTTTACAGCATTTCTTCTTTAGTGTGCCTTGTACATCTCTGTACCATAGAGCTCAATGAATGAGGGGGCTCAGAATAACCCATGGATCTTTAAAAAAAATTTACAAAAATTTTATCCATACAACTACTATACTATGAAAACTTAAAAAAGCTAGAAACTAAGGTAGGAATAACCTAGCCAAAGGGCAAGAGTGTGATTTTTGTAGTATTGGTGAGGCCATAAATGAATTTCTTCATTGTGATTTCTGTTAATGCAGTTTGGATAATAAATAATAAAGTAAATAGCCTTAGTTAAATCAGTGTGGTACTGGCCTAATGAAATGAAACAGTCCAAAAACAAACCCTGGTAGAACTCAGGATGAACACAGCAGGCACCATGAGCCAGTATGCAGGAGGGTGGGGCAGATGGTTTATTCCTGCAGTACTGGTTTGCTCCTTTCCGTGTGAGCCTTACCTCATGGCATACACACACCAAAATAAATTCCACACAGGCTGCAAAATTAGAATTGTTAAAACAAAAAGTCTAAAAAAAGTCACAGTAAATACTTCTGATTTCAGGATAGAAAATATTTTAAAATGGTGGCAAAATTATGATGAAAAGATCAATAGATCAAAGCCATAAAACTAATCTTCATGCTGGGTATAGTGGCGCATGCCTGTAATCCCAGGGTCTCAGGAGGCTGAGAAAGGAGAATCACAAGTTGAAAGCCAGCCTCAGCAATGGCGAGGCACTAAGCAACTCAGTGAGACCCTATCCCTAAATAAAAATACAAAATAGGTCTGGGGATGGAGCTCAGGGTCCAAGTGCCCTTGGGTTCAATCTCTGGCACCAAATAAATAAATAAATACTAATCTTTATAAAAACTAAAACCACATCCAAGAAGAAATAAATAGGAAAAAATAAGTCAGCAACAAATAGGACAAAGGGTTAATTAATAAGGTCATTATCATATAAACAGTATACTAACACAACAAGGAAAAAAAATAGAATGATGGAGCTGGGAGTGTAGCTCAGTGGAAGAGCACTTGCCTAGCACATAGGTGTGAGGCACTGGGTTCGATTCTCAGCACCACATAAAAATAAATAAATAAAATAAAGGTATTGTGTCCATCTACAACTAAAAATAAAAGTTAAAAAAAGAAAACCTATAAAAAAGGAAAAAACAGAATGTCTAGCATATAAATAAAGAATCGTTCAGGTTCACTAGCAATCTAACAAAATTTACCTTATCAAATAAAAATAACAATGTCTTAGTTCGATCTGGTATAACAAATTATCAGATTTGATGATTTAAACAACAGACATTCCTTTCTCACAGTTCTAGACATCGGGAAATCCAAGTTCAAAGTACCAGCAGATTTACTCTTGAGGAGGGCCATATCCTGGTTTTTGCAGATGGCCACGTGTTGAAGAGAGATCATATGTCTTCTGTGGGCACTAATCCCTAGAGGGGCAATGCCCTCATGACTTAATAGGCTCCACCTCCTATTACCATCACTTGGGAATCAGCCTTCAACATGAATTTGGAGAGGACACAAACATTCAGTCCACAGCACTTAGGATAAAAAAAACCGTAAGTTTTAGGCTCTCCAATTTACTGATCAAGGCATTAATGGATAGACTTTTATAAAATAATTTCAGAACATGTATACATTTCAGTCTTTGACCCAGCGGTTCACTTTTTTAAATCTAAGGAAATATTCATACATGTTGACAAAGATTTCTACCCAATTTTGTTCAAGAATTATTTATAATGTATCAAAAATGAAAATAACTTCAATGTTAAATATTAGGGAAACAGTCATGAAAGCATCATAAACCCATGAGAAAAAAATTAAAACATAGAAGTTATATTCATAAAGCATCTGTAACTACATGAAAAGTATTTCATGGTAGTTTTAAAAAGAAGAATATTAGCTTTACATAAAGTATTTAAAGTAGATAAAGTGTATAGAAAAGTTTAGAAGAAAATGTGTCAAAATACTGACAACATTAACAGTGGTTGCCTGTGGGTGGTAGTAAAGCTGTTTTGCCTTTTGACACTTGTCTATATGTTTTCAACGTTCTACGACAACCACAGATTGTTAACACACCATGATAATCAGAAGAATACAGAACACTGAAAATAGGATTTTAAAGAATAAGAACGCTCAATGGCATATAGATAGATTACACACCAACACATAAATTATTTATATTTCAACACTAATTTACTGTTATGGAACTTAGGTCTTTAGATGCACACTTAATTAATTCAAAGAAATGATCAGGGTTTTATAGTTCTGCTATACTGGCATTTTGTCTTCAGAAACACAAAGAAGAACTGTTGAAGAACACCAAGAAGCTACTTTACACTGGGCTTTAGTTAGTTATCAAAGACTTATCAGCTGCTTTCTAGAAAACACACAGCACACATAAATTCTATCATGTGGGACAAGAGTTTGGAACAGGTGGTGATCCTCAACAGACTAGAAAACCTCAGCTCACTAAGGACCCAAGAAAATGGCAGAGAAAGCAGGACACAGTGATGTTATGACAGATTAGAATATGGAGGCTAGACTGTGGGGGGGAACAAAAATAGGAATCCACTTCTTTCGGATTGGAAAGAAAATAAAAATAATGCAGGATATTGGGGGCGGGGGGGGGGAGAACTAAAGAACTGTAAAGGGCAAGGAAAAACGCTTACCACTGAATGCCAAGTAAGTTGCTTAGCCACTTCTTAAAAATAAAGGGTGGAAGAAAATCCAGGGCACAGTAGGGAATAAAAGAATAGCAGAACAGGGGCTGTGGCTGATACATCAAACTGGCTAGCATGGATAGTAGTTTTGCATTAACTTCTGTAGCCCTGCCAATACAGTAACATTCGAGAAAATGTCAGCACTTGTTTAAAACAATATGTGATGAAATATTTGTTTTCTTAATGTTTAACCAACACGTTTTGCTATGTTTTTGTGTTTTGAAAAATAAAAAGGGCTACAGCATATATACAAAAACACATCACACACATTTTATCCTATTTTAAGCATCAATGTGTTTAAAACAGAACTTGAGAGTTGATTTAGGTGTTACAAATAAACTTGGGCCCATAACACCGAACAGTACTAAAATCCAACATTCTACAGGAAGCAGGACTCCCTGCCCAAAATTTAATTCTCTCTTCTGTAAAGACACATAATTTGATACCTTTGGGAGGCATTAAAAAATTGATTTTAAAAAACTGTGCAGATCTGTTTTGCATTGAAAAATATCTGCCCATTATAGGGACAAATACTTCACATGACAGTTCTACACTGGACAACCAAAAGTTATTGTCTTTGGTTTGGTTCAGTTTCTCAAACTAGGTACAACCTTGAAAATTTTTGGTATGCCATACCCCACCTGTATTATTACAAACTTATTATGTTTCTATATCAATTCACTTTTTAAAAACTCAAATATCTATTTTAGGCTTGTCCTGAGCTGTAGAGAAATCAACATCTTAATGTGCCAGTAATATTTTGAATACTTGTTAAAATACTTTAACATTAAAATAAGACTGTGTCCACACACTACTTTAAAACACTGAATATGCTACAGGTGATAAGGTGTTCTACCCAATGGAAAATATGTCTGATCCCAATTTTCTAACAAAGTAAACTTTGAGAAATATATCTTGGAATTATTCATAAATATTAAAATTCTGAGGTTTTGTTCCCAAGACACCTTAAAATCTCTAATCACTGAAATTTTATAGTGCTTGGTTTGATGTACAAATATCATTTGCTACACAAATAAAACTTGTAAGAAAATCATCTCTTGCGAATGAATATATCCGATAGACAGGAGTTCCTTAAAGGCAACCAGGCTCTACACAATCTGTGACAGTGTCCCATGTGATCATTTATCCCATTTTCTTGTCAGATGGCTTACATACTCATACCATTCTTCTATAATCTAATTTTCAAATATGTGCGTTTTCTCTCTCATAAATACACTGTGCCTACTGCATGTTTTTATAGCCCTTGCCCTTGTGTGCACCTCATGTCTCATACAGCAGGTGCTCAATAAACATGGAGAACAACAACAACAACAAAAATCAATACAAACCAAACTTTACCACCACAAAAAACAACAACAACAACAAAAAAACATATTTATACCAAGCAAATAATGAGACCTTTATTTTAAATTTTCCTTAAAAATGAAGACTCCAACAAACATTTCTGTACACTCTGAGAAATGCACAATGATTAGAAAAGTGTATTTTCATAGTAATTTTTCTTCTATGTACTCTAAAACTTCATGCACACACAGACTGAGATAGCTTAAAGAGCAAACCTGAAGAATTTGGAATTTCATAAACTAGTCTTTAATAAACTGTACAAGGGTTCAATTTAATTTTAAAAAAGTTTGTTTTTCAAAGACATAGGTATTTAATTATTATTCCCACCCTTCAACACTCCCATGAAAATAAAACTTAAAACAGAAAAGGAGAAAAAAAAATCAAATGAAAAGGAAAAAAAAGTTGGTTCTCTGCATTTGATTTACTTCTGGACTTTCTTTCTGGTTCTTGAACCTTGAAGAGAAAATCAAAGAAATTTAAATCATTAATTTATATAAGCAAAAGAACAAACGTACAAATACTTCTATTAATACTTTAAAAGCTATTAATACTTTAAAATCTAATCGACTCTGATGATCGGTTTGTGGATGAAATCTCCACAGAAGGTACAACTCAACATCTTAAAAATCTTAGAAAATTATGTTAATTCTTTTAATATGTCAAAAAATATGCTAGCAAAGTCTATCTGCATTAAGAACTCTTCTACTGGTAAAAACACATCCAACTTACATTGGTACTAAAATAGTTCTCCCCCAAATTTAAAATACTGACCCCAAATGTAAATAAACTACAGCAACAAACACTCACTGCCTAGGGGTAAGTGAGAAGGCGAAGCATGCCAGGGATTTGGGGTTTAAAGTTTCACCTGTGCTCTTTAAGTACCAGACTAGGTTTGAATAAAAACCTTTCTCACTGGGAATCAAGTGGGAATCACACGGCTCCCAATCAAGTGGTCTCCTAGACAAGCATCATGTCTGATGCTGTTCAAAGTCTCCAGTGTCAATCCCTGGCCCTCCACCCCAGCTGAAAGAAACAGGGCTGCAGGAGGCTTGCTGCAGCCAGGCCACACTGCCTAGTGCTGCCATTTCCTTCCCAGGCCTTCTACTTCTCCCTAAACAGAGCAATGGCACCAGAGTGAGGCACAGCCTTGCAATTCCTGATTCATCAGTGAACACTTTGAACAGCAAAGAGATCTACATTTCTTTTCTGAAAAGGACACAACATGTTCTAGTCTGGGACAAAATTTCTACCATGTATATAATAATAGTCTCTTACTATTAAAGGTTTCTTACTGAGGGTTTATTTACTTACTTAACTGGAAGATCAATTTAAAAAGTAACATGTTATTTCTGCAAGTTACAGTTTATTCAATTACCATACATTTCAATTACAGCAAACTTTAAATTTATATTAATTACCCTTTTTCTTGTCACTTAAAATACACAGTGTTTGAATTAAAAATTTGAGATTTTTTTCTTAAGTTTTTGTGATATAGCCTTCTATTAAAATTACACCATAGCAGATTTTTAGGTTTGTATTTCAAGAATTTTTAAATTAATTTTACATCAAAAATTGGAAGTATTCTGGTTGTGAGATTGACAAAATGATGTATCACAAAAATCAAGGTCAATTGATTAATCAATATAAATCAATAAAAAAATTTCCATAAATTTTGAATTTATGGACATAGTACAAAGAACAATACAGCTATATCCAAATAGCACTATTCTCATTAATGTCCTAATTTGACATTTTGCTCTTAAATATTACTGCTTACCAGCTTCGGTCTAAAGTTTCTCCCAGCAAATCAAAATGCTATTGCTGCCCTGAATTTATTATGTAATTAGTATGAAGCACCTTGGAGACTCTGTTGTATTATTAATTCAACATTTTCCCTAATACTCAATTCTGATTGTTGTAGAATAGTCTGTTTTCTTTTCTCTTTAAGTTAAAACATAATTATTTTCACAATACACTATTAATGACGATAGGTCATAAGATCTGTGTAAAATCTGGTATTTGAAAAATAACATATATTAGTTTAGAATACTCTTCTATAATTGTATAATGAAGACAGTAAAAAAACAAGTGGGAAACTTCTTTGTAGGGTGCCTTTAAAAACATGTATTTCTTGACCAGTCATTCGGAAAAATCTCAGGAATGGATAAAAACCCATGATAATTCAAAAATAACACCAAGAGTAATCTCCATTTTATGAACAGGAGGGACATGGTATACTAGCCATAAATATCATGGTCACATTAACTAATTTTTAGTACAATTCTAAAATATTGGCATGGTTTTGAAATGCCAGAATATACACTTTTTTTTTTTTAAGGTTTATCATTCTGTAAATGGGGAAAATTACTTGCAGCAAATAACCAAATTTTCTCAATTGGTAAAAATTATGCCTTGCATAAAAATAAAAGGATTAGAGGCCTCTGTTCTTCTTGAAAACCGCCCCATCAACCCTCTCTTTTTCTGAGAAAGCCCCCACAATGCCCGTGCGGAAAGCTTTCAGAGTACGTTCTCACACAATGGACCCCCAGCTATTCAAAATGAGCTTAGGTGTATCAAGAAAATTATACACGTTTTTAAAATGGTCTAAATAGATATTAAAGGAAAGTTGCTCCCATTTTGCTAGGCACAGCATTCTGAAAGATCACACAGTGAGAAAAATCTCTTACCATATTGTAAACCATAAACTGTGTTTGAAAATAAAATTGTTAATGAAGAAACTGACATTTCTAAAGCTGCTGTTAGAGGTACCTATTCTTGAAACATGATTATGACACAAAACCTTAAAGCCCTAACACAAAATTCACTGAATTGTATATTTCTTTAAAATTTTTTTTTTTAAAAATCAGACTTACTCCTTCAAATTACATTAAACTGAGAATACACACACACATACACATGCATGTTTATTTATATGAGCCTATAACTTTTTTTTCCTTCTTTTTGCTCAAAAGCAAACACATTTTACCATTCCAAATAATATTTCTCTTAAATGAGTATTTTTAAAGTAAAATACCTTGACTTGCACTTTAGGCGAAAAATGAATTACAATGGGAAAATTTTTTAAAAAATTAAATAAAGCAATTCAGAGTTTTATATGAATAAGGGGAAATTTGATCATTTTTTAATCATCTTAAGTTATATCAAAAAATCTGAACTGTTCTCCTTAAATTATCTATGAGTCTAGTCTCTTTTCTCATTAATAAAATAAAAATATTAATATATTTTCTTACAGGAAAAACTATCAATGTGAGGACCTTACATTAAAATTTCAGGCACTAAAAACATTTTTCATATTTTACTAGAATTTAAAATCACTTATCTATCAAAACCAATACCTCTGGTGCTCATTAAGCCAAGTTCAGGTAACAATGGCCTGCAGGCTGTTAAAAGAAGCCCAAGTCTTCCCACACACAGCTGTGACTCCACCTGCAAGCCTAAGTCTTACTGGGCAGCAGCCTTAACTAGAAAAATGCACCCTTCCTAAACCAAAAACACCAGTCTTAAAATGTAAGGGATTTTGAAAAGTAAGCATATTACCCTATCTTTATCAGTGCTCCTTAACTTGGTTCCCACTCACTGTCACAGGGGCTGCTGCTAGCCTCTAGCTGAGATAGGGGTCCATAAGTTGCTCCTTGGGGCACCTCACTTCCTAACAACAAAATGAACAAGACAGGGGAGGAGGGAGGGAAAACAGCAAATAACAGAAAAAAGGGGAACTACTTCAAAACCTTTAGCCTCCAGAGTGAAGTTATAGACTGCCTCCTCAGACACCTCATGGTTCTCAGTTAATGCAGATATGCAGATATAAAGAAAATGTTAAAAAAAATCAATCAGGACAAAGATGACTCTCTCTGAAAGTTGAATATTTTGCTTTCCATACACAGACACCAGGGAAACTATCAAAGGGAAAAGTAAAATCCATCACTGCCTTGAGTCAATAGGACATTTATACTATAATGAATTTTTTACCAAAAATAAGCCTTTGCATTAGAAATCAAGAAATAGTCCAGAGTCAACAAATAATAAAAAGGTAATGAGATAGGAGAGAAATCTTGAAAAAAAAGTTTTTCTGGGCAGAACTGACTCTCTTCCTCCCTTACTCAGGCAAACATCTCTACTGAAACCTGGAGCACACTGACTGCACATGTGAGACAAAGTCCACTGAGTCCTGCCCTTGCATATGCTGCTCTGCTAATGTCATTTCTGGAGGTATTCCATTATCAGAAGTGCCTTCAGCCCAGTTTATCAGCCACCTAAGAAATTACTTCAGACCTTGCCTTTTGCCTCAAGGGCTTTGAAAGCTGACAATGTAATGCTTCTTCCTTGCCTCCGAACTTGAGAGAGAATTGGCAGGTTTCATGGGAACTAACCAGGCAAAACTCAGCAAGAAGTTTGCAAATGTGCTAAGCCAGTACTGACTCCTGACCTTCACTTTTCTCTCCAGGTATGTGTATCAGTGGGAGGGAGTGGAAGTTATTGGTCGGAGAGTTAAACGAGTTCTGGCCTCTACCTCCTGCCCTTTCACAACAGTTCTGCCATTTAATTGCTTGGTGCCAACTCCCAGTCCCAACTTTATGACCAATGTTAAGAATAAATAAGATAATGTGTGCATAGAAGACATTGTGATATGTGCTATGCATAAGATTTATATATTTTGTAATAAAATCAAAATGTTATATAACCCAAATAATGCATCTTTGTGCCTAATATAGAAGGTATGCAAAACTGTTCAACTTACGGGTTTGTGCGGTCTCCTCTGTCTGTATATTTGAGCATTCCATATCTTCAACACTAGATTCAGTGCTTTCCTCTATCTCTTTCTTTCTCTTCTTACATATAAAAATAGAGAGATGCAGTCTGATTAACTAGTAAATATACAAACCTATCATAAATTAATAATTAGTATTTACATGAATGTATATCAGTGTGGCTGTGTCAAAACATATGGGAAGAATCTTTATAATTTCAGGGTAGTTATTACATAAGAGAAGGAATGGGAAGTGGAACAAAAGGGGAGTAAGAGAACTTCCGGCTATACAGTCTGGATGATGGGCATACTTGCTCCATCCACCTCAAAGTTTTCATATTTAATATAGTTCACCGTTGAAAGCTATGTTTGACCATCAGGATGATCAAAGAAACTCACTTTCAAAATGAAACGTTTTACAAATTTGCTGTCACCACTCAGGCCAATGATAGTCATGCTTCACACTTTCAGATGTGGCAGGGGTGGGGGCTGGAAGGGGAAGGGTAGCTACTTGAAAAATGGAAGAATACACACCTTACCTCACATATTGTGTCAGTGGTTACACAACACCAATACTGGTGATAAAATCATACTCATGAATCAATAATGACAAACTTTTAATAAATTCTCTTTTTTAGAGTACTTTTTAAATAAAAGTTTAAATATTAAGGTCCTAACCTTTACTGTGAATGAACAACGTTAAAAGTATGAAGCTTTCCTAAACTTTCAAAAAACACTATTTATCTTCCAGGTTGGGTGTTACTTAAGAGTGTTACCATCCATTCTTCCCAAATATTCATCCAATTTCCTCTTATTACATTCTATCATTAAAACATTTTTAGCTAATCCAGTCCTATGTCAAGTTTTTAAGTTACTTAATATCTCTCTATATAATTAACAAGGGACATTTGTCAAGAGTATAAAATGTATTTTTTATAACTTTGTCCCATGTAGTTTCAAACTTAAATGGGTAAAAATCCAAATTTTAATTCAGAGCTTCTGTAGGTTACTTAAAATAAGTTTGTACCATTTAGGAAATTATCTGATATGTCCCAAATTTCAGAGAATCACGATGCACCAGGATGTCCTCACTTATATTTCCTAACAATTAATATGAAGTTAGACTCCATCTCAGAGCGTTCCTTGCTGCGGGCCATTTTGTATATCGCTATAAAACAAGATAATACCTGCTGACAGCACATTGTTCTGTCTCCTAATGGCAACAGTGGGTTCTTTTCCATAGAGAACTACATGAGAAAGCTGAACTCTATTCAAGCTACATCATCTTAAACCCCACAAATGGTCAGAACTGTTATTATCTAGGTATTAAAATTAATCCCACTGTTTCAAAACATGCTTAAGATGGCTGTGGAAAAAGATCAGAACTCAGAGACACCCACCATGTCCCTAAAGAAAATTCTTCACAGATACAAAAACAACAACTTGACTAATTTTAAACTTTAAAAGGCATTCATTTAGCCGATTTGTATATGGAGGTATTGTTTCTCAAAAATAGCTCTAAGAGTGGCTATAACTTCACATAACTGATGAGAGAAGGAGAGAGTGCCTTACATCTTTCTTTTCCAAAGTGTTGCTTCATGATTACCATCTAAACCCTGCTGGGCTGAACAGATTGGTTCGATAATTACATACAATAACTGCAGTGGGCAGGTAACCTTCGGCTGGCACAGGGCAGCTCCCCCGTGAGAACTTCCATATGCAAGCTGCACTGATGGAGTGCATTAGGTGCATCCTGCCTGCCGGTGCACAGGCCTGATTAACGCCAGCCAAGACTCCAAGGTTAGCATGTCAGCAGATTTGTGATGCATTAGGCAGGAATAAACACAGACACTTTTGTTCGTTCAGACCAAAATTAAGGAGGAATATTTCAGTACTATATTGCTTTCCACACAGGAGAGAATGCATTTTCCAGTTTGGGGAGGGCAGATTTTTAAATACTCATTATAAAGGGAGCTATCCAATATTTTCTACCCAAGAACCTAGAGCATTCATCTTATTTTCAAGCTTATTTAATAAAAAGGAGCTTTCTTAATCTCCGTGCAGGTAAATTACATAGGAATGAAAATCAGACAGTATTCAACTAACAAAAGAAACACCTGTGCTTCAAGACTGGATCTACATTTTGGCCAGGTATTCGCCTGCCCAACTTTTCTGATAACTGTGATAGCAAGGACCAATGGTCAAAGACCAATGGAAAAGGCCAAAGTTCTTCAAGTTTAATAGTATTTAAGTATGTTATTCATTTTATAAGGCGATGAGTAAAATTCCAAAAACTTGCTGTAGGCTTTCTTCCGAGTATCTCCAAATGCCTCCTTTCATGATGTGTCACCATGCTTAGGTTTCCAGAATCACTTATAAAATACACTCAGAATAGGGTATTTTGGGAACATCATATCGTTAAAATTAGGTTTATTTCAAAGGGCATTAATATACATATTACACATTATATTTCTGAGTATACAAATATTCTAGGTTAAAATTTAGTTAATTAGGAGCTTCTCACTTCCCATTTAGAAAAAGGAAGAGAAACCAGCTAAATAAATTTAGACTGATAATGTACTGATGGTCTCAACACTGACTGGAGACCAATAAATCTGTTTCAAAGGAAAAAAAGAACAAAAATCTTCAAAAACAAACCCCTAGACCAATTCTCCGCTTCCCAAGTCAAGCACCAAAAGATTACCTCCAAATGCTCTTGGTAGTCTCTAGGAAAAGTCTATCAGACCCACAGCTACATCCAAAGGAGACTTGAGTGCCCTGGCAGTGTTGTTGGGATTCCCCTCCCCTTATTCCAAAATCATACATATTTATTTTTATAACAGAATTGACAACATAATATTTATAAATGTTTGGTATTGCGCATGTGTTAAAGAACTCTGAATATAAATTATGTGACTGCTCTAATTATTTAATCTTATTTGATTAAGTCCATTTGAAGTCATCATGCAAATATAGACAATTTACAAATTATTATTATATTCCTTAATAATAACTAAAAATAGGATATTCATTGCCCAAAAGTATCTGAAAACAATGAAAATACAGGATGTATTTTCGATGAAGGGAAAGCAAATCCATGATTTAAAACACAACATTTACAAACTAGAAGACTTAGTTAAAATCCACTGGACAGACAGGAAAAACTGGGGAAAGAAGAAAGCCAGAGGAAATTTGCTCAGAGTTTCTCAGTTGGCGGTGGCAAAAAGACTAGAACTCAGAGCTCCCTATCATTTCCGCAGAGCTATGCTGCCTCCCTATGTGACTTTTTAGTATGGAGCAGCAGTTTCCCATTGTTGTGACTTCAATGCATTTTTTCCAAACAGGTACAGTGCACAGATGTGTGTACTTCTTGATGATCTTCACACCCCTCTGTAGAATCTTCCTCCTATGTATGGCTCTTCTTGGGAAAGAACTGTTTTGCTCATTTTTCTAATCCTTGCTGAACTTAGCACAGGTTTGATACGTAAATATCCATGGATGTTTACCCACAGAGCAACTAGTCAACTAGTGTTTTAATAAAAAGATGATTTCAATATCTTACCCTGAATCTCACAAAAACTGTTATTATTTGAATGGACATTAAATAATTACGGATATGTTGTAAGAAATGCATGGAAAGATTAAATATAATTATAAGATATAAAAAGATGCTAAGCAGGTTAGGAAATAAGTAAGTGACTTATAAAGAAGGACATGTGAATTTGAAGAATAATCTAAACATATTTTGCTAGAAAACATTGAAGTGCTTTGCTCTTTTAAATGAGCTCAGTGATAGACTGAAATATTAAAAATTTTCTTCTAAAATAGTACTGATCTCCTTCTGAACACAGGCAAAGAGTACAATGTAATCCCACTTACATAAAATTTCATTCTGTGAGTATCGATCCATGTGTAAATGGACCCACACATGGCTTCATAGTCAACCCTTGATTTTGTTTGTTTCATTTGTTGTTTGTTTACATTTAGATCTTTCTCCTGTCAACACTTTTAGTTATCTACTCTGGAGGTGGGAAGAGAAAATGTAACTCAAGTAATGTGCTAACTATTAGCAGTTCTGGGGAAAAGAGTTTAGTACTTGAACTAATAAAGAAAGTTGATATTCTAAACTTTGTTATAAGTTTAGAATATCAACTTTATTAGTTCACATTATCTCACTCTTTAATACCATGAAGAATTTACTATAATTACCTGAAAATTGTACACTCAAAATTACCACTAATCCATGAGAGCAGCTAAAAATACAGATGCATTTGTAAAGTCTGTCAGAACAAGTAAATGAGAAGACACGTGGGTGGCTGTCGCACTGCCTGGTCCCTCCATGGATGAAACACTGGTTAGTAGGAGCACTGTTCTCACACCCAGTCATAACTTGCCTACCTCTTCTCTTAAGGCCTACTGTATTCCTTTAGTTTGGCCAACTGATAGAGAAAGCTGCTTCAGAGCCTCCGGCATGTGTTCTGGTGTTAAGGAACACAAAAGCTGAGAAAATACCATGCCTCGATTGCATGACCTACGGAAGAGTGCCAGGCAGCAGAATGTACTCTCATCAAAATTTCATATAACAGCAACCACAACCTAGAAAGATCTTCCAGCAGCACTTCTGAAACCAATAAATCCAACTTATTGGCAACAATGGCCTTTTCACATAAGGACCATGCAACTTCAAAATGAGCAAACTTACGGTAGTTTAACAAGCTAAAAGATGTTTCCAGAGATTCAATAAATCAAGCTCTATAAGACTAATTTGCCAGAATCAACAGGACATCTATTCGTCACACCACTGATGTCAAAAACTTTGAGTGAAATTAAGATGTTTTAAGGTCAATTTATGGAGAAAGGCAAATGGGTAGCTAGCATGTCTTCATTACCTTTAGGATTATGCTTAAAACCAAGTACTTTAAAAGAGATGGGGGTGGGGTGGATTTTTAAGTACCTTGAGTTTCTATGACCCCCCCCCAAAATGCTCTATGAATATATATGAATGTATAGTAATATTGCATGACCCAGGGCAAGTCACTTGGCCTCTTCTGAGACTTAGCTTCATCATTCTGAATGGGTGTGTCTCATGTATACTCTACAAAGTATACATAACCCTTGCTGAGTTTAGCACAGTGTTTGACACATAACTACCTACATATATTTTAAGAAAGCATAGAATAATTTAAGTCCTGACAGAACACAGAGTACTACACGAATGCTCAGCAACAACCTAAAGTTTAAAGTGTTGATGTCCTATTACCAGTACCAATTCCTCTGGAGAATACCCAAAATAAGAATTAATAAAAATAAGGTGTTGAAAGCTAAACCAAGGAAGCTAATATTTATATGAAAAAATACTTCAATGAAAACCTAACAGTATATGATAGTGGGAATTTAAATGATCTCAAGTCATTTGTGAACAAGATTCTTAGAAAACATAGGGTTATAGTAGAATTACTATTTTTAAAGAGACTGACTGATCTTCCTTCAATAAATCCATGTCTCTCAAACACCTAGTCCTTAAACACACAGGCAGAAGACAGCAGACAGAAAATTTGCCTTGTGTCAACTGCTAGTATCCTTTACCAATCAACAGCTGCAGGAGGAACTCCATTAATTTGACACATGCTTTTAACTTAAGTAAGATGGAGCTACACTTTGGAGTCTTTATTTCACAGTAATCACCATTTTCTCTTTCATTGCAAAATCAACCTTTATCAATTCATAGTCATTTACTATCTAAAATGATCTACAGCACATATGCTCACCAAGCAAAAGGTAAGCTGAGCTTCATTCATATGTATCTGATACCTACTTCATAAACTGGACATTTAAGAATACACAATCTTAGTTCTAAAGATGGTGTTAAAAGAGATTCAAAAAAAAATTCCATGTGTTATTTTCTTATCATCAAGAAAGCAGAAAGATGAGAAAATTTAAATGTGGGCAAAATAATTATTACCACAGTAATAATGTAGTTAACATTTGCTGCACACCTAGTAAGTGCCTGCTGCGGCTCTAAGCACTTAGTACACCTCTTCTAATCCTCATAAAAATCTTAAAGGCGAAACAGAAAATCTCGACACATATACACACAAAAAAATCTTTAAAATCATCCCTCATTAAAGACAAAGAAATGTTTTACATTCCCTAAGAACTTGCCATAGTATCAAAGAAACATGGATTCATTTTATATTGAGCATATCTTATAAATGCATTCCCTTCATTACTTCAACAAATAAATCCTCCATCCCGTGAAACACTTAAGGCATTTGTATGATACAAAATTTCTTTCTATAATCTCTTATAGCAAGGTACTTATTATACACAAACATCAAAACAGGGCATGTGTGTATCATTGCTTACACAGAAAAAATGGTCAATGAGGCTGTTAATGAAAACTACATTAACAGGTTCACAGGCATTCCAAATTGGGCTCTAGAATGCAGTACTAAAACTAGTCAATCAACAAAAAATATGATCAAATAACAGACAAATATCTGGGAAATCAAAGAGTCAAAAAAGATACTAAACTCTAACAGAGAATTAATCTCTATGCCAAGAGTCAATATAAAAAGCTTATAATTGCTATTCTCCAAGAGACTTAGACCATTACAATAGTAAAACAATAAGATGAGGTGCAAAGAAAGTAACAGTTTCCTTAAAATATGACTGGAAGGGAAGTTGGGAACGCAGCTCAGTGGTAGAGCATGCTCCAGGACAGGGGATGGAATTTCAATACCCCAAAGAAAAAAATATATATGACTGAAAACAAGGATGGATGAAATGAGTGAGCTAGAGGAAGCCACAGACCCACCCAGAATAATGTTAAGGACAGAAAAGAAAAATATGAAGAAGAGTCAGGAGATGCGGAGGAGAGAGCTAGCTTCCACAGTTCCCAAGCTCCTCCAGCAGGAGGTCCTTGGAAGGGAGATAAAAGAAAAAAAAGCACATACATACATGCCAAGATCAAGTTTGCAAGAGTTTAAAGATGGGTATTAAGTGTTTAGACACGAAGGGGCCACCAGGTATCAGGAAAGATATAAAATACACACTATTGGGAAATTCAGAATGCCAGGACAGAGAGAAAATGAGAGATTCAACACTAGAAAAAAACAGGAATCCAACAAGAAACGGAACCAACAAAACTGGATGCTAGAAGATAACAAAGCAATTTCTTCAAAAATAAGAAAACTATACATGGCCAAATAACTCAACTAGAACAAATACAGACAGGATTTGAAAAGTTACCACTCAAAAGTTCTTTTAAAAAACTTAAGTACTTGAGGGCTGGGGTTGTGGCTCAGAGGCAGACTGCTTGCCTACCATGCATGAGGCACTGGGTTTGATCCTCAGCACCACATAAAAGTAAAAAAGATACTGTGTCCACCTATAACTAAATATAAATATTTTTTTAAAAAACTTACTTGAACATATACTCTGAAAACTGATTCCAAGGGAAGGGACAAAACAAGAAAAAAAGTTAGTAACAAAAATATCAGTAAGACTCATCAACTTAATGATACACAGCATACAAAAAAACAAAAACTACAACTAAAATCTCAGACAACTCTAATATGAGAGATGGTTGTGAGGAGTTAAGAGAATTCATTCTTGTGGAAAAAAGACTCAGACTCTAAATGATCACACAAAAGTTAAAATGTTTTTAAAAAGAAATGACTGGGGACATTTGGGGGATAACATCTCACAGCTTCCTCCCACCTAAAACCTGAAGAAATGTACCCAAAATAACCACTAAATATTTCTGAAATATTTCAGTTACAAGCAGAAGTGGAAGAACTTCACAGCTCAACCTCTGAAGGTGATGACCAAGCAGTTTGCCAGAGCCTTCCAGGAAGCTTCAGGGAACAAAATATGAGTGAACACCATTCTCAAGTTGTCCACCAGTACCTCTCAATTAGAAGGCAAAAAGTCAGCCAGCTTGGAAAACAAGACTCTGAAAAGACCCTGAAAAAAGGAGATACTTCCTACTCCCACAGACCCACCAAGAGCAAGACCATAGATTCTGCTTTCCTCCCTCACCAGAGAAAAAAGTCTGGATAAAGAAAGCGAAATAATAGAAATCATAATAGACTAATTATCTTCAACAATAATCAGGGACTCATCAGATAACAAAAAGAAAAAGAAAGAAAACATAAAGAACAAAAGCCATGAGGCGATATGGTAATGTGGGTTACTAAAAATGACCCAAGTTAATGACTCAAAATTTTGCCTCTTAACTAGGAAGAGAATGGAAGCAACTAAGGGTGGGTTGACCAAACAGTTTGGCTATGGCTCACCAGATTCTCCTCAAACACACACCCTTAGACAAATAAAACAAACTAACAATACTGAGTCCTCAAATCAAAACTGTTAGGAAAAAAGAAAAACAGTCTCATAAGATGGGAAAGTCCAAGATTAACAAATTCAATAACCTGGCAAATCCAGATAAAACTCCCTGTTCAATATGAATAAGATCAAAAGAAAAAGCATGCCAATGACATCAGAGCACCAAAGGACAAAAAGAACTCTCTAGCATGCAAACAACTACTGAAGGCTCCACCCTGAAAGGAAATGTCACCCTCGAAAAGGAAGGATAGTTTATAAAATGCATCAAAAGCTAAAAAGATGGAAGAAATGACTTTTTAAAACAGGGGAACAAAGGCATAAGGAGGAAACTGTAGAGTAGAACAAAAAACAGTCATCATCACAGTACTCACATGTTAGAAACAGGAAAAACAGCAGAACCAGCAGATGCCTGAACGACACAAAGGAAAGGCTTGAATTAATCCCAGAAACTCAGAAGAAATAATAATTAAGCTGTTAGAGGAAGATAGAGATGGATGATGTGTAGGATGCCTCCAGACATAGAAAAACCACAAACACAACTGAGATAAATGAAAGAACATCTAAATAAAGATAGGGTCAGCCATGTTCACAGAAGAGAGCACTGCTGCTGGACGAGTCAGTACACACATGTGATACTACTGACTCAGGAGGCTGAAGCAGGAGGACCACAATTTCAAGACCAGTCCAGGCAACTTATCGAGGCCCTGTCTCAAAAAAACAAAAGGGGCTGAGGATGTGGCTCAGCGGTAGAATGCCCCTGGGTTTCATCTCCAGTTCTACGTGCGTGTGCCCACATACACACACAGTTTCATACATGCACACCCAAAAAGAATACTATAAAGGAGACAGTTCTTACCAAATAGATCTATAGTCATAATCTGATTCTAAAATTCATCTATAAATGCAAAGGGACCAAGAATGGCAAAGACAATCTTAAAGAACGACAAAGTTAGAGGACTTACACCAGCAGATATAATCATAAAGCCAGTAGCTCAAACAAGTAATGACACTAGCACAAAGAACAATAAGCAGGCCCATGTGCAGAAGGGGGTATCCAGAAATAAGCCCCAAACCTACAGCCACCTGAGTGCTCACTGCAGTGGTCTTTTGGATAAGTGGTTCAGGCTGTGGGTTGGGAGAGACACATACTAACTCATACCATGCACAAAAATCTATTTCTGTTAAATTATAGACCTAAATGTGATGAGTAAAATTATCTTCTTGATCTTGAGGTAGACATAATTTCACTAAGTAGAATACAAAAAGCACTAAACAAAAAGACTGATTAACTGGGCTTCATTAAAATGAAAAACTTATTTATCAAAAGGCACCATATTAAAAGAATGAAGAGATAAACCACATATTAAAAGATAGTGTTGTACACGTAGTACATACATACCAAGTGCCTGACTTTGACAAATTAAAAGAAAAAAATTTTAAAGGAGAAAAGAATCACAATGCACTTCACCAAAAAAGGGATAATAAAGGCCAGTGAGCATATGAAAAGGTGGTCAAAAACCAATATTCTTCAATGAAATTAACTTAAAACTACATAAAAGTCAGTTCACACGTTAAAATGGGTAAACTGAAGTATAAGGCTATAGCTAGTGTCAGTGAGCAACTGGAACTCTCATAGATTTCTGATGGTAGCATAAACTGAGAGCAGCTTTGGAAAAACTACTTGGCAGTATCCACTAAAAAAACTGAACATAAATAAACCCTATGCCTCAGTAATTCACTACATATATACCCAATATGAAATATCTACATATGTTTCCCAAAATAAATTATAATAATGTTTGTTTTAAGTTGGCTTTTGTGTGACTGTGACCAAAATACCCAACAAGAACAGCTTAGGGGAGAAAAAGTTTATTTTGGGCTCATGGTTTCAGAGGTCTCAGTCCACAGACGGCCGACGCCACTGCTCTGGGCCCAAGGTGAGGCAGCACATCATGAGAAAAGGACCCAGACGAGGAAAGCTGCTCAGCTCATAGTAGAGTCAGAAAGCAGGGACGAGGCACATAGGCAGGTGAGCAGGAAAGATGCACACTTTCAGTGGAAGGCTGCTGCTCTATTCAAATCTTTGTACCCTGCTCCAGGCTGAGCACCAGCAGGGGTTTAATTGACAATAGTTGATAAGTTTTAAGAGAAACTGAAAAAAAGGACAACTAGTACAATACAATTGAAAAAAAATTTTAAAATGGGAGGTAAAATGAGGGACGGGAAAGAAGATATGTGTAGATCATTCATAGGGATTATATATACTGTCAGAAATTGAAAAAATAAAATACAAATTTCATGGCCATACTCTAGATCTACTAAAAAATTCCCTAGGGATAAAAGTCAAGCGAGTCCAATCAACAGCCCTTTCTTTTGAGTTGGGTAAGCAACTTAGTCAAAACGCTAGAAGAAAACAGCTAATGGAGTTATTAGCATTCTTTTAACTTGCTGAGTTCTTTCCAGTAAATTAAGCCATTCTTTAAGGATGGACCACACATTATTGACCTGGGCAGGCCTACAGACTTAGCTCAGATCAGGTACATAATTTAGGCAATCTACAATGACTATTGAATGTTCATTTAAGAGTGCACACTAACTCCAATAACTACTGCAATGTACATTCTAATGAAATTGTTTAGTTCTAATCAACAATGAAAATCTTTGGGCTTTGTACTCTTTAAGGGCAGATTCATACTTGGCCTCTTTCTTTTTCAGCCTTGCACCATTCCAAAGTTCTGGGCTTTAAATAAAACTCTTTAGCTATTGGGAAGAACATATTTTCCCAAGTAGACAAATTTCTTATTTAACTCCAGTTTGCACATACATTTCACCATAAAAGAACATGGTTGCAAGACTCAAAAGAAACCTTACTTTATTCCATTATTAATTTATTCCTAAAAATTGTACCATAAAAGATATCTCTAGTAACCCTACAAGAAATATATATTGACTTATTTAAACTTACCCCTTTCAAAGAGAGACTTCTGATAAACACAAAGTATATATACTTTTTACTTCCAACAATTATGACAAAGGAAAAGAGGGAGCAAATATACTAATTATAAGAATTAATAGTGTTTCTAGTATAAAGCACCATTTTTAGTTTTGAGTCTCCTGGAAACCAGAGCAAAAAAAGACAACTGAATTATAGGCCTTACAAAAAAGAGACAGAATACTAGTTTCTCAGAGAAAGCTTATTCCCCCCCCCCCCCCACCGCCTCAGGGAGATGCCAACTTTTCTATCAGTGGAACACTGCTTTCATTTGTTTTAGTGGGGGCATTTACAATTTATTATAAGAAAATGTTTTCAGAAAGAAAGAAAAAAAGAAAGAAGGGAGGGTGTGGGAGCAGGCAGGCAGGCTGGCTTTTTAGAAAGTGGTATCATCAGACCATTTCATCTCACAAATGAAAAGAGAAAAAGTGAGAACTAGTTAACTCACTTCAGTTGCATGGATATCAAGCAGTTTCATGATCTTATCTAAACTAATCTTAACCTGTAATAATATCTTTTTGCTATATAGAATAGCCCTGGGTCAGCAATGGGTATTGAAAGGGGTGGGGCACGGAGGGAAACAGTAAACTAATGAAGTAAACCTCCTCATCGTTCAATTTGGCATACTTTTTTTTTTCATGCCTTAAATGAAGCTTTAAACATGTAGAAGATGGTCCAACAAGAAATTTCCAGACCTGTGACCCATCCAAGGACACAAGAGAATTATAAGGTCATAGAACACAAATTTTATCCAGCATGTAGATTCAAACAACAGGGATTTGCAAGGAAGGAGGAGTTACTCTAGACAAGTCTTACTGTAGGAGAGATCTTCTCAATCAGCAACAATTCAGAAAACAACACTACAGGAGCTAGCTGTAAATATTAACGCAAAGAAATCTGTCCTAATCAATAAAACGCATGATGTATGTTTAAACATGTGTGCAACAATGAGTTTACTATCTTAATGAAAAATTTCACTCAAGATTTCCACTTTACCCTCTTCATTTCAATCCTGAATCTGGCTTTCAGGCCATTTGTAGACCACAAATATGGAGTAAATGCAATTAAGACAAACTTATGAAGGAAGAAGAAAAAAAATGTACACATATGACAACACACATGCATATAATTCCAGACTCTATAATAAAATTATGAAAAAAGAGACCAGCTATTCGCCAAAGAAAGTAAAATTCATGAACCAATTTTGAAATCCCTATTTCCTTTTTAAGTTAAAGGCTTAGGAAAACCTTTTAATAGGATGCTTCTGATTTTAAAAGAGAGGAAAATTTTTTCAAGCTTTTTTCTAATAGTTTGGAGTCTGAAATTACCAGAGAAATATATTGGGATTTATAGAATTAACAAGAGTAAAAACAGCCAATAATTTGAAAAAATATTTTTCTTCTAAATGTAGTTTCCATTTCCTTATTTAAAAAAAAAGCTAATTGATTTTACTAAATAATTTCAGATAATGAAGAAAGTAAGGTTATCAATAAATAACCAACAGTAAATTAATAACAATGCACACCTATAAAATCTAAATTTTTAAGTGATACCAAGAGCTCTTTACATGCTTATATAATAATTCCATGATAGCAGGTTATTATTTCTTCATATTTCCAAAAAGTAATCCCCTTTATGCAGATACACTTGACATTTCTTTAAAGAGCAAAACAATGTTAAAATACCAAAACTTAAAAAAAAGGAAGTTTTTGGGCTAGGGATGTAGCTCAAGCGGTAGCAAGCTTGCCTGGCATGTGCACGGCCCTGGATTTGATCCTCAGCACCACATTTCAAATAAAATAAAGATGCTATGTCCACCAAAAACTAAACAATAAATATTTAAAAATTCTCTCTCTCTAAAAAAAAAAAAAAAAAGGAAGTTTTCATCCAGGCGTGGTGGCACACACCTATAAACCCAGTGGCTAATCCCAGCAAAAGCAAGGCACTAAGCAACTCAGTGAGACCCTGTCTCTAAATAAAATACAAAACAGGGCTGGGGATGTAGCTCAGTGGCAAGTGCCCCTGAGTTCAATCCCTGTTACAAAAAAAGAAGAAAGGTAGGAAGGAAAATTAAAAAAAGGGAAGTTATGCCAACTTTCAAATGGTAAACACTTTTCCTCTACCCATAAATAAGATCAACCCTAAGGGAAGACTTGAGAGAAAATAAAACATAAATCATTAATTTAGTGTTCCATCAATATCCCACTGCCAGACACCAGTATCTCAAGTTAAAATCATTTTAGATATTTAATAACTTGCTACTGGACATGAGAAATATATAAATATTTATTTTTCTACAATCCTGTACATACTGTTATGTTGTCATAAAAAGAGTTTTCCTTTGCATAGTGGTGATAAACATTTAATTGCCAAGCAATCTGTTATTTTCTTCATTTAGCTACTGTTTTACTTTCCTAAAAATCAGTATTCATTGCAATTATGATCAGAAGAAGCCTGAAGGATAAGTTAATAACAAAATTCACCTTTGTTGCTGTTTTTGCTTTCAAACCTCCATTCTCCACAACACTGAGGTCCAGCTTGCCATCATCCTTACTTCCTATAGCTTTTAGTCCTTGCAAAAGTATATCACGTAAATTTTGATAAAGAGGTTTTTCTGTATAGTCCAGTAATTTCACAGTTTCCATGTATTTAGCAATTTCCCCTGAAAGAATAACACAACCATTTCTAACTTTTAATCACAAATATGACATTTTTTCTCTTACTCCTAAGAAAATGATTCATGGTTATAGTAAAATCAAAATGCAAGCATATGGACACCTTGTTAAGATATGAATTTGTTAATCATTTGTCCAGTGAAAGTATGTTTTTCAATTCAGGAATTGTCAGGCAAAATAAAAACATATTTTTAATTGTGAGAAATAACAAAAGAGAACATAGACTTAAAATTTAAATATGCATAACATAACTGTAGTCTTCAGCCTTTAAAAAAAAAAAAAAAAAAAAAGAACCTAGAATAAAATTCTGGAACTAAAATGTCCTTAAGTACAACAAGCATCACGGCCAATATTTTTTGGGCATGGAAACCAATATTACTATAAAATAGAGCAGCATTCTTTGTGTTAATAAAAAATAAAACACACCAAAAGCAATTAAAGAAAGGAACAAGAAGGCCCAGTTTTTCCATAAAAATCAGCTTCTGGTTTTTCTGCACTCTGTGGCAGAACCTTATCATAAGAATAATTCCTAGAAGATCAGCATTGTTCGACATTCAAATTCCTTCCAGGGCTAATGCCACACATACAGTTCTTTCCCCTGACCCACAGACCCACATATTCCCTACCTCACATGCTGGTTCTTAGATATGTAATTGTCCCCTCGAATCCCAAATCGAAACTCCTAACCTAACCGAAAAACCTACTCCCTGCAGTTTTCCCCGTTACTGAGAATTCCATCCCGGTTGAGGCCAAAATCTGTTTTTCTTAAATCTCTTCCTCTTCTTCCATTCCACATCAATTCATGGAGGCATTCTGTCAGTGGTACACATACACACTCACTAATTCCACTACTGGAACGCCCGGGGCCCAGGTACTCTGTGTAGATACTTGGGACACAACAAGAAAAAAATCCCAAACTTCCACTTTTTTATTCTGAAAAAAGGGATCTACAAAACACCTAAAACAAACATCACCGGGTCTGGCAAAATACTGAAAATTTTCCCTGAGAGAGAAAAATGGAAAAGATCTAATTTTACTACTTCTATTTAGCATTACTGAAAAAAAATCATACATTTTTTTAACCAATACAGTAAGGAAAGAAAAGAAACAGAAGGCATAATAAACAAAATAAAAAATATAAGTCTTCAGCTGCAAACAACATGACAGTACATGTAAAAGAATCTTCTACAGAATCTAAATTTTTTTTAAAAATCTAAAAAAAAAAAACTACTAGAATTGGTGAATTTACAAAGTCACAGAGACAAGGTAAATATATTATAAAACCCATTCTATTTATAAAAAATCAGTTGGAAAACAAAAATTTTAAAACATACCCCTTTAAAATAACATTCCAAAACATCAAATGCCTAACATAAATACAATGAAATATGAGCAAGATTTTTTTTGTAGGAAAAAGCTATAAAACCCCATCAAGAGAACTGTAGGACAAATTTAATGGATATATTCCCCATATTAGTCAAATGGAGGACTCACCACTAATACAAAGATGTCATTGTTACCCAAACTAATCTAAAGAATCAATTCAGTCCCAAAGCTCTAGCAAGCTTAGTGCATGATGTACATATGTAGAATTGACAAGGTGATTCTAAAATTTATTAATTAAATGCAAAGTGCCAAGAATAGTAAAGTCAAGTTTAAAGAAAAACAGTGCAAGAGGATTTAAACTACCAGATTTCACCAGATGCCAAGATGTAAGATAAAGCTACAATAATTAAGAGTGTAGCTCAAAAATAGACAAAAAAACAAATAAAAGAAAAAGTTCAGAAATAGATCTATACCTGATTTATAAGAAAGTGGCATCAGAGGGAAAGAGCAGTCTTTTTAAGAAAGACTGCTGGGTAAACTCCATACCAACCTGGAAGTGGAGGAAAAAAAAACTGACCTCTTATAGAATACACAGAAGTCAACTGCAGGTAGACAACATACCTCTATGTACATGCAATTGGCAATCTGTAACTATTGAAAGTTAGAAATGACCTAATAGTAGAACATATAAATAACGGTATATAAACATAATGGAATACTACAGAAATGAAAATGAACAACTACTCTTCAACATGCAACAATGAGGATAAATTTCACAAATGAAGCACTGAGTGAAAGAAAAAGGATATTAACAGAACTAAACGCTAATTTCATGAGGGCAGGACTTGTATCTATTTCATTCAGTGTATGATTCCATTTTTATAAATCTCAGAAACAAATCTTTGGTGTTAGAAGTGAAGCCAATGAGGACAGGTTAACTGGTTGGAGGCACAAAGGGTAATTCTGGGAAAGCCACATTATATCTGATGTGGGTGGTAGTCTGCAATGTTAAATAGCATAAATAAATAGGACAGACATTTCTCTGAAGAGGAGGACAACTGAGCAAAGGCCAGAAAAGACTTCTGCATATATGATGTGAGAGAGAGAGAAAAAGAGAGAGAACAAGCACACTTGTCCCTCCTCCACTGCCACTTCCCTTGCTTTGATTACTATAGCCTCAGAATCTGCCCCTCTATAGTGTGTCACAACAGAAGCCAGAAATTTCCCTTAAAGTCAACATCACTATTTCTCCAAACCTTACACTCTTGCTCAAAAAAGGACATATTTCTCAAATCCACTTGGCATCATGTCCCTTCGGCCTAGAACACTAACTATTCCTCAGCCTTCCACAGAGCTTACTCCCTTACTTCCTCTGAAAACTGCTGAAATGTCCCCCATTCAGTAAGGCTGTTCCTGATCTCTTTATGCAAAATTTCTATCCTCCTCCCCACTTTATTACCTCTCACATCTCTATATCCTAATCCTATTCTCTGTTTTCTTATTGTTCCAGAGTACTGACATGAGGTATGATAAAATTCACTTACTTGTTTACTATCACTCCCAACTAGAATGTGAGCTTCACAAGGGCAGGGTTTTATTCTGTTTTGCTCAATGATGCATATCCCAGTGCCTAGAACAGTCCCTAACCATACAACAAAGACTCAATGAATACCAGATGAACAAATGAGTGAAATTGCTTCTTTTCCTCAAAGCACTGAATAATTCAATGGAGCATAAATATTCACTTGCAGCTCACCTCTGAAAAGGGAAGTGCTTTTTTAGGCGAGCAGACTCAGTACAACGTCCCCACTTAAAACACCTATACGCTTCCAATAGAAGGCACTTCACAACACCACACCTCCTTCTTTCCAGAAAAACAGAACCCCTATGAACATTTAAGAAGTCTTTTCCTACCTGGCTTGTTTTTCTCAGGAAAACATTTCTCCATCAAATCTGAAATATTTTCTCTGTATCTGTTAAAAATTAAAGAATGGGTCATTGTTTGAAGCTTGAAGTCACAGAATATTGTTAAGAGTTAGTTAACAGTAACGGGCACATTAAGCAACATTGAATTACATCCTAAATACTCTCACAGGCATTCTTCTAAAATAAATTGAAGTCCAAGAAACTTTCCTGTTCAATAAGTACTTTCTTACTTCCAGATTAGTATCATTTAAAATTACAGTTCCTATTGAGAGATTCTGACCAAGAAGAACATTTGCCCTATCATGCTTCCACCCCCCAAAATAACTCAATTTGTTCTTTACCTAATTTTGGAATCTCTAACATAGTTAGGATCTTTCAAATTATCCTCCCAGGGGAGTTGGCCACTAAGCCACTGAATCATGCAATAACCAAGTATTTCCAAATCACCACGTCTTGATGGGGCTACAAACACAAAAGAAGAAAATTAAGCATAATAAAATAACTTTTATTTCAAATATGTGTGTGTCTATATACACCTATATTATGTACTATATATGTATATATAATATGTATTATATAAAAGCATATATATTACATATACATATATATAGTACATATATACATATACGTATAATACATATAGTGCAATAAAGTAAAACAAGTATTACTGATAAACCCTAGGATTTCAAACTAAGTCTATACATGGAGGAAATAAACTATAAAATCATGACACATTTAATATCGTCTTTGGAAAGCCTGAAGATACTAAAAATGTTAAGAACTGGGTGTTTGAGACTCTCCAGTGTTCGACATAGAAAATATAAATGACTGCAGAAGAAATAAGCTTAATCCGTGACAAAATAAAAGCTACCTGTTTCTAATATTGTAGATGAATAAGAAACTTACAGACATTAGAAAAGAAAACAAACCAATTTTTCAATTAAAGTTATTTAAAACCAAAAAGAAATCTTCACTGGAATGAAATGAACTACCTTGCCACTGCAACATTCTCGGACATCTTGGAAGGATAGGACATGAGAGGGAAGAGAACACACGAGGGCCATGTTATATAACTGTAGAGTCTAACCTCTGCCCTCTTTCCCCATCCCATTCTGCCTCTTTAATTCTCATCTCCCTGTTTATATTTATGCATAATTAAGACTCATGTAGGAATTCTGTTGAAAACATTAGCAGCGTATTTCTCATTCAAATACCGAGGACATACCCACGCCATTGTGTGCATCAATGCTGGTGAATTCAAGAGTGCCATCATGACATCTTTTGGGGTCCTCTTTGTATTCTTTATGAACTCCTTCTGGACAGTACCGATAAGCAAGGCCATAATCTACCAAGTAAACCTATAAATTTCCAAGTACCAAGACAAATTAAAACCAAAATCATTGTAACTATACTACTTTGCTGTACAGAAATAAAATACTTCATTTGAGGGTGCATTCACCTACAAGGACAAACTACAGCACCACAAACAGGTTAGAAGCAAAATGCACACAATAATAAATATTCAATTCCAAAAGGCTTTCAAAAAAAAAAAAAACTTCTTTACTTATTTTTTTGCAGTTCTGAGTACCAAACCCAGGTCCTTGTGCATGCTAGGCAAGTTACTCTGCCATGGAGCCACACATCCAGCCCAAGTTTTAATAAAAATGTTAAATGATATGTCTCCATGGTCCAGAGTATTACTTGACTTTGTATACTTTTTAAAGTATGTACTAAACTTGTAACCAATCTTGTCTCCTCAATTTACCAACTCTTATAAATCTTACTTTATCTTATAGAGAGGTTAAAACAAAATTGAGCACAAAGTCAATCATCAATACATGTGGCAATACAACTAGCACTTCCCACAAAGAAAAGCACACAGAGCATAAGACTGCTAACAGAACAGATAGATACAAGTTATCTTCTATTCCTATTACTTCACTTAAATAATCAAATATGAATTTACTTCATAAAAATGGTTCAAGGATCCTAATAGAGATCATTAAGAACTTTTAGATAAGGCCCTTATCTACATTTAAATACTGTATATTAAAGCAAGTCTTCATAATTTAAGCTAAATCTGAATACTACATACACACATATCTGGGGGCAGATACATGTGGATCTGAGTAGCACACAAGACTGCATATTTGGCTGTCTTCTATCCTATAGCCATATATTACACCTCTAATTCTGGGTAACTATTACAAATATATGCATGCAGGCAAAACAGGAAACTGAAGTAAAAAATACAAAGATAGATCTAATACTGAAAGAATAATCTCTGAAAGATAACAGAGCTACAAAATATTTCCACATAAACAAAAGCAGCATGCTTTAGCCAAGTGCAAACTAATGTAAGTTGCATTTTTATCATATTATACAAGTCCACACTACTTTAATTAATGGAATCCTTACTGCTCTGGTTCTTGGCTATTTTATTTTCAAGAGAGAAGCATCTTAAATGAGATGGCTAGAAAGAGTTGGACGAATTCTTGAGACTGCTTTTAAGATTTGTGAGTCAAACTATGGCAACTTTCTTCTGTTAAGCGACCCTTATGCCCACCACCACTGATGTGGGAGTGGAGGGGAGCAAACATACAAGATAATGGTAAAAAGGAGAGCCAAGCAAAAGCAAAATGAAGCAAGAGGGAATTAAAACAAGGTTTGAAAGAAAAAAAGAATGACATAAAATACTAACAAATGATTGCAATAATCAAAGTACCCAACATATTTAGAATGTTTAAATCTTCTATGTATATCAAGCTAAGAAATGAGAATTATTGCCCAACTATGAGTGTCAACTAAAGCTCACTTTTATCAAAATTATGGAAGATACAAGAAAATTATATAGATTCCTCTACTCCAACTAAACCGATCCCCCCAAAAAGGTATAATAACATTAGCTTTTCTCCTTGCCTTAAACAGTAAAATATCACAAAGAGAATGTAATAAACTAAAAAACGCACATTTGAATTCCAAACACTAAGGGTATACAAATTTAGACAGCTCAGATATTTCTGTAAACCAATTGATTTGAATAATCAACATGTTAAAGACCAAATTTTCCAAGTAACAGAACACTTACATTTGATGGATTTCTTGAACAAAGGAAATAAAAAAAGTGACAAAGCAGACAGGCAAACATAATTCATTGGTGTACTATATAATTTTAAGCTTCCACCCCCAAACAGCTATTTGAAATTCATTTTGTATCACAAGTACTTCTTCTGAATATTATTTAGGGCAAAATAGCCAACTTGATCAAGTGCCAACAAATTGCATCAAAAATGTAGAATGTTAACTAGATAAAAGTGTCAAGAAGAAATATTATTATTACCTTTTTACTTCAAAAAGTAAAACTTCTGCATGGGTTCAAGAGTTCAAAGCAACCATATTTGTTTTCAAATAATACATTTTAAATAGGAGAAGCTAAAGTTCCAAAGCTACCTGGTCAGGATTCTTGTAGCTCAGAAGAAGATTTGAGGCCTTAATATCTCCATGTACATACTCATGCTCATGAATATATTCCAGAATATCCAGCTATGGAAAATATCATACAAAATAAATTAATGCAGTACCTAACACTACCAGCAGAGGACCAAACTTCAATACACAGTTAATACAGCCTTTGCTTTATTAAAAAAAATGATTTTTTAAAAAAAACATGAAGAATGTAGCTCACATACAATTCTTAAGCTTAGCTTCAAGACCGTTTTCCGAGAAAATCTTTTGGCATTTGCTTCATATATTTTCTGAAGGTCACTCCCAAAGCGATCCATTATCATAAACCTGTAACTGAAGTCAAACAAGAAAAGTCAATGAAGAAAATATAACTCAGGAAAACCATACTTTGCACTGAGAACTCTGCTTTCAAAGTAATTTTTTTCAAGGAAATATAGAGTAAGACAGTAGTCTAAAAATGAAACAAAGAAATATATACAAACATTTGAAATATTTCTCTCAACCAGAAATCTCAAAAAAAGTCAGTGCTTTCCTACCTTGCCCTTTACCTGTACAAGGGCTCTCTTCCTGGTCTCAACTAGTTAGAAGAGATAATATTTAATTTAAGATAATGCCCACAAAGAGAATCCACCAGATTCATCTACAGCAAAAATAAAACAAAATAATAAAAGCACTAATTATTCTCATAGTTAGTATTAATTTATGTTCGTAGATAATAGCTTCATTCTTTTGACTATTTCCTCTATTTTTAAGGTACATTTCAGCAGCACTAATAATCATGAACATCAACAGATGCTATAATAGATACATAAAATGTCTAAATGGTACAAACAGATGATACATTAAAAACTTATTGGCTGAGATTTACGGAAGAAGAAATATCCAGGAAAAATATGACGATTTTTTAGTTTTGCAAGAAACCAATCATGTCACCTTGGGCAAGTAACATTACTTCCTTAGGCCACAACTTCTACAGACATAAAATGAAGTATTGAAAACTCACCCTTTCTAAGGTCTGTTATAGCTTTCCAATTCTAAGATTCAGTATGTACTGAAAAACATTACTGCTTTGCAGAAGCTTTCCAATTTCTAAGTTGTCTAGTTAAATCATTCAAAAAAAAAATCAATAAAAACCAAGACCACACTCAAAATGTATCCAGCTATCTTCCAATAGGGTAGGATTAGGAATCATCATCCTCCCAAGAGCCAGCGTATGCTGGATGCCTGGAGTGAGCACAGCACTGCTCTGAGCACTTCAGCCTGGCCCCATCCATAAGGCAGATACTCTGGTCACGCCATCTGTCCTCCAGCAGTTAACCACTATATCCACAGTACAAAATAAACAGCACTAGAAGACAAAAATCCCACTTAAATGTTGTAGGCTTCTATATTAGAAATACAACATGAATTTAAAAGGGAAGGAAGAGCTAACTAACATTAAAAGACAACACACCAAATTTACCAAAAAAAAAAAAAAAATATATCAGGATTCTCTCCATTTTTGAACTGGAAGAGAATTAAAGATCTTCTTGTCTATATATCTTTTAATAAACAAAATAACATATGGAGTCAAGTAATACATCCAAAGTCATACAATTAATTAGTGGCAACAGGTATTCATTCCTGTAAGATTTCCTGGTATC
This sequence comes from Callospermophilus lateralis, assembly GCF_048772815.1. Taxonomy (NCBI): domain Eukaryota; kingdom Metazoa; phylum Chordata; class Mammalia; order Rodentia; family Sciuridae; genus Callospermophilus; species Callospermophilus lateralis. The sequence goes on from NC_135307.1 coordinate 9,998,749, forward strand.
CTGAAATAATAGAGGGAACAGTGATTTTGACTTTCTGATTTCTTTTGTATAACAGAGTTTGAAAAGTTGAGATGAGACCAGGACACATGTACATTTTTGCTTTAACAAATAAGTGATGGGTGTAATTATTATAATAACATATGCATAACAAAAATACAAACTTCTGCTGACAGTCTGAAAGAGGGTTAAAACACAATTACTTGATGCAACATAGGATCTATTAACAAATCATATCAAATAGGTCTTTGTCTTTATCCACAGATCACCCCATCACTATTCCAAACAATCCCTAATCTCACCATTTCTAAATTATAAATATCAACTGAAGCATGATTCTAGAAAGACAATTCTATCTATCACAGAGTAGTAAAATAAAGGTTATTTCTGAAGAACTCCTTTAAAGTAAAACCTTTCATGTATTTTCTTCTGGGGAGTTGGATGTAACAATTTAAGTAATGGGAAAATATAGATCAGTATAAATGATTTCATAAAGATAGCAGCTACGTTTTTACAATCTTAACACTGTTCTAAGCTCTGTGTGTGTATTAATTTAAATAAGCTACAGGGAAAAGTGATAATTTTTGGCAGGAGAGGTGGTTAGAAGAATAACCTTACTATTTTTTTTAAACTGTTGATAGACCTATAATAGTTATTTTTAAGAGCTTCCACCTAAGAAGTAAATTAAAACCTCATCCATGATTCTAGGCACGAGTCATGTACTCAGCTTATAAAACAAACAGGCTGAGGTAAGGTGTCCCATCCCCCACCCCCGCACACACCACTTGTGAACAGTGAGCTAACACAGGCAGGAATGTGCCTGGTTCCAGTCCCCACACTCTGGCACTTCTGAAGTTCTCTTCCAGCGTCCTTGCCACAGCTTATGCCAGCCTATGACCCACCGTGTCTCTCTGGATCTGGTCACCTCAAGGCAAACTTGTTCCATCAAACCATAGGTAATGTTACATGTGATATCAGGGAGTTCCCATACTCCCCGGAAATGGATGATTGTCAAGAGCTGCCCCTGCTCTATCTTTTCTAATGGCACAAATTTGGTCTGGGCATCTGCCCTCCTCCACACAACCATGTGTTGCACCAAGTCAATACCTGTGACCACCTTGCCCCTCCCAGTGCCTAGTGAAAGAGAGCACTAACAAAAGCCTGACAAGAAAATGTAAGAGGAATTCTGCCACAGGACTCCAGGGAAGGTTTCTAGAAAAGGGAAACTCAGGAGATGATGGTATCATTTTCTGCCATTGGGTCTGTGTCTAGAAGTGGGACATACATCCTGAGGCCATACAATGGAGAACTACAGCCAAGATGAGGCAAATAGGAAGACAAGATACATGGGCCCTGGGTGATTAAGATGGCTGAGTCAAAGTTTTCCTTTCCTTGTAACTAAGAGCATTCTAACCAATATACCCAGTTCAAATCATTCATGTGAATATTTAAAAGGCACCAATTATACATCAAAGTATTAGGAGTTTTCTCCAACTCAACTATGTCAACAACATTCTATTCTCTCAATTCCTAAAATATCTTGAGACAAAGTCACAATTTAGCACTTAACTGTTCTTGAAATGTTTCATGCATTTTGTTTTCTCTCATCAACTAAACTAAAGCCTTCATAAAGAATAAGACTCTACTTTCCCATGGTCAGATAATATATCCAACATGAAATACCAAATGGAATCCTAAGGGCTCTCTTTTGCCTCAAGAATGTAGTGGTATGCATGTGTTTATTTCAAAGGGAGGGAAATGCAGGGCCCTTTGGGCTTTGTTCCCTTTGTCAGGCTTCAGCTATGATATTGCGCCATAGAAGCAGTCAAATTAGAGAGGCACACCCTTTCTAACAGAGTATCAGTCTGCTGCTATGTAAAGCAGAAGGTAGAGATAACAGCTTATTCTTCTTATTCACTGACACACTCTTACCTACTGACATTGTTGGATGCTCAATACATAATTCTTGACTAAACCAAATGGATAGGAAATGCTCAAAAGAGGGAAAAGAAAAACAAACCATGCATTTTTACCTTTTTCCATTTTTATCATGTAGGCCAGATCCCCAATACTTAGGAACACCAAGGTACTTCATTTTATGTGTACGAACCCATTTCTGAACTGTAAGTTAAAACAGAGGCTTGTGATTACCACTACTATACACATAATAATTTTTAAAAAAAAAAAATCACTAAAAAAGTAGGATGTACTTACACAAGACTTCATCTTTATTCATAAAAGAAGAAAAGTACAGTATAACCAAAAACAAAAAGTATAAAGCATTTTTATTAGCCTACAAAATTGTTACCTAAATTGCTTTTAAAGTGAAAAACCTGCAAAATCATTTTTTAAAAAGCCACTGTACTTCAGTTGCATTTCAACTCTGGCTATGTTTACTTGTTTCCACAGGACAACATGCCCTCTAGCCCAATCTGTAAGTTTGGTTTTCTTCCCTCAGTCATTAGATCTCTTCCTTAATCAGCAAACACAAATCTAGGAGATATGGTAGCTTTTTGGTAGCTTTTTTTCGTTCCTATTGTAAGTTTTGGATTCTTAGGAGGAAGCAGAGCAGCTGGAAGAAGTTCTACTCTTGACTCAGACACTCTCTGTTCTATCTCATCAATTCTGCCACCCCCCAGGTTATGCTCTACAGAATTTAGAAAAATACTCAAAAAGATTTGGAGATTCTTGAGTCTAACTCACAGATTAGAGTTACTGCTAAATTTTTTAACAATATTCCCTAAATCATACTTTATCTTTATTCTATTTTTTATCTTTATTCTATATATCATCAGTAAAATCTTATAACAAACCTATTAAGAAATCCGAATCATTTCATACAAGTCTCATTTAAATGAAATTTATTTATAAAGCAAAAATAACCAAGGGTCAAAAGATGTAATGTTCTAGTCTTAGATTACACAAAATAACCTAAAATGGGATTGGTCATTTAAAAAGTATTAATATATGTATATTGTATTTCTTACTTTGCTCTGGTTTAGCAGCTCGCTGGTAAAATTTCAATTCAGTAAAAAGAGGTCCATTGTCACTAGGTTCCTTAAAATATAAGACTTAATTAGTACCAAGACTAGTTAAAATTATTGAGTTATTTACAGTGAACTTTCAACACAGACTAATAAATTAATTTCTTTCAAAATACTGTAATTCTCATACTTAGATTTATAACTGTTTAAAGATTAAGCCCAACTATCTAAGAATCTTTTCGATACTCTCAGAATAGTCCATAATTTATATATCTCTCAAGTTCCATTTTCAAAACCAATAAAATATACAAAACCAGATGCACAGCTTGGTCTTTGCAGAAGTTTAAGAAAAACGTTTAAACTAATTTTCATCTTTATTAAGCTTTCCCTTAAGCAAAGACCAGCAACCATGTTAACTGTATCACCAAGGGGCTACAAGATATTTCTGAGATTTAATAAAATCTCAATACCTGATTTAACCAATTAATGGCAAACTCCCACTCTTCTGCTGTTTCTCATCAGTTTTTTCCAGTGTATCAGAACTAGAAGAAACAGACCTTAGCATTCTGGATCTCCAAAGCAAGCGAGCACTGTCCACTGAACTGTATACTTTCCTTTCTGACACTGATTCCCATTATTTTCCAAACCAAGGAGCCCTACAACTTATTTCCCATATAATAATTTAATGTCTGAAAGAAAATGGGGCTTAGTGACAATTTTCCACCAACTTACTGAACTGCATTCATTTCATATTTTAAGGGACATCAACAAATAAAATTACTATCAAAGAGGCATACATTCACAAAAAGGTATTCTGAACAACAAGAAATAATAGCTGGTAAGGAGTTTTGCCTTGTTAAATAAATATGGAAGGGTGAGAAACAGAATTTTATGGACTTCTTAAATTGTGAATTTTTACTCATTTAGTATTTACTTAGTGTTTGTTATTTTCTTATTTATTATCTATCTTATTTATTGAGAATTGGGGAAAAGTTTAAAAGCAGTGAAACCTTCAAATAAGGAAGCAAACATTTCCAAATTAATTTGAGAGTTGCTCTTCTTTAGGAGGTATGAAGAAAATTATTTTGGATGGAATAGCTGCATAGCTGAAGTTCAAGGTTCAACAGAGCAGTAAGAGACCTCATAATTGAGGCTCATCATCTGACAGAAAACTTGTGAAAATATATAACTGTTTTTTCCCCCATTCAAAAACCCTCAACTGACACAGAAGTTCATTTTGCTCCATGAGATTTAAATAAAACCACACTTATACATACAGTGTCTTATCCTGGATTTTTGTAATTCAAAAAATAGAAATCCCTAGTTAAAGTACTTACAGGAAGACTGCCAATCTAGAGTCAAGCAGTACCAGTTATGAATGAGTATAACAGCAAAGGGGCAACCTGTGTAACACTTGGATCAGGACCTAAAAATAAGCTTTCCTCTTCTGTCAAGGTAAGTATACTTGCCAGCCCAGCCTTGGAAGAGTGGTTCACATGGGCTTGGCATGGCATCAACTCCTTAGAAACATATCAACATATTGAACCAATCAACATATTGAAGTTCGAGGATACAATCCCTAAATTGCCTACTCAGCACCTCAAGTTTTTCCATAACCTGTGCCTCCTTCTCTAGCAGTAATGGTAGCTGAGAGACATGTATGAACGTTGCAAGGCAATGACGGAGTAAGAGTCACAGAATCAGTGTAAGAAATAAAGAAAAGGAAATAAAGAGAAGGAATTTTGGTTAACTTTTGAAATTGTTCAATAATATAATTCAGGTTTGTAAGAGGTTTTCCTAAGACAAATCCTGGCTTATTACCATCAGTATAAAATTTTTGATTTATTCAGTTTCAACCTATGTCATATCAACTTTAATTTTCAAGTTTTCCTTCAAGCAATAATTTATTAAACTTATAATAATGAGAATCAACCATATAAATCAGGCCATTATAATGAAAGCCCCACTACAATGAAGGCTCTTTGAGCTCATTTCATATTTTTTTCTAATCCAATAAGCTTCCATTATAACAAAATAAAGGAGCTACTTCCTTGGCACTGCATTCTAGCCAAAGCTAGCTATTTCTGTTGGAGAAAATACCTTAACTCATAACTAAAATTTTATTAACATATTTCAAATCTAAAATACTTTGCCAACTCTATAATAGCCAAGATTTAGAAAAGAAATTGGGACTGACATTTTAACTAGAATATCACTAAACGTTTCTTTAAGACTTCTAAGTGTCAAAATGAAGATGACAACAGAAAAAAAATTAAAATGTGATATATTTCAATGGCACCATCTAAAATGAACTGGCTGCCATTTAAAAATGAAGCTGTACAAGTTTCTTCTTCCTACCAAAAAATTATGACATATGAATTGAAAATTCAGGTCACTTCTCATAACGTCAGCAAGGAAAATCAAACATCAGTCTGCAAACTTCTATCTAAGCAACTTTGAAGTTCAGATTTCTGTCAGTTCACACTGGTAAAAGACTGATACAATGAACTATTATGTTATATGATCCAAAAACCTAATCTCCACCTCCAGTTCTGCTACTGGCATGAGCACAAAGGGTGAGTACAATTCAAAAAAACTAATTTCTTGTTGTCTTTGTTAGCAAAAAAAGAAAGAAAGAAAGAAAATTTCTTTTTTTGCATTATCCAATTTATTATCAATCTGCCATTTCTCTCTGCCCATTTACTTTCCTGAAACAAAATAGAATATACGTTATGTAGAAGCAAAGAATAAAAGCTTCTATCCTTGGTGTCACAGCTGTTTTCACAAGTCACGGATGAAGGCCCTAAATACAACATATCTTCACTGGATAGAAGGGAGAACATTATTTCCAGCATGTGCCTAAACATCTACCTTAAATATATATGTCTTCACTTCACTCCAATAACAAATACGAAAAACGTGTACATTAACTACTTAGAGTTCTTTTCACGAGCAGATACATCAGCAGTAACAAGTCTTCTACATTAAGGTGGAAACCCACAACAGAAGCACAGGGTACCCTACCTGCAAGCCCCTACTTGCCTAGAAAATGATGAAAAAACAAGAATAAAAATGTGTGTGCAAACATGATTACACTTAAAATAATTCAGATTTTCTGTGTGCCAGATTCTACAGTGGTTCTCAACTTTGATGCACAAAAGAATCACATGGGAGCTTTACTAAAAATACCAATAACCAAACCTCCAATCAGAGATTCTGATTATACTGTACAACCAGGATTGCAAACCACTGTTTAACATACTATCACATTAAGTCTAACTTCAAAATAAAAATCAATTTCCCTTTATTTCTTAAATGACATTTGTAAGAATTTTCTCAAGACAAAATACATGCTTTTTTTTGAAATGTGAAAACATTTTGATATATTTTCTTCATATACAGTCATTTTATAAAACAATTTTTATACTATATAGTACATGCAAACAGAGTTTTGACTCCTACTGTTTAGTAATCATTAAATTTTCCCAGTTAAGTACTCATTCTCTGAAAAGATGAACTTTGGGATAGAGTGTGGCTGAGTATTAGAACACTTGCTGGCATGTATGACAGTCCTGAGTTCTGTCCCTAACATTACCAAAAAAGAACAACAAACAGAAAACATGATCTTTAACAGTCCCTAATATTAGAATGAAAATTTCTCAATAAATATTCTGACTTTAATACTAGAAAGACCTGATACTCATTATATTGTCTATATTTAATGATTCATTTCAACTTTGAATACTATAAAGCTACAAGAAGGTCAATTATGAATGCGCCTATTTGAAAGAAAAGTGAATGGCATCAAGAAGTTTAGAGTAGGGCTGGGGAAATGGATTCAGTGGTTAAGCACCTCTGGGTTCAATCCCTGGTACAAAAAAAAAAAAAAAAAAAAAAAAGTTGAGACTAAATGAACAGAAAGAACAGTTGAAAAGGTGGTAGAAAAATTAAGGTTAAAAATAAATAAAATAAGCTTTTAAGGACTGTATACAAAAAAGAAAGTAAAATAAGGCCCTCATTAGCAAATAACTTAAAATCTAGTTAGGGAAATAAATCTAAAAACAACTAGTGGTATAAGAAGGATATCACAAACTTGGCATGGTGGCACACGATTTGATCCCAGTGGCTAGGGAGGCTGAGATAACAGGATCTCGTTCAAAGCCAGCCTCAGCAAAAGCGAGGTGCTAAGCACCTCAGTGAGATCCTGTCTCTTAATAAAATACAAAATAGGGCTGGGGATGTGGCTCAGTGGTCAGGTGCCCCGAGTTCAATCCCTAATCCCTCTTCCACCAAAAAAAGAAGAAGGATATCACAGGTGAAATTGTAAAATAAATGTTAATACAATGAGTGATATAAGAGTTTAAGGGAGTTCTGAAAATTCGAGTATCAGGAGAAAAAGAAGCAAATAGCTATCACTAAATTTCCCTTTTAAAGGGAAAAAAATCAATAACACTGCTCCAGTTATCAATTCTTTCAGAATTTCAAACTACAACACTGAAAAAGTTATTAAAATATTAAATACAAAAGAAGAATCAACTGAATATTTACTACTGTCCTCATTACAAAGAGAAAGCAATAAGGGTCAATGGAAACAGAACTAAATGAGAAGACAGGAGACGCAAAGAACTAAAATAGGTTTGATTACAGCCTTATAAAGACATGTAATTTGTTCCCCTCCAGTACAAAGAAAATATGTTTTCTATCCATTCTTCCCCTTAACCATATAAATTTAAGAGGGAGTAAAAGTAAAATTACACTGAATAACAACAATATTTATTTTCTGAAAAGCAGAGTATTGGCGATTTAACACAGGGATGCTTTACCACTGAGTTACATCCCTACATTCCTCATTTTTATTTTGAGATAGGGTCTCACTAAATTGTTTAGGGCCCTGCTAAATTGTTGAGGCTGGCCCTGAACTTGGAATCCTCCTGCCTCAGCCCCCCCCAAACCACAGGGATTACGGGCGTGCGCTACCACACCTGGCAACTATTGAAATAATTCAAATTATTCATAATAAATGTAATTCTAAGATAAACATAACAAAATCTCAGGTAACTGCAGAAGAAAAAAAAATAACATGTTTATATTCTACTTCCTTCTAAGAGACAGAGACCATTTCACAAATAAACCAGCCAAGAGGGTCCGAGGTAACCAGAGCATTTGAACCTCATGACTATGAGAAGTCATAAGAGGGCTCATTTCTCACAATGAAAACCTTTAGAAGATCCTATGAAGAAATTAATCTTGCCCATAGATTTAATGTCTGAATTTGCTGTGTCAAAGACAAATGTAGATAATATTCTGCAATTCCATGCAAATTATCCCATTTAATGTTAAAATTTTTAGTTCCTTGGATTCAGCAGCAAGCTGAATCATTCAAAAAGAAATGTTATTCCAAAATGAGAAAGAAGAAAACTCTAAAATGAAAGAGCATCAAGAAAGGGGAAATGTTTGGTAGGAAAACAAAGCACTGACACTAAACTTTAATCATTTCATCTAATTCTGGGCACAAGGGAGAAATAAGCAGGATCCAATTAGCCTCCCACTGTAAACAAAAACAAATACAGGAAATCACCAGTTTCAGAAATTAGACAAAAAGTAGTTCAGGACCATGACCTCTAAAAGACAGAGGTGGAGTATGCTCCATGCCAACCTTAGTTTTTTTTCTTGAAGGCACTTAGAATAAAAAGGAGACCAAAGCCCACTCATGTGGTCCTAATTCACGTGGCCCAGCTATGAGATTAGAGAACTCTAAATTTACTCCTTGATCCACTTTGAGTTGAGTTTTGTGCAGGGTAAGAGACAGGTTCAATTTCATTCTACTAAATATGGAAGAGCAAAAAATAAAATCAATAATCAATAAATGGGATGGTATCAAACTAAAAGCTTACGCACAGCAAAGGAAACAATCAAGAACATGAAGAGACATAAAGAGAGAGCCTACAGAATGGGAGAAAATCTTTACCACCAGCACCTCAAACAGAGCATAAATCTCTAGGATATACAAATAACTCAAAAAACTTAACACCAAAAAAAAAAAACAAAACAAAAAAAAAACAAAAAACAAATAACCCAATCAATAAATGAGCAAAGAAACTGAACAGGCACTTAACAGAAGAAATACAAATGGTCAAAAAAATATGAAAAAACGTTCAACATCTCTAGCAATTAGAGAAATGCAAATCAAAACTACACTGAGGGCTGCGGTTGTGGCTCAGCAGTAGAGCACTCGCCTAGCGTGTGCAGGGCGCTGGGTTCGATCCTCAGCACCACATAAAAATAAAATAAAGGTATTGTGTCCAACCACAACTAAAACAAAACATTAAAAAAAAAAAAAAAAACTACACTGAGATTCCATCTGACCCTAGTCAGAATGACAATTATCAAGAATACAAGTAATAATAAACATTGGGAGAATGTGGAGGGAAAAGGATACCAATTTGCTGATGGGACTGCAAATTGGTTCAACCACTCTGGAAAGCAGTTTGGAAATTACTCAGAAATCTTGAAATGGAACCACCATTTGACCCAGTTATTCCACTCCTCGGTATATAACCAAAGAACTTAAAATCCACATACTACAATGGTGCAGCTTCATCAGTGTTTATAGCAGCTCAATTCACAATAGCCAAGCTATGGAACCAATATATATACACAACGCAATATTACTCAGCCATAAACAAGAATGAAATGATGGCATTTGCCAGTAAATGGATGGAACTGGAGACTATCATGCTAAGTGAAATAAACCAATCCCCCCAATCCAAAGGACAAATGTTCTCTTTGCTATGTAGATGCTAACCCACAATAAGGGAAGGGAAGATTAGCCATTCATTGGACCAAACAAAGAGGAATGAAGAGAAGGAAGGAGGCATGACAACAGGAAAGATAGTAGAATGAATTGAACATATCTTTCCTATCCTCATATATAAATACATGACCAATGTAAATCCACATCATGTACAACCAGAATAATGGGATCCTAATTGGAACAAGTTATGCTTATTCTCTGTATGTATAACACTTCAAAATATACTGACATGTAAAAAAAAAAATTATAAAAAAAAGAGAAAATTCTAAATTTAGAAATACTGGGGGGAAATTTAAAGACTAGTATCTCTTATGAAAAAAGACACAAAAATCCTTAACAAAATATTATCAAAGCAATTTCAGCAATAGGTAAAAAAGCATAATACAATTTGACTGGGCAGGGTATGTGTTAAAAATGCAAAGTTAATTCTACACTCAATTATCATCAATGTAACTGCCATATTAACAGAATAAAGGAGAAAAATTGTATGATCCATCTCAAAAGATGCAAAAAAGCAATCAGAAAATGAACAAGCAAACTGGGGGAAAATATTTACAAAACATATATCTACAGGACTTATATCCAGAATAACTTTCTTTTTATTCAATTTTTAAAAAAAGCAAAAACAACCCAGCTACTAAAAAAAAAAAAAAAAAAAAATGTAAAGGAAGCATGGGAAAAAAGTGGAGAAAGCACTCCATACACAAAAAATACATATGGATGGCTATTAAGTAAAATGAAAAGTCCTAAAAAATATTAGTCATGAAGTAAATGCAAATTGAAGCCAAAATGAGACATGGATGCACATCCACTATAATGGCTAAAACCCAAGCCAACCTGACAAGGACAATACTAAACTAGAGAGATTGAACAATCAGAATCCTCATGCATTACTGATAGATGTGCAAAATGGCACAATCACTTTGGAAATCTGTCAAATACCGTTATAAATCTGAACATGTGATCCCTATAAACCAGTAATTCAAATTCTAAGAATTTATACAAGAGAAATAAAACTATATCCATAAAAACACTTGTACAAGTGTATTTATAGAAGCTGATTCATAGTAATCCAAAGCTGGAATCAACCCAATTGTGTATCAACAAAAAAATAAAAGGGAATGAATGACTGATACACCAACAATATATGTGACCTTTAAAATATCATACTAAGCACAAGCAGTATATATTGCATAATTCCATTTATGTAACACTCAGAATAGGAATAACTAAACCATGGCAAAAAATCTCAGACAAGTCCTTGCCTCAAAGAGTTTTGGAAAGTAGAGATTTAACTGGCAAAGGACATGAGGAATCTTTTTGCAGGGGTGGACATGTTAATAGGATTAAGAGTTAAACAGTTACACACACATTTCCAAAAATCTTTGAACTATTTTATATCCACATATTTCCCTGTAAAAATTATAACTCAATTAAAAATATATATAAAAAAATCACTTAAACAATTTCGTTCCAAAAAAGCTGGGTGAAACAAAAACTGAGTGAAACAAAACGAAAAACTTTCAAGTAATTCTAACTCATGAGTTGTGAAGCCTTTAGGAAAAACAGGGAGTTATATATTAATTTCCCCAAATAACACATTCTGCTGACTCTTATGTTTAACAAAAACATGTTTTTCACATGTATCAAAGAACTCTGGGGGTCAGGCACAGAAGCTCAGGTTCCTGGAGGCTCCAGAGGCTGAGGCCCTATGCAACTTGGTAAAACCCTGTCTGTAAATAAAATACAAAACAGGGATGGGGATGTGTGTGGCTCAGTGGTCGAGTGCCCCTGAGTTCAACTGCTGGTACCAAAGGAAAAAAAACACCCTAGGGGAGGGGACATACGAACATTGGTAAGTAAAAAGGTGAATAATTGACTTAAAAAAAAAAAAAAAGTCATCTTTTTAGTTCATAAATTTGCAAATTGACCTGGTTATTCATAGTGTGCTTATTATGTAAGATGAGATATTGTCAATCCTTACACACTAATTTTGACATTAGCATATCAGAGAAAGGCCAACAATCATAAATAATTTAATTTACTGAGCTGAACAAGGAAGGGAAAAAAAATCAGGAATAAGTCAAAAGAAAAAAATATAACCAAGTGGAAGTCTAGAAATAAATGCAAAATATAATAAAATTACATTAAATCAGTAATGTAAATATTAAACGCATCTGACCTAATCCAAACAGATAAAATGAAAAGACTGAGCTGAATATTTTTACTCCACAGCTGCATATTTCTACACTTTTATTCACTTAACCCCAAATACCAGTACCTCTCTAATTCAAAACAGGCCAGAAGGACTTCTTCTTCTTGAGCACTTCAAATTGTAAAGCTTCTTTTGTTTCCCATAAAATATTTACAAAACATTATTTAAAATGTAATACATTATGGTTTAATTAATTATACTTATCAAAAAGGATGTTTTACAAAATAAATATCATGTTAACTTCAGTTAAGCAAAGAAAATATTAGCTGAAACATTTTCTTACCACTTTCACCACACAGGGTGCATCACTGCCAACCGATTTTGAAGAATTTCTATCAGCTGTTTAAGAAAATTAAATGATATCAGAACAAGTAACATTATTATAAATATTATACCAATATTTAGATCTATATATCTGTAATCCTTGATAGAGTAAGTTTCAGTTCCCAAATATGTGTTTCAGGATATTATCACAGCACATTTCGTCAATTTTAGGACTGTTCCGTGTTTTAACATGTCTGAAACTAGAACGCATCTTACAAACTCTGGTTTCTAGAATTTGATCAATTTAATTGCAGGAAACTCCAAGTTTACGTTAAATATTTAACTCAAAAGTATTCATGGCCTTTGACATTCTAACATGCGTTGTGAATTCCCTGAAGAATAACTGATATAATTTTTAAATTTTAATAAACTATGAAATCTGTTTATAAGGAACATCTGAAAGGTATGAAATAGGGAACTGAAGTTCAAAAACTCCTAACTTGGGAAAATATCATCCAGATCAATACTTAAGGATGTACCGGAACTTTTAACTGCCATCCAAAATAATTTTAACATAACTGTCTTTTTATTTCATGCAAATAAAGAAGCACTGTTTTCTTAGAATACTGAGTTAAGCATATAACATTGCCCATATTCTCACTATTTACCAAATACTTCTTAAATGCCAGTTTCTAGAAAATAGGGATTTAGAAAAGACACAGATAACAAATAAGTATGTTTGATGGCAGTAGGTACCAGGGGAAAAATTAAGCCAGCAAGGAAGGGAGGCAGAGTTACAGTGTAGGAAGAGACCTTGTGGACAGCACTACTCAAGCACTGGTCTCAAGGGATCGAGGGAGTGAGCCAAGAGTACAGAGGGAAAAGAACTCCAGGCAGACCAGCACAAAGGACTAGATGTGGGAGCATGCTGGACCAGTTTGTAACTGGGAGAGAAGAAGTAAGGAGGAGAAAAATGACAGGAGACATCAGAAAAGCAGCAGGGTTTAACAGGTAACATCAAGGTTTTGAGAAGGAGACTGGCAAGATCAGACTCATTTTGGTGAACAGGGGGCAAAAGCAGAATCTGGCAGATCAATGAGCAAGAAGTAATAGTACTCCAAAGGGAGAAAAGAGTGACCTTGAACCAGTGTGGAAAACAAGAGAAGGTGTTGATAATTGGTCAGACTGACCTCACATTCAAAAGAGAGCCAACAGGATTCATTGATGGATTGAAGGTAAAGGTTTAACAGAGAAAAACTGAGGTATAGATGCCTCCATGATTTTGGCCTAAGCAACTGGAAAGAGGAAGTCGCTAATATGGAGAAAACTGCAGAAGGAACTAATTCTTTGGAGTATCTTAAGTTGCAAATGTTTATTATACATCCAAGTTCAGATAGATGTTAAAAGGCAGTTGGATATTTAAATCTTGAGTTCAGTAGAACAGCCTAAGTAGGGAAAATATATTTGAGAGTCATCAACAGAGATACACTATTTATTTAAAGCTCTGAGACTGGAAGAGATCCCCTAGGGAATGAGTGTAGAAAGAGTAAAGAAGGAATTCTAGGACTGAACCCTAAGGCACTCTCACATTAGAAGCTGATGAGATGAAGAGGAACAGGCAATGGAAACCAAGAAACTACAAATCAGCTGGGAAGCAGCAGTGTTTAGAAGGGCTGCAGCTAAAATACTTCAGACTAAAGAAGAAAGACCAACTGATAAAAATGGCTAATATGGGCAGATGAAGAGGTTGAGCTCCTTGAGGAACAGCCCCAGGGAATGTCACTTGGATATTAAATTAGTAATAAAGCAGGTTCAGATTTTTTAACAGAATATTAAAATAAAGATAGCATCCCAATAATACTAGATAATTCAGATGAGGAAAGGTGGGAAGGAAAGCAAGCTCAATAATTCACTCAAACAGTACAAAGTGCAAAATATGCCAGGCACAAGGAAAATAAGAGCTGTCCTCGTCAAGAAGTACCTGTTTATTCTGGAATTTAAAAAAGTAATTTCAAGGCATGTGGAAACTATTAAGCAAGGGTAAACACAAGGGGAATATAAACATATAGTACCTGTTCTACACTTAGCTCTGAGGAGCAAGGAGCATCATATAAAGTTTTCAATGAGATATGTGCATTTCCATGTTTCTCTGAAGCATTATATACAGTTGCCAAGACATAGAAACAACCTAAATGTCCATCAAGGGGAAGAATAGATAAATATGTGGCATATAACAGACAACAGTGTTATGGTTTGGATTTTTAAGTGTCTCTAAGGGTTCATCTGTTAAAGGCTTGGTCACTAGCTGATGGGGCTTATTAGGAGCTAGTGGAACCTTTCAGGAGGTGGGTCCTAGTGGAGGAAATGGGTTATCCAGGACATGTCCTTGAAGGAGCTATTGGGACCCTGGTCCTGTCCTCTCTCTGCTTTCTTTCCATCATGAGGTGAGCAGCTTGGCCCTGCCACATGCTCCATGCCATGACATTATCACATTGGCAATTTTATTTTAATTATATGTTGAAATGATTTATGTTGGATGTATTGGTTAAGCAAAATAAATCAGTAAGTTAAAAAAAAAAGGCAGCAGCAGCATATGCACAGATGAGAGACAAAGGGCAGACTGATGGCTGAAGCATAGATTTGAGGAAACAAAAGGGGTGAAAACAAACATATATAGGGTCCTGTATGCCATTCTTTTTTTTTTTTAATCTTTTTTTTTTAAGAGAGAGAGAGAGAGAGAGAGAATTTTTAATATTTATTTTTTAGTTTTTGGCGGACACAACATCTTTGTTTGTATGTGGTGCTGAGGATTGAACCCAGGCCGCACACATGCCAGGTGAGCGTGCTACCGCTTGAGCCACATCCCCAGGCCCCCTGTATGCCATTCTTAAAAAAAAAAAAAAAAAAAAAAGTCTGGCTCTTTAAGGGCACTGGAGATCACTAAAGAGATTTAAACAGAATGATCAAATGATCTGATTGGCATATTAGGCCACTCAGGCCACACTGTGAACAATGGGATGCAAGGAGGCCAGGACTAGATGAGAAGAAAGAATCTCAGTGTGAGTCCAGCACAGACAAGATAATGGCCTAACCTAGGGTACTGGCAGGAAAGAAGGAGAGAAACAGATGGATTTGAGAAGTCACAGTTAAAGCAATAGGAGTAGCTAAGGTACTAGAAAAATTAATGAGGGAATATGCAAGAACATCTTCCCAGTATCTAGCTTAACAGGTTTCATTTATTCAGATAATCCTCTCCTAATCATGACATGATCAGAAAATATAATATGATATAAATTTAAGACATGTCTATGGGACATCCATCTAGGGACCTGTTGTAGGCCACTGGCCATGGGCCTGAATATTGGAGATCAAGCCCTAGGTTATAGATGAAAGATATGGAAATCAAAAATAAAGAGAAGTAACAAAAGCCATGAAATCTAATAAGATCAGTCTGAAAGAATACACAGAGGGATAAGTGAGACAAGGAAGGAGAGCTGAAGAACATATGAGTACTTAAAAATGAGTTAACTAAGCACAGCCAGAAGAAGAAAACAAGGGGGGAAGGTATAGTGTACCAAGAAGACAATGGTGGAAGCATTTTTTTTTTTTGGGGGGGGGGGGAGAAAGAAAGATATATAGTATCAAATGCTACAGGGGGAAAAAAAAAAAAAATCAATGAAATTTCCAAGGCAATCTATTAATTTCATGAATAGACACTGAAAATGATCTTGAATATGGTGTTTCAATGTATAAGTGGGTACAAAGAGATGAACTAGAGGCAGCCATATTCAAGCAAATCCATTCTTTTCAAATTGGTCAACCCAGGTTTACAAAAGCAAAGTTTTACCACATAGTGATATAAAACTATTGATGTTAAAAAAAGAACACTAGATAGCACCTGTTAATAATACATACAAATAAAACATTTAACACACATGCAGAGCAAGTCTCAAATTTGCAAAAGGTTATAAATTAAAGCAAGTTAATAGAAAAAGGGTCTACTTGTTTACAGACAAGTTGCCATTAACAAGTCATAAATCCAAATATCCTGCAGTAGAGACAACTTACATATAACCTACCCTATTTCTCCTAAACCACTTGGCTAATATAGCTATTACTTCTTCAGGGTTTATGAAGATTTTCCCCTGAAGTCAAATACAGCCTAATTCAATGGAATGGGTATGACTCTAAACAAGATCAAGGAATTTGATCTTGATTTTCCCAAAGACAAGTTTCCCCTGCCTATATGAGTCTTATACAATGTATAAGATATAGAAAACCACCAATTTTGAAGCTATGTTTTATGAAGACAGGCCAAGAGACTGCAGCTGACCAAGTGCAGCCCACTGATGGCAGAGGAAGTTAAGTTACTCTCTTGAGTAAGAGCAGTTGCTATATTACCTGTGCTGTGGTTCTCAAACTTCAAACACACTGCTGGGCCCTCTCCTACAGTGTTGAATGCACAGGTCTGGAGTAGGGCCTAAGAATTTGCAGTTCTAACAAGTTTCCAGGTGATTCTCATCTATGCTACACTATTAGCTTGAAAGAAAAAAAAAAAAAAGGTTCCATGGCTAAAAGTACAATTTCATAAACTTCCATGGAGAAATTAATAAACAGTTAAATAACTAAATTGAGATGAGGTGGGATAACAACAACAATTGGAAAATTTAAAGAGAAATATCAAAAGCTAATACAAAATGCTCTGTTAATACAACCCCTACTAATATTCTTGGTGAAGCAGAAAGCTTTACAAATACTCAGGTAAAATATTTTTTAAATCAATAATTTAACCTACAGAATTTCTAAGTTCTAAATATATCTCCAAAAATTTCAACGTAAGTACGTTAATTAGTGGTACATTTGATCAAGCCCAATATGCAGTTTCCATGTCATTCTCCTAATTCCATTACACCGATTATTTGGGTTGTGCAGAAAGGAGAGGAAAAATCCACACCTGTAAAAGACATGTAAAATTTGTCAAAGAGAGAATAAATTCTAGTTGGGTAGAAATGGGGGAGAAAAGAAGTACATAGCTTTGACTCTCAAGACATTAAAATTGTATAAAATACCTTAAAAATCTAAAGCCATAGTGCACACTAGTGATAGTATGACATATATTTTATCCTTTTTCCACTCTGATTAAATGAGCAATCTTCTACTCCTCTGTCAGAGATGCATTTTTGCTTAATCATACAATATTAAGTTGACTGCAGATTATTAGGAACATCCAATAATAGCTCATAAATGAGAAACCATTTTGATAAGAAAGCACATAAATCTTTGGATTGATGATTAGAAGTAGTCATACACTTACCAAGATATATACAGCCAAAGCCACCTTGGCCAATGGGTAATCCTAGTTTCCATTCCTTTTTTGACATGTCAGTTATTATCTCCCCAGCTGCAAATTGTTCTGCAAGACGTCTCTTTGCAGGGCCCTGTCTTACAGCCTGAGCTGCTTTCACACGAGGCATTTTTCACTGTAAGACAGAACAAAGCAACACTCATAATTATAATCTCAGTAGTGTTCAAAACATTTTTCCTAAAGGAAAGCTTCTGTGCAGAGAGGTTGTTCAAATTCCTACTTATCCCAACACTTAAGTTAAGGACATCTGCTAATTCTGATTTATAATGGCTCAAATTCAATTTCATTATCTCTTAGCTTGGATAGGAGACTATAAATAAAATGATCTATGAAATTACTTTCAAGGAAAATATTTAGTTTTAAGTTTCAATTACATATCATCTACAATTAAAATGCTATTTTTAAAAAATCCTTCCATGAAGTTGAGGGGATAGGTGCACCAAATAGAATGCACACATTATAGCAATGCCATGAGTAGTTTATAAAGGTTAACACTGATGTGACAGGTACACAATACTATTGTATTATGAAAACAAAATACAATTAAATACAACAGGCCCTTAGGAGAGCACTTGGGACATTAGATTAGATGCTTTAAGTAGATCTCATTCATTCTCAAAACTCTGAAGACCACAATATCACCTCCATTTAACAGAGGAGGGAATTTAGGCTCAAGGTTAACCCTGAACCTGGTAGTTGCAGCAGCACAGCTGTTTAATCTCCTTGAATTCCCCCCAACAGCAGACAGGACAACATAAAAGCAAAACTCCAAACCCACGGATAGCAATATCTCTATCTCCAAAAGCCCAGAATTTGAGCAGGTAAGACAAACCAGGCTGGACTACACAACTCTCCAAAGTAACCAGCCAGGCTCCACCCAAGCTAAAGAGAAAATGCTGAGGATACAATCCAAAGTAGCATCACGAGGATAATACAAAGTTCTAATAAAAGTGCATCTGGGTTCTAGTCTCCACATTTTAGAAGACTACACAAAAACAAATAGAGAGGGACCTCTAGAAATAATTCAAAAGTCCAACTAAAACTAACTGTACATAAAGAAAACTACTTGTATACAAATCTCAGCAATTGAAAGGAATCAAGGTCTAGTCCCACACAAAATTGATATTAAGGGGAAAAAAGAACAAAAATATCCCTTCAGAAAAACACTTCTTCCCAGAAAATTAAAAGCCATAAATGTTTCAAAACAAGGTAAATAAAAATTATATACAAAGATTAACAAAAATTGTCATTAGAAAAACTCATAAATTAAGTGGCAGAAAAAAAGTAATTAAAAATAAAAGGAGCTAGGTGTACAGCTAGCTCAGTGGCAGAACCTCAGGTTCGACTCCCTACACCAAAAAAAAAAAAAAAAGAAAAATAGATTCAGAAATGAAGACTAAATTAGAAGGCAAGCAGGCTAAAAAGAAAAATACTTTAGGCTTAAGAGAAACAGAAAGCGAAAAGGAAAAAAACAAAAACTCAGAAAGGGCAAAAAAGATGAGAAAGTGGTTTTTTTGGTTTGGTTGGGTAGTGCTGGGGATGGACTCCAAAGGTGTTCCACCTCTGATCTACATCTCCAGCCCCTTTATTTATTTATTTATTTGTTTGTTTCTTTAGTTTTGAAACAGGCTCTAAGTTGCCAAGGCTGGGTTCAAACTTGGGGTGCTCCTGCTTCTGCTTCCTGAATCGCTGGAATTACAGGTGTATGCCACAATATCCAGCCAATGAAAATGTTTCATGTGAAAAATCACGAATTCATAAAACAAAGAAAACCAATACATATAATAGGGAAAATCAAAGTACAAATATTGTGAAGTGTTATTAACAGGGAAAAAGGTAACAAGAATCTACTACAGACCAAGTCTCAGATATCCAAAAGCACTAAGGAAACATCAATACTACTGCACACTAAATTAATAAATATGCATACATATACAAGTGTAGAACTGAAATGAAAAAAAGGGTTACAAAGGAGAGAATGGAGTACATAAAATGGGCATATATCCAAACAATGCAGACATATTCCAATATAAAAAGTGGGAGAATATATATATAAAAGCAGCAACTTTCCAGTAATCATACTATAGTGATACTTGCTTTTGTTAACTAAAGCTATTGTGTCCATAAATGTGGAATGATGCAAATAAGTAAAATAGCCCCTCACAAATCCTTTCAGTTATCCAAGGATGAACAAGGTTTGAAAATATTAAATTGAAAATTCCAGAAATAAACAATTCATCCATTTTAAACTGCATGCCTTTCTGAGTAGCACAATGAAATCTTGAGTCATACCACTCTGCTCAGACCTACACGTTTCATCTTTTTGTCCACTGTGTCCATGCTGCATACCCTCAGCGCCCATTAGTCATAGCAGTCATCTTGGTTATCACCATTGACTGTCACAATAATGCAACGCTTTTTTCCAAGCAAAAAAGATGAGCAGTAGTAGCCTAAGACCACTTTATAATGTCCAAGTCACTTCATCTCATCAGATAGGCACCACAAGAAGAATTAGTACAATAACGTTTTGAGAAAGAGACACACATAACTTATTAAGGTATAATTATAATTCTGCCACTGTTATAATTTTTTTATTGGCCTTTATTTTGTTCATTTATTTATATGCAATGCTGAGAATCAAACCCAGTGCCTCACACATGCCAGGCAAGCATTCTACCACTGAGCCACAGTCCCAGCTCCATAACTGTGGGGTTTTTTTTTTTAATATTTATTTTTTAGTTATTTATTTTTATGTGGTGCTGAGGATTGAACCCAGGGCTTTGCATGTGCAAGGCGAGCACTCTACCACTGAGCCGCAACCCCAGCCCCTTCATAACTGTTTTATATTAATAGTTATTGTTGTTAAATCTCTTACTCTAAATTTTACGACAGGTATAAATTTTACAACAGGTATGTATATAAAAGAAAATACATAGTATACGCAGTATATCTGTGGTTTCAGGCATCCACTGGGGATCTTGGAATGATTTCCCCTGTGAATAAAGGGAGACTACTGTAATAAGTAACATTCTTATTCTATTATCCTTGGTGTCTTTAAAATCACAATTCAAATTTGGAAGAAAGGAGATATAAATGATAAAAAAAGGAGAAGTACATTAAAATGTTGTATTGAAAATACATTTAGGGCTGGGGATGTGGCTCAAGCGGTAGCACGCTCGCCTGGCATGTGTGCAGCCCGGGTTCGATCCTCAGCACCACATACAAAAAAGGACGTTGTGTCCGCCAAAAACTAAAAATAAATAAATAAATATTTTAAAAATTCTAAAAAAAGAAAATACATTTAATTTATAAGACAGTTCACCTTTTACAAAAAGTACACACATACATATGTATTCGAAACTTTGTACTCCCTATCCCTATTCACAAAAAAGTTTAGATATAATGAGCAACCCAGAAAGCACAAACATCCTGGTGGTGAACTGTAAAGAAAACTGTTTCCATTAGAAGAAACTAGGTTTCTTTAATAATTGATTCCAGTTCTGGAGCGGAAAATCTCTAAGAGAAGCTTAGGACATCTTGTAGTACTAAATGGCAAGAAAGTTATCAAAAACCACCAGGGTTTATATAAAATAGTCTAAGGAGCCAGTTTCAAAGATACTCCAACTGAGGGGAAATTTGAGTCAGTAAAAATAATAATCACAATGCATTCAAACACATAAAATGGATATATCCAAGAGTTCACAAAAGAAATCCTAATGAATAAATTTTAAGAGAATAACAGGAAACCAATTCATTATAAAAACTGGCAAAGAGAGAAAACTCAAGGTTTTATCCTCTTTCATGCATGAATTGTACCACTGGGTAAGCAAATAGAAAATGAAGAGAAATTTCTCTTTAAGAAATATTTCAGCTAATAAAAAAGAATGGTTTTAGATTAGTACCATTTTCCCCAATTCTATCTCCTAATGAATTAATGGATCCAGGCAATAAGCACTGGTAGCAACTACCATGGAAATAAGAGAGAGATCCACTTGTCTCCTGATTCACACCACCACCCATAAAGCAATTACACCAAAATATAAACCAAAACCAAACAGAACTTGAATCTGATCAAGCCTACTAATTTACAAGATACGACAAGAAGAACATGATAAACTAATACAGGAATGTGATCAGTAAACTCCTGTGGGAATCCTGAAGCACATACAATTTTCAACAAATGAAGGAGGAACCAGAATAGGGAAAAAGGAAACTGGACTTTAAAAAACTTAAAATATCTAAAACAAAAGAAAAAGCAGGTAAATTTAAATCACAGTACTTAGGGGGTGCAAGTTAACAATGAAAATAAGAAAGCGGTTATCATAAAAGATAGACTTTACTTGGGGTAAGCATGTGGAAATTGTGACTAGGATGGGAGATGTGGCAGGCAAAGTTTTATTTCTTGATTAAGATGGTGCTCATGAGACCACCTTGAAAGATACATTCATTAAACCTGTTTGCTTGATAGAGTTTTCTGTATTGTATATAATTTTAAACATTAAAAAACTACTCCTCCTATAATTAACAATCACTAAGGGATCAAAACTGGAAACCTTTTTATACTCAGTAAGCTCATCCCATTCCCAGTCAACAAAAAGAAAAAAGACTTCTAAGCAAAATCTGTACTTCAATTCCTGTGAACTATTAGTGAACTGTGTTCATTTTCTTTCAGATTGTTATTCTTGCTTTTTGTTGATAGGCAATTCTTATATATTATGTATTAAAGAAATTACTTCTTTGTATTGCAAGTAATATTCCCAACTTACCTTTTCACATTGTTTATTTTTAGCTTTTGGATTTTATGACACCCTCAGAAAGACCTCCACTGTTAAAAAAAAAAAAAAAAAAAAACCTTTTAATGGCTCTCATGTTTTCTTTTATTATTTTATGGTATATATTTTGCTGGTAAAATTTTGATCTGTCTGTATTTATTTTGGTATGAGGTAGGAAACCAGCTTTTTCCAAATGGTTAATCAATTTTGTTCTTCTTTTTCTCACTTCTCAAACACATCAGGGGAACCCACAGTGCTCAAGGAATTTAAATGTACCATAGCAACCCAAGAAAACCAAGCACAAAAAATATTCACATAAAAGTGACTGGCAGGAGACAGGGCATGGGGAAGGAAACACCCCTTATGACTCTCAGCTCTACCAAGGACTCTCTCAACATTCTACCTGAAGCCCCTTCCTTCAAGGGAAAACTGGGTCATCCTGTGGTTAAAGGGAGAAATGTAGAAGACCACAAAAGGAATTCAAGATGAAGGGAAAGTCTTCCAAAGATCTTCAGTCTATGTAATAGCCCAGGAACTGACCTAAAGTTAACTTATTACTAGTTAGCATCTCATTAGCATTGCAGTTTGCTTCCCTCTGTGTATGTGTGTGTGGGGGGGGTAGGGGACACTTATGCATGGGTAATAAAGAAGAAATTATGCCAGGTTTTGTTGTCAAATCAAGGAGTCAATCAACCCCAGATCCACCCCAGGAAAAGGTGGAAAAACTAACACTGCCCAAATAAAATCCAAAATCCAAAAGTAAAAGTGAGCTCCACTGTGTAGATGGGACTCCAAGTTACTCTGCAGCTCAATCCATCTACTCTCACAGAGCGTTTTCTCTCAATTTCAATAAACCTCTGTCTTGCTTGTTAACCTCTCAGTTCTTGCTCAATTCTTGGCTCAGGACGTGAAGATCCTGGACCCAAGACCCTCTAGGGAACCCTGGCCTTGCTACAGGAACAAAAGTATTAACATATAGTTCCTAGCTAATTGATTTCTTTGCAAAAATCAAAGTATGAAAAATATCAATAATATTTGAAACTAACTTTGTCCTTGGGTTAAAAGCATACTCACACCTAAGTTAGCTCCACATGAATGTTAAGGAATCACTGACATATACTCTGTGGC
Source organism: Callospermophilus lateralis (assembly GCF_048772815.1). Lineage (NCBI taxonomy): Eukaryota > Metazoa > Chordata > Mammalia > Rodentia > Sciuridae > Callospermophilus > Callospermophilus lateralis. Next base: position 10,022,288 of record NC_135307.1, read on the forward strand.
TCAGACAAAAAGAAATCACTATGACACAGAAATATTTCTTTAAAATGTACCTAGATGAAACTCCTACATGTGGCTCCTAACAAAAAAAAAAAAAATGTGGAGGACTCCCTTCTGCTGCTCCCTATAATCTCAGGATGACCTCAGGCAACCAATGGCCATGTCTGTGCTCAAGGGCTGCTTCTCATGGGTGCAAGAGGCTCAAGGACAATGTATTAGTAAACAAGCATTTACTCAACATCTTGTCTCTTCAAAGTGTTGAGAGTCATAAAAAAAATGTAAAGAAATGCAGTTAGTATACCACATACTGTAGAGGGCATTTCAACATAACTGTTCCTAGAGGGAAAAAAAAATTATACTTGGTGATGATGATTCTTTAATGTGCTTCTGGGTTATTTCTATTTGTTAACATTTTATTTAGAAACAAAATTCATATAAGACTGATCTATAAATTAATTGTCTTCTATCATACTTAGGTATTAATAATATGCTCACTTCACAAAAAATTTCTGGAAGCTTTTCTTCTTTTAACACAATCTAAAACATCGAAACAGCATTTAAATATCTATTCCTTAAAGGTTTTTTTAAAGACATCAACTGTGAAAGTCTGACAATACCAAGTGTTGGTAGAAGGTAGAACAACTGGGACTCTCACATTCTTTACCATTTTCACCATTCTGAAAAATCCATTTGACAGTAGTTAATTAACTGACCTAGCAATTCTTCTATGTGTATACGTAGGACAAACAAAAATATGTCCATCAAAAGACAAATAGAAGAAATAATAGCAGCTTTTATCACAATTGCCACAAACCGGGAACCCACATACCCATTAACAAGAAAGCAAATATAACACAATGGATTAACCTCCCAAACACTATGTTGAGGGGGAAAAAAGCCAGACAAGAAGAAATACTATATGGTTTCATTTATGTGAATTTCAATAAAAACAAACCTAATCACTGGTGACAGAAATCAAACAGCGGATACTTTTTCGGGAGGAAATGACTTAAGAGTTGGAAGAAGGCATCATGAGGAAGGTACCTCAGGATCTGGCAATGTTTTAAAGCCAGTCTTGATGATACTTAAACTGTATGTTTACTTCCTAAAAGTTAATCAAACTGTACACTTGTGATTTATTTCACTCTATTTATGCAAAATTAATAGTAAATTACACAAATCATGAGTTATAACAGGGTTCACTCAAAAGACAGAAAACATATAAGTAATTTAAACAGAATCTAATACAAAAATTATTAATTTATAAAAGGTGGTCAACCACTAAAGGGAATAAAAAACAATTTTAAGGAATGTGGGAATAGAAAATGCAGGCAAACTGTTACTATTTCAAAGGCTAAGTGAAAGTACCCAAGAGAGTACTTTTCATTGGAGTGGTTGTGGCAATACCCTGTTGGGTGGTAGAGTTTTCTGGAGTACTGGTAAGCTGGAAGCCAGTCCATTGGAGAGTACTGGTGGGAGCAATAAGCTGCCTACTGCAGTGCTAAAAACACTCACAGTAGAGAAAGCACTGCTGGCAGCTGGACCTTGAGAGAGAGAAAAACGAACAAATGAAGAAAAAAGACAACAACAGCAAGAGAAGCCCCTTCCTCTGCTATGTCTTGCAGTGACCCCCTCTCACCTTCTACCAACAAAACCTAACATTACTCCAGAAAAGAGAAAATATTTACAGAGTCTAGCTCAAGTATTAAACAGAACAAAGAAGGGGAAAAACTGGAGTTGAGAGGCCATAAATTGATAACTGCACACATGTATAGAATGATATTCTTTTATATATGAATACACACTAATACAACAACAACATAAGACATTGTGATATCATAACATTGCCTAACATCCTTTTCTGTCAATACTCTCATGTTCTTCCAAACAAAAGCTTAGTAGTGTGCCTCTCAAGGGATGCACTTACTTTGGAGAACAGGATTCTGCAAGCTTTGTCTGGGATCTGTGTCTACACCTCAGTGTCCCTTTCAATATCCTCCCATACTCCTAGTTGACCTCACTGCTCTGAAAGTGCCTCTTATTTTCTAGTTAAGGACTATTATAAGAAGCCTACTAGTTTCTGAGAATATAAAATCTGTTGTATCTCAATCTCCTTGTTCCTTTTCAGATAATTTCTGAAAGGGGAATTATTTAAAATCAAATCCCTGCTCTCAAAAGTAACATAAGCACAAGTCCTTGCCTTAGTAGTTAACGAGTGTTCTAAAATACTAATTTGAATTAAACAATTGCATTAGTACATTCCAGACTTCTTCTAATAATGAAACCAATATCTTCATTAAGGTTTCCATTAAAGAATACACTGGAGGGTACAACCCATAACCAAATTAAATCTTTCTGCATTAATTTCAGATAACTTCACTCAAATCTACTATTATAGTAGCCAATGCAACAGAGAGGTTTCAGGAAAGAAAAAAGTTTTATCACATAATCCATTACATAATCTGACTGCTTCTTTTCCCTTTGATACTAACTGGAATGCAGATGCAACTGAAAAGCACATCAAGATGCAAATCAATACTGCCCTTTGCTGAAATCACTCACTGGTATATTCCATATTAGCATATTCACCAAAATTTAATTGTAAACAGAGTAATTATGGTACTAAAGTTATTAAATACACAAAGCAAGCTTGGAACTATACATATTCAAATAGAATTTCAGTGGCAGATCAACTTTTATATCTGAAACAATAGCCTAATTAATAGTCAGCTCTGATGATAAAATGGTCCTCTGTTTTTCAGATAACATTCCAAAAAAGTTCTGCTATGAATATTAAAACAAAGTTTTGTGAATAGATTTTAAAATTTCAATAGCTATATTTATCATAATATGGTACTGTATTTAGACAACTGGCATTTTTTCAAGTTCTGGATTCAAATTTGGAATTTTCTTTTAATCTGCTGAGAGGGGCAGGGTGGGGGAGAAGCTTGAATAGATCACAACAATGATACTAAGACACTGAGAGCTCTATGAATTCCTCATACCCATGCTGGGAAATTACAATGCTGTATAAAGCTCATTACACATTGCATGACTACTCAAAGTTTCCCTATAATAGGTATGCATATAAGCTCCTTTATTGGGTCATATATTTTTATAAAATTTTCTTTAAAGTCTCAACTTCTCTGATGTTTCATACTACACAGAAAGACACGGATTCAAGGATAATTTAGGACAAGCTGGACTACTCCTCATTCCACTAACATGGTACCAACACATTACCTCCACTCTTTGGCCTTTTCTTCCTTATACCACTCCCCACCCAAATACATTTATTGAAACCTTTCCCATACCTAAAAACCTATCTCTTCCTTGGTCAGCTATGACCTTTGAAGTATTGTTCACCTCTTCTTGCATATGAGAAAGGTTCACTATAAATTTATGGGCGGCCTGGATACAAAAATTGTCTTATTCACAATACATTATACTTTGTAGGAACTCCATAAATTTCTTTTCTATAACTAAGAGGCAAAATGTTTAAGTCTGTTTTTAATCCAAGTCCCTGATGCCTAACTCTATGCTGATATCACCCAACTACAGAGGACACTGCCACTGCTTTTAAGCTAAGCAATCACTCCCTGTGATTATGTTATTTATTCTTCTTCAAAACTGTAATTCTCTTCCTAACTCATAATTCTTAACAAATGATATAAATCCTAGTTTTGAAAGAAAACAGGCTGGGCACAGTGGCAAACACCTGTAATCCCTCCCTTTTCTTTCCAAGAATCAAATCTACATGCCACTTGCACCCACTTCAAGTCCAACTTAGCATCCAATCCTAGCTTCCTTCTCTCCTATCACTATGTAAAAAAGCTATTCTCCTATGGAACATCGGGTCCTTCACCTCATATTCCATCCTCTCCAACCTTCTCAAGATTTATACTATTAATTCATCCTTCTCTCATATAATCAATGTCTACAACAATTGCATCCTTCACATCAGTTTTGAAAAGTGCCTCAAGGCTCTCTGATAAAAAATTTTAAAATAAAAAAATGTTTAATCCCCCTCCATTAGCATCCTTTATTTTCCTTTTCAATGCCAATGTCTCAGTAATCATCTGTACTTGCTATAATTTCCTTTTTCCTCACATACTCGATTCATGCTACCTGGACTCCATTTACATGACTCCACTCTAACAACTCTTGCTAAGTTCATGACTGGCCACCTCGTTATAAAATCCAGATGACATTTTCAATCCTTTCTTATTTACTTGCCCAATTGCACTCAACACTGTTGCTTCATTCTTCTTTTCTTGAAACAAACTCTTCCTTTTGCTTTGATTGCATTCTCCACTCAGGTTATTCACAGTTCTAGATAATTTGTGTGTACAAGTAACAGCTTATTCTTTCAAAAAGCTTGCTGTCCTCTGTGAAATATAATTTTCCAGAACTGTACCAAAGGTAGAAGCATGCCTGGCCAACAAAGAGGAAGGATGCCAGTGTGGCCAGGGTAAAATGAGCAAGAGAGGAGTCAGAGGTGAAATGCAGGGGCTAGCAGAGCCTTGAAGGCCACTGATGGGACTCAGACTTTGGCAAAAGGTAAACCTACCTTCTACAAGGTTTTGGAACATATTATACTTGCATTTTAATTTACAATGTTTCATTAAGAACATCTAAGTCAAGAATTTTCCCACTGACTTATTTCTTACCAAAGCTTTTACATTTTTTTATATTCTTCACTAACATGTATAAGTTCATTCTCAAAATACATTCCATCTATAAAATGAACTATATAAGCTTGAATCCAAAATTTTAAATACATCATAGTATTTGTGTCAAAAAAGTCACCTCGGGGTAGGAATGGGTTTATAATAGATCAAATTCATCCCTGAAAAGTAGATGATGGAGCTGGTTGCTGTGGCACACACCTTTAATCGAGAGTGAGTTAGGAGGACAGCACATTCCAGACCAACCCTTGCAACTTGGTGAGACCCTATCTCAAAACAAATAGGAAAGGGAGGGTTGGGAATGTAGCCCAGTGGTAGAGCACCCCTGGGTTCATCACCAGTGCCACCAAAAAAAAAAAAAAAAAAAAAGTAGAGGACAGACTAAGCCTTATTCTTCTTTACATTTTATTAACTGAGCAGTGCTATTAGACTGAACAATTTGTATCTTTGGTCTGGCGCAGGGGTGGGGGTGGAGGTGGAGGTGGAGGTAGGAGTGGCTTGAGGAGTGAACCCACAGGCTCTTTACCATCTAGCTAACTAGCTTCCTTCTCTCATTTACATAAAATTACCCTAGGAAATTTTATTTTTTATTTTGAGACAGTTTCTCATTAACTTGCTTAAGGCCTTGATAAGTTGCTGAGACTGGCTTGGAACCTTCATTGATCCTCCTGCTTCTCCCTGCCTCCCAAGTAGCTAGGATTACAGGCATGCACCACCACTCCCAGATGCAAACTTTTTGACAAAAATGAACATTTTTACCATACTATGTCACTTAAGTTAAAATAAAAATATCAAGTCCCATAAAATTCTATGTTATTACTATGTATACTGCTTGCTTCATTAACTCATTTGCTCAATAAATATTTATTGACAGCATACTGTGTCCAGCACTATTCTAGAAGACAGGGATAAAACAGCAAATGAAGCAGACAGAAAGTCCTAGCCTTGTGGAGCTTATATTTTATTCACAAGAGAAAGATAAGTTTTAAAAATTAAAACATGTAAAACATCCAAGTGTAATAAGAGCTAAAAGCGGTGTGGGGAAGCAGGGACAAGGAGTTGGGGCATGTGGGAAGGGGGATGGAATTTAAAACAAGGTCTGACAAACCTGACAAGAAAGTGATATTTAAGCAAAAAATAAATAAATAAAGTGAGAACAGATAGCCATGTCAATGATCTGGAGAAAGCATCCCACATATAGGCAGGGACAGGTGCAGGTGCAAAGGCAGGAACATGTCCATCTTGTTCTCAGACAAGGCACATAGCAGCTGGAGAACTACCCAAGAGAGAGAAATGGCTAATGTAAATGGGCACAGGGTGGAGAGTATGTCCCACCCATGGGCCACTGTAAGGACTTAAACTTTAGTTCTGAGTGAGACTGGAAATCATTGAAAGGTCCTGAAAACAGAAGTACCATGATCTGACTTGTATTTTAAAAGTATCACTAAGGTTCAAGCATCAAACATAGACTACAAAGTGGCAAGGCAGAAACAGCTAACAGTTGTTAAAATAGTATTGCTAATGCAATAAGCACTGAATGCATTCATCTTTACTGAGTAATAAAATATCAATTTTTTAAATAACTGTACTGACTGAGCCACTACACAGAGAAGAACAGAATAACTTAAGAGTGTTTTTTTTTTTAATTTTGTTTTGTTTTGAACTTTATCCAAGCTGCCCTCCCCTCTAAAAAAATAAAATAAAATAAATCTACAGTGCCAAGTAGAAACAATTGATCTTAGTGACAGATGGTCTAGGAAGCACACTTATCATCTCTTAACTCTACATTTCCTAAGCTTTCTCTTTATAACAGTTTAGTTCACCAGGAAATTAAACACTTGAACCCATCTATTCCAAAGGCATTTATAAAATACCTCTGTGGTATGTGCAGGAATCTGTGAGGGGCTGAAAATTCAAAGATGAATAAATAGCAACCTTTGGTCTGCACTGAGCTTCATGCATTCACACAGTTATAATTTAAAATTATTCCACCAGCTTCAAATATCAATAAAAACTCTTCCAGGTAAACAATGTTTCTGAATGCTTTGACAAAACTATAAAGACAGTAAACAGTTGTAAACATCTAAAAAATTAAACTGTATCAGGCTCACAGAGGTGGGAAAGTGCCTCTTTCAATGATCCAAGTTTTTAAGATATCAAAGAGTCATGAAACTGCTGCTTCCTCTTTTCAATGAATGTCAGGAAGTTCTGAGCAAAATTATAAAGTTGCTTACATAAGTACCCATCATCTAAATCTAAGGCAATAACTGTCAATCCTGGCTTGGCTATATATCAATTAGCAGTAGAACTCTGGAATAATAATGACCCCATCCCACAATAGCCCCAGCATCTGTATATCTTAATGCTTCAGGGGACAATGAAACACAGACTAGACCATTGGCCTAGATATCCGGGTACATATTCCTTTCTCCATTAAGTCATTCATATGCAGTGTAAATACTCTGTTATCTCCATGTCTACTGTATTTGAAGATTTTAATAAAATCTGGGCAAAAATATAAATTAGTGAACAAATGATTCAGGAGGAGCCCAAAACAAGGCTTTACCCATCCCTAGGCCAAAATGACTCATTTGTATTTCAAACTTATTTGGGATTAAGAATAATTACATGTTTTGGTGCAAATGGCTTCCAGCCAAACTATAGTAAGTCAAAGAATAAAATCAACAGAGATAATCGGTCAACAAAGAACTTCATCACCTCTTTCACTAAATTACATCAGGAACAATTTGAAAGCAATACATCTAAAGACAATCCTTTCACAAATGAGTCAGCTAATCGGAGGTTGACTAATGCATTTGATTAGTGCTAAGAAATCATCTGAAAAGTAAAATATAGAATTCTCAGTTTATACAGCCACTTCCCAGTAACACAGAAAGTCTTCATCTAATTTCTTCTTTTTGTTCCCACAATTCTACATTTGTGACAGTACTGTAAGAATATCCAATAAGGATAGAAAATGTGTTTTTTTTAAAAAAAAATAACTTACTACCAATACCATTTGACATAAAAATCTGGGGCAGAGGAAAGGTAATGGACCTTCCTCTGGGTTTCTGTTTGGAATACCAACTCAATCCCTGGTTTCACTCAGAGAACCATGCCTATCAATATGACAGATACTCACAGCTATATGATACCTTTTGAAACAATAACCATGTAATTATCAAAATATAACACAACAAACCGTGAAAATGCAGAAGTGAACCTCCAGAGATAATGAACTCATAAATTTAGATTTATTCCTAAAAAACATTAAGCTAAACTCAAACTGTGACACAATCTTTAGCAGCAATTGTCACACTAGTCATGTTTTCACACCTAAGCTGGAAAGAGCTAGGTGAAGACTCACGCTTCAAACTAAAAAAAAAAAAAAAAAAAAGAGCGAATATAATCAAAGAAAGAAATTTTCCTAGTGACATTTTTTTACTTGTATTAACAAAGTAATTAACATTAGACTACAAAATTTTCAGTAGAGTAAAATGCTTAAAATATAGTACTAGATGTGCTTACTCAAATTTTATTTTCTTAAATGATTTTTTTAAAGTTCTAAAAAGGTTTTACCAACTGCAGAACAAATTTTTAACTGAGAACAAACACTATGTTCATTTCCAAACACAAGCCCAAGCCACCTCACTGCCACCATTCCCCCATCTCCCAGAAGGAATGGATTCTGTAAAATCTATACATAATTCTGACTTTTTATGCTGTGGGTAGAAGATTCATGCCTGGGTTCAAAAAGATCTCCCAGAACCAATAGTGAAGACACCAGAGTAACATTCAACTATTTCTAAAAAATTAGAAACTCATTGCACTATTGATACAAGCCAGTCAGACATTTTTAAAATAGGAGCAAGCCTAAGGATGTCACCTTTAAAGGGAAGGGATACCTGGCTCCTAACCCTGATCCCAGGGCAAAAGCTAAAAGAAATGCTTCTTTATGTAAGGCAACACTAAAACACCTCTAAAACCAGAAAATTTGAACTGTTTTACATAACACTGAGAATACTCAAAAATTTTGTAAATAACAGATTTTTCATTAACTCTATGGGAGGGGAGGGCAAAATTAACCACCAAATTGTGTTTACAATTAATTCTCTAAGTGTTCACTTTTAAATCATGATACCTACTGAATAACATTTTTCCTGAATTACTCTTGAGGCAGAGTTCTAGGGGAGATTATTACTAAATATACTGAGAAAACTATGATGACCAAATAACGTAAGCATATAAGCATCATATTACAGCATGAAAACACGAAAAAGCTTTAGAGTCTGAGAAGTTTTTCTAAGCAACACATAAGCTATAAAGAAAATTGATAAACTGACAAAAAAATTGAAATTCTACACAAATATTTTTAAAAATGCACCATGAACTAACTCAAAAGACAATGATAAATAGAAGCAAGAGCTTCTCTACAGTGGATATTGTGAGCATAAGACAAAAGGCTAATTTTCTATTATTTAAAAAAGTCCTTGAAATGATAAGGAAAATAAGATAAAAGTCTAATCAAAAAAAAAAAAAAAAAAGGAAAATGGCAGACCGGCAAATTCATAGAAAAAAAGAAATATAAATGGTTTTTAAAAGTAAGCTTCTTATTACAGGAATTTCCAAATGCTTACAAATTACAAAGCGATACAATGAGCGCCCATATATATATCACTCTATTTCAAAAATGAAACACATGGTCAATTTGTTTCATTTATCCCAATCCACTACTTCCTCCTAAGATTATTTTAAAGCAAGCCCCAGACACCACAACATTACAAATAAAAATGCTTTCAACAGGTACTTTTTAAAATATATCTATTATACATCACTGCCTTAGAAAATTAACAATTCCTAATAAGGTTCATTTCTCCCCTAACTACCTCAAAATATATCTTCTTACATGCTGATCTCCAAACAAGACCCAAAAACTAGTCACTGCATATGGCTGATCTGTCTTTGACTCTCTTCGCAAATGCCACCTCCCTATTTGTTTTTCTTCTTGTCATTTGCCTGTAAAATTTCCCACATTTTGAATTTTGCTGATTGTAGCCCTATAATCATTTAATATTTTTTGTTATTGATATTGTTGCTCAAATTGTTCTACCTCTGGTGTCCTTCAGCCAAAGACCACCAGGAATATACACAGTGAGGAATAGTGGAGCATGTGAGTAAGGGGATGGTAGAATCTATTCCAGGATTTGGGCATCGCTTTGGTAATTTGGGAAAGGTTTTAGGAAAAACCTTTGGATATTGTGAGAAAGTGGGACAATTCTATAACTGAGTATCTCAATTAATCTAATCTAAGCTGGGGTACACTAAAAGAAAGACAAAGCAGCCATTCATGAAGAAGAAAATCACGCATTCAGGCTAAGTACCCTGTAGGCAGGACACTGACCTTAGTTTTGGTTTTGTCCATGCTTTGCCTCATTTTATCATGACCTGAAAGAAAACTTGTCCAAGGTATTCTGTGAGACTCTATCATGTTTACCAGGAGAAAACATGGCCTCACTGAGTGCAGGCCAGCTTCTGAACAGCAGGGCTGGTTTTCTCTTTTTTCCTCACTAAAAACAGAACCCCTTGTGTTGTCACTGTGTCCTTTTGAGAGGACCAACAGTCTTAAAAATGTTTCCTTGCTTTCCGCTGCAAGATGTTCCAGATTACTCCTATTCACTTTCCTGTTCCAAACCTAAAATCAGCCACTCCTCCAAGGGGCCTTGTTTCCTTTCAACTGAAATCACTATTTGGAAAACAAAATCCAGTCCCAAGATAGTCACTATTCCCAGATTGTCATTACAACCTGGAGTGAGCTACAAGAATTCTTTATCAGGAAAACTATATCACTATACTGGCATTTCCTTTTCAAATTTAGGATTACAGGATTTTTGGATAATTTGATTTCATATATGCAACTCTTTTCTCTTGTTAAAAATCTTAGTTCCTATTAATGTTAGTCTAAATATATAATAATTTTTTCTTTAAATTTTTAAAATTTTATAAAACATTTGTTTCCAAAGCACAAAAAACAAAACGTGTCAAGAGCACAACTACTATTTCTTCTCTCCTTATTCTTTCTCTTTCTCCACAGTAGCTGCTTTTTAGTTTTTGGTTTATACTTCCTGTTTTCTCTTTATAGATATCAAATAAAAGACACTACCTAGAAAACAGGTCAAATATGATACATCTTGTCCTACACCATGATTTCTTTCACTAACAACACAGCTTGCAAATAAATAGCAAATTGGCTCAGCTTCATCCATTAATAAAATGCAAATTAAAATTATTAAACTGACATTTTTCTGCCACATATTAGCCAAATTCAAATAGTCAGAAAATGCACTGGGTGGGCTGGGGATGTGGCTCAAGCTGTAGCGCGCTCGCCTAGCATGCACAGGGCGCTGGGTTCCATCCTCAGCATCACATAAAAATAAAATAAAGATGTTGTGTCCACCGAAAACTAAAAAATAAGTATTAAAAAAAATTCTCTCTCTCTCTCTCTCTCTCTCTCCTCCCCCCTCTCTCTTTAAAAAAGAAAGAAAGAAAGAAAGAAAATACACTGGGTTAGTAAGAGTATGAAAGAGAAAAAAAAAGCATATCAATTTGGCATTATCTATCAGAATTTAAAACGCATATTCACCCTTCAGCTCACCAAGTCCACTTTTAGTGGTTTATCCTGCTGCACAAGCTGGAATGCCTGCCTAGATATTTACTACAACAATGTATACAGTAACAGAAGACAAGAAACATCCTTAACTTAGATCAAGAGGGGACTTATTAAATCAATGATGGTATAACCACATTTTTAAAATGAAGTAGATCTACATACATCAATATGGAATACTCTACAAGATATATTGCTAAAGGAAAAATGTAAGAAAGAACCATGTATTTGAATATGCCTATGCACATAAAAATAAAGAAATCTTATTCATATGCTACAAATAATATATATATAAAACTGGCACCCAGAAAAGTTGCACAACTATCACAAAACACACACACACACACACACACGCACGGCTGACTGCTAGAAACCTATGTAATTAATTAGTAACAGGCAATGCCTTAGGGGTAAGAGGCTTACTTTTCATTTTTTACCCTTTTATGAAACTTTTTAAATTTATTATTTGTGGTACATATGTATTAACTTTTTGATTAAGATATTTTTAAAAAAATTCTTCATAAATAATTAAAAGAACTTGATTAAATAAAATGTCAAAGTAATGCTTTCCAATGTTCTTAGTTTGGAATCTGCCAGTGCTTCTGTAATATCAGGTTCAGTACAAGTTGGCCCTACCAATTGCCTCAAGTAACACTACAATTAACTGTGTAGAAAAACAACTCTCAGTACCTTCATTTGCAGACAGATCATGCCTGAATGTTTTGATGGTGAAGACTAGTCAGTCTTTAAAGAACAATACAGCTTGTACTCTTCAAAGAATAATACATCTCTAAAAGACCAGTAACTGAAAATGAACAATGACATGAAGTTCTTACGTTAATACAATGATTTATTTTTGCTCAATTATGAATGACTGAATCTATACCAGAAATCATTTAACCACTAAATATAACATACAACACTTACGTATAAATGAAATGTAATACATTATTGTTAGGCATCTATGTAGTAGGCTGTACATTAATTTAAACGTATTATCTCAATTTTTTACAGTAACTATAGAACATAGGCGTTATTATACTGACTGTATACAGAAGGAAACTGTCCATAAGGGAAACTGAATAATTTGTCCATGGCCTCACAACCACTAAACAGCAAGGCAAAGTTCAAAACATATGTATGCAAAGTATAATTTTTGCAAAAATGCCCTTTTCCTAATTAAAAAACACACATATTGTAAACAGATCATTTGCAAAACTAAAGTCTTAAGGTGGTAAAATATTTGCTTTAATTACTAATAATACAGCCAAAATTATAATTGCCATAGAGTATAAAAAATAAAACAGAAATATCTTCACATTATTATAAACACATATCTCACAGCCTAACTCTACTAAGTAAAATGAGTATGACTTTTAAAGATTAAAAGAACAAAAGCAATAAATCACTGAATTAAGTCTTCAAAAATATGTTTTAAGTTGCTTTTTAAAATGGGTTAGCCAGGCATGGTGGCACATACCTATAGTCCCAGCTACTAGGAACGCTAAGGCAGGAGGATCACTTAAGTCCACAAGTTGAGACCAGATTGGGCAACAGACACTCCATGTTGAAATGTGTGTGTGTGTGTGTGTGTGTGTGTGTGTATACACAAAATCAGTTTGAAAAAACTTGATATTATAAACCACTGCAGGATATGGGGGAGGGGGGTTAGAAAATATTACATGTATAAAAATAGTACATTTAATGAGACTATCTTCTTGGTTCCAGTGCAAAACCCTAAAGATTCTAAAGTCAGTTTCTTCTGTAATATCAGCATCTGAATGATGGCATTTTTGTTAACACTTTTTACTATATGGTCCAGACAAAATCAACTACTCAACAATCTAATCTGCCTACATACAAAAGAAGTAAGATAAAAGTCTTAGTACTGGGGCACCTTAAGAGCACTGAGCATACACATCCCTGTATGCATTTCACAGCACTAAAGACACTGTATTGCCACTGGCAGTATATCTGTCAGTCTCTTTTGACATATTTTGTCAGAATCTGGAAATTGGGAATCCTGTCTTACTCACCTTGGTTTCTCTTGAGTCTAACATGATGAGAAACAAACGGATATTTCCTAAGAATGGGCTGAATTAAAGTCATGGTCCAGGTCCACCTCCTATGAATTCAGACAAGACCCAACTTCTCCAGGTCTTTTTTTTTAACCTGTAAAATGAGAAGCTTAGATTACAGTCCAAGCCAGGCATTTTACCGGTTTGTACGGAAAGGTATAGTTCATTTTAGAACCGGAAGGAACACAAAGGATGTACATTTTCTAATCTAAGATAATTTACAATCACGTATGTTGCCAATGGAAGGTTTGGGAATTCTTTTAACCCTCCTGCTCACTACAGAATGACAGCTCCCTGAACACAATAGAAGAAAAAATAAAGAAAAAATGTTTTGAGTTAAAGATAAAGTGAACATCAAAGGTTAATGAATTCAATAATAAAAATAATTCAATTTTTAAATGGGCAAAAAGGATTTGGATAGACATTTCCCCAACAGAGATAAGCAAATGGCCAATAAGAACCCAAAAAGATTCAAACTCATGAATCATTAGGGAAATAAAATAAAAAACAGGAGATACTACTTCATACCCAGGTATAAACAAAAAGGCAGACAATAAATAACAAGTATTAGTAGCATCTATAAAGATTGGAATCCTTTACACATTATTAGTGAGAATGTCAAATGGTGCAGCCCACTTTGAAAAACACTGCATTAGTTCCCAAAAGTTGAACCCAGAGTTATGGAAATACACATCTAAACAACAATTCGTACTCAAAAGTTCATAGCAGCATTATTTACTATAGCCAAAAAAATATAAGCAACCCAGCTTTCCTTCAACTGACGAATGGATAAATAAAATATGGTATATCCATAAAATGGAATATTATTCAGCAGTAAAAAGAAATTAAGTCCCAATATATGGTAGAACACGAATAATCTTAAAAATGTTAAATTAAAGAAGCCAACCATAAAGGATCACAAAGTGTATAATTCCAGTTATAAAAAATTTCCAGGATAAATTTATAGATAAAAATCAGAAAGTGGATTCTTAGGAATGTAAACAGGGATAAATGGATGGTGACTGCTAATGGGTAGGGGTTTCTTTTAGCACTGATGAAAATATTCTGAATTTCATTATAGTGATCACAAGCCTGTAGATATACTAAAAACCACTGAACTGAAACTCTTTAATAAATATATTGTATGATATGTGAGTTATATCTCAAACTTTTTTTAAGTCAATGAAAGGAAAAATATAATATCAAGAATAACAAAGGAAGGAACACCAGCTACACTAAGTAGTACCATTCTGTGGAAACCAATCTAGACCTACTGATAGAAAGTTAAGAAGTCACCACAAAGCAGGATGCTAAGAACACAAAAGCAGCAGCAAATGATAGATTTTCTGTTATTCTAGATTTTCATTTCATGAAAATCTGGCTCCTGACTTACCCTTCTCAAGGAACTAGCATGCAAACCTGATACAGAAATTTATAAGGTATGCCACTTTCCTGGAGCAAATATTAAAGATGGGAGAGAGAATTCGTCAAGATTAGAGCTCATTGATCATGAATGACTTCTGCTTATTCATGAACTCCACATTTCATCTATGATTCTTATAAGTTCAAATAAGAAACTAAAGGAAACAAAAAATAAAATGAATAGCATGTACAGATGACTTTCAAAAATGAAACTGGTATCCTCATTTATAAATTGCTAACACAGAATGATGAGCTTCTCCTAACAAAGGACAAGAGTACATGTGCCAGTAAGATGAAAAGAAAATGCCTAAACAGAGATTAGTCAACATGTCCTTCATAAGCCACTAAGATATGGATGCATATTCATACCAAGATAATATAAACCTGGGAAATATCATAAATACATTAGAAAATAGAATTCAGATACAAGATTCTAACAAGTCTCAATAATACTGCAAAACTAGGTACAATGATCTATCAAATCCAAGTCAGAGTGAAATCAGAAAACATTCCATCCAAATTCTTCAATTTACAGATGAAGCTGAGGCCAGAGGGATTTAATAACATACCCAAATTCAGAAGGCTCAGTAAAGGTAACTGAAAGCTGAAAATAAAAGAATCCTAACTCCCAAGCTGTGTCCACCTGGCCCAATGTAACCTGCTACACTTGTACAGATTAAGTGTGTAAATTTAAAAAAAAAAAAAAAAAAACTTGACCCCTACTTTACACCAAAGTCAATTCTAGAATTCCTAGAAACTTAGACCTAAAAGTGAAAGACAAAATGCATCTAGAAACAAGTGAATATTTTCATAACATGAGATAGCAAAAACTTAAGTGGAACACTAAAAGCACTAACCATAAAGGAAAAGATTAATAGAAATTAATTAAAATATAGAATTTCAGTTCATCATAAACACATTACAAGAGTAAAACGGTAAGCCACATAGAAGAGGGCTTTAGAATTTACATATTCAACAAAAGATTGTATTCATAATTTATATACAGTCTAACATTTTGATATGAAAAAGGACAGAAAACCTGAATTGTTTAAAAAGGTTGGGCGGGGGGCAAAAGCTGAATACTTTTCAACAGTGGAAATATAAATGGCTAACAAATACATGAAACAAGGTGCTCAAATCATAAATCATGAGGAAATGTTAATGAAAATCACACTGAGATCTTCTATGCAACTGTTAATATGGTTTTAAAAGGGTTTTTAAAATTGCTTAGCTGACAGTTTCAAGTAGAAGCGAGGCTTAAGAGCAACTGAAATTCTTTATGTTGGGAGGAATATAAACTGTTACAACCACTTGGGAAAACTGGCAATATCTATCAGTATCTATTAAAGCAAAAGACATTACAGCATACACTATGATCAGCTGTTCTACTCCTGGATATACACCCAACTAAAACTAATATGTGTACCAAAGACATCAACATACTATAATTACTTTAAAAATGTTACCAAAACTATTAAGTAGAATTATTCATAATTATCCAAGTATTAACTATTTCAATATCTATCTGTAATAGAATGGATAAATTCTAGTATATAATTTGTGGTGGTTTTAAAAAACAAATTCTTTGGTACAACTTCCTAATGCTGGGCAGTCTATGTTCCCTTTCCTTGAATCCAGGCAGGCTGTGTCTATTTCAATCAAGAGTGTGACACAAGTGACATTATGACTCTGAAGCCAAATCACTACCAGGAAGATACCTCTGGGAACTCAGCCAACATGCTGTGAAAAGCATGGCCTCATGGCCCCCATGAAGGTTACTCGAGTCAACAAGCCTGGATGATCCTGGTCTTCAAGACATCCCAGGCAAGATACTAGAAACAGGAGTGATGGAGCTTCTAACTCATTCTAGACACCAACCATTGTAGAGCAGTGACAAGCCATCCCTGCCAAGAATTCATGAGCATGACAAAATGTTTTTTACACCACTAAATTTGGAGTGGTATGTCATGCAGTAATCAGTAACAAAAATTAGTGTGTTTGGCAGTAACTGATGACCAGACTACAAAAATAACATGGGTAAATCTCAGACAGAACAATGAATGTTAAGAATCTTGCAAAAAGTTAGGACAAAGTATATATTACCCCATTTACACGAGTTCAGAACCAGACAAAAGTAATCTATAGTTAAGAAGTCAGAACAGTGGTTACCTTGGTGGAAGTTTCACTGGAAAGGAGCACAACAGAGGTGTCTGGTGCTAGAATAATCCATATCTTGATCTGGCTAGTGGTCATTATAGTGTTGAGTTTGCATTTTTTTGTTATACTTCAAAAAATGTTTTAATCAGAAGAATCTGGTAATCAAATAGATGTAAATGTGTGAGGAAGAAATGAAGAATGACTCCAAGCCTCCAGGCATGGAGACTAGGTACTGTCATTAACTCAATAGTTACACAATTGTGGCAAATACAGGAGCGAAAAGCAGCAATCATGTCCTGTTCATTTTGTATTTCACTATCTACCAGTCCTTAATCCAAGTCATTCCAAGATACTCCTCTCATTTTCATCCTACCTCTATGACCACCCCTTCTTGGTGACCTACATTGCCTCCTCTCTGTCCAGTTGCCTTTTTAATTTCAGGACTTTCCACCCAGGCTTCTCTCCTCAATTCTCTTTTCAATCTGCACACCTAAACATGTCGATAGTCTTTTATCCCCCATAATTCCAATCTCAGCTGGTACAACTTCCATAATTCCAATCTCAGCTGATGACATCATCACATACTTGTTCTTTTAAGCTACAAATTTCTAATTTGATCAGGAACCAGGATTCCAAAATATCTTAAAAAGTTGAGTTAGGCCAGGCACGGTGGTGTACGCCTGTAACCCAGTGGCTCAGGAGACTGAGGCAAGAGGATTAAAAGTTCAAAGCCAGCCTCAGTAAAAGCAAGGCACTAAGCAATTCAGTGAGACACTATCTCTAAATAAAATACAAAATAGTGCTGGGGTTGTGGCTCAGTGATTGACTATCA